>NC_084464.1:157442900-157743464 GCF_027409185.1 Cynocephalus volans | reverse complement strand
GTAGAAATATACTCCAGATGGAGGAAGGAGTCATGTTATATTTCCAGAAAATCAGATCATTGTGAAGATATTTGTGACTTATATCGCAGGAACTCTTGGAAACTGAAAAGAAAAAGACCAAAATCCGAAGGGAAAAATAGGGAAGGACACGGACAGATGATTCTCAGAGAAAAAGAAGAAGAAAAAAATAGCAGTGGTCCTTAAGCATAAAAGAATGCTTAACTTCACTTGCAGTGGAACTACACATTGAAATAACGTGCCCTGGTGGGAAGGCAAAAGTGATTCAAGGCCTATGCAGTACCAAAATTATGTGCGCATTTATCTTTATACTTTGTAATTCCACTTCTAACCCTTACTCTGAAGATTCACCTCCACAAATGGAAACAACATGTACACAGAATTATTCGTTGCAGAGCTACTTGTCATGGCAAAAGTTTGGAAATAACCCATAGTGTTCATTAATAGAGAATTCGTTGGATGTGATATATCCACACAATGGAATACAATGCAGCCATAAAAATAAGAAAATAGTTATGTGTTACTTGGGAATGAGTCCCAGGTTAAATTAAGTGAATAAAAGAAGGTACAGAAATATATAAAATGCAATTGTATTCTATATGTGTATATATATATATATATATGCTTATGGGGGGGGATTGGCAGGATATCCTAGAAACTTAATAAATAATCACCTGTACAGGGTGGTGGGAAGGGTGGAGAAGATACAGGTAGAAGTAAGACTTCTCTGACTTCGAACTTTTAAAGTTTTAGTAGCCAAAAGGTAAATAAAAAAGGAAACAAAGTAAACCTCAAAGTTGAAAACAAATTGAAACAACTTAACTCTGAGTCAAATTGGTATGTAACTAAGATACACAAAGGAAACGATTCCTAGAACTTTTGAACACAGTACTCTGGTAGTATGTCGGTGGTGGGATATATCCTATGAATGAAAAAATGCAAAAGAATCTTCAGCTTCACTCGGTGATTTATAATTAATGGTAACAGTATTGCTGTGGTTTTGAAACTATATTCTAGGATAACACAAGTATTTTAATATTATTTACAAAGACTGTAGGAGAAAACGAGATAGCTGTTCAAGAAAAAATCTAACATTAAGTTTAAATTGGAAATATCAATTTGAACACGTGATTTTAAAAATAAATGTTATAGTTCTGTGCACTGACAGGGCATAGAAGCACTAGGGTGACCAATTGTCCCCATTTGCCAGGGACCGAGGGAGTTTCCCAGGATGCTGGACTTTCAGGTTAAAGCAGGAACAGTTCCCAGCAAACCAAGATGGCTGGTTATCCTACAGTAACAATGAGTAACCTAGCATCCAGATTTGGGTTTCTTTTCTTTTCTTTTTTTTTTTTTTTAAAGATGACTGGTAAGGGGATCTTATCCGTTGGCTTGGTGTTGTCAGCACCACACTCTCCCAAGTGAGCTAACCGGCCATCCCTATATAGGATCCGAACCCGTGGCCTTGGTGTTATCAGCACCACACTCTCCCGAGTGAGCCATGGGCCGGCCCTCAGATTTGGGTTTCTAAATTTCATTTCCCACTGAAACGATCCAGAGTTCCTTGGAGAACTGGCTGATTCCAATTCTGGGGCAGGGAAAGTACAAGATGAGTCAGATATTTTGCTGTGCCTGAATGCAAAGTGCTTAGGCTAATGAGGCTGTGTCAAGAGGATTTAGAACAGACAAAACTAATCCATAGTGATAGATGTCAGATCAGAAGTTGGGTAGGGGGGAAAAAGAGGAGGAATTTACTGGAAAGGAAAATAAGGGAACTTTTGGGGGTAAGGAAAATGTTCTATATCACAGTTACCCCAGTATAATATACATCTGTCAAAATTCATCAAACTATATCACTAAAATGGATGCATTTTACTGCATGTAAATTGTACCTCAATAAAATGTGGATATAAACCAAGATGAACAAAATGAGAAAAGCAAAGGCTCTTTATTGAAAGCTTCAGCAAGGAAGTTAGCCAACTTCATTTGTGTTTTGGCAGAGACTCAAAGGCGGGTAGAGGAATGGGAAAGCTTCATCGTGGAAAAAAGGGAAGCTACAGGTGTGCCCTGCTTGTGGGCTGTTGGCATAGGGATGGTGGAAGCAGCTAACTAGAAGCAGGCATCCTATGTGCTGAGCTAGAGGAGCATATTTGCTTTCCCTAGTTGGCCCTGAGTTGGAACTGGGGACAAAAATTCGGGAAGCTGTGAGTTTTTAATCAAGTTCTAGCAATTTTGAGCTGATTGTTATAGAAGTTACTGTTTAGCTTCCTGGATTGTTACTAGAGATAGCAGTCGGAGTTTCTGGAAGTCTGACTTATAGGAGGTTGGCTTCCTGGGTTGGTTATTGTAGATAAGGGTTGGTTTCCTGGGTAGATTGTTGTAAGTTATTGGTCAGAATTCTTTTATTTATTTATTTTTTTTGCTTCAAAACATTCGTTCATAATTGAGATTTTGTTGGTTGTGTTGAGAATCATTACATAGACATTTTAATTTGTACACAATTCTTAGCATATGTACTAAAATTCTAAAAAGCCACGTATCACAATTTTTTTAAAAGGTTTTTTCCAGTGGTCTTCCAGCTTCAAATTTGGAGGCAAATTTTCCTTAAGAGGATATCAAGTACCAGTATCTCCAGATGTTGGTAAGCTGTTCCATAAGTCCCACCAATTCACAATTTAGTATATACACTACATACACAAATTTTCAATCATTCACAACACATTAACAAAATTATTAGGAAAACTGGACTGACATGACCAAAGATGTTACAGAGTGCACAGAAATCTGACAGGGAGAGCAATGATTAAGAAGTGGCTTTCTTTAGGAAACAATTCTACTAAAAACCAACATGGGAATATAAGTAACTTTAAATGTTCAAGACATTAAATGTACGACTGTAACTACACATTGCCATTTAGTATGCTTTGTATTACAGGATATAAAAACTACTGTTCTATGGAATGTTAAGCTGACACCCAAGACAGTCAAAGCCTCCTGTAATTCAATAGTCTACTGTTTTCTGGTTGTATCAAAAATAAACAACCATCAAATAAATTTCACCTTTAAAAAAAGGCATTTACACTTAAAAAATAGGATGAGTTGTAATTCCCTCCTTCTTAAAAATGTTTCTAGAACGATTAAAAATCTTGCATTTTGCAGTAGTTGATAAAAATATTCCTCTGGATTTTACAAGCATAACAGGGACCACTGATAAGACATGATATATGATATCAATCAGACTCGGCTCCTTTCCTTCATCGGAGGCTGGACTTTCCTCATTTTTAGTTTCTCCATTTTCTGTAGGTAAACCTTTAATTTCTTGGTTAGTCACTTCAGCCTGTTTTCCTATTGCTCCCCTTTTCTCTTTTGTTTGCACTTTTTTGGCTGAAGATTTATCCTTTGCTGCTGCCTTTTTGGGCTTCCTTTCCACTTTTGCAGGAGCAGGTTTAGCTGACAACCTCCCCCATCTCCTCTTGGGCTCTTCCTTTGCTGCCCCTTCATCGGAGCTGACCTTTCTCTTGGGTATGTTAGTGGTGGGGAGGGCGTGTGCCTGGTTCCTGCATGCTGCAGCACGCCAACAGTCTTCGCGAAGCTGGGCTGCCTGGCCGCTGCCGCTCTTCCTGCCGCCGGAGCTGCTAGGACCTGCGGCGGGGGAAGTGGGAGAAAATTCTGTTTTTTTATATATAGTCTGGCCATTGTCCATTTGTACATATATTCAGTCTCTCAAAAGTAAATTTTAAAGACAAAGGAATCAGCTTGGAGGATTTCCCACAGGCCAAATTTGGGGCAACTTTAGCATCAAAAAGAAAATGACTACAATTGCTTGCCAATACTGAATAAATGAAAATCTATGACTCCATAGCTATAGAAAAGAGAAAAGTATAGGGGAGAAAGTATTTTTTCATCATTGGAAGTGACTATTGCACCAATTAAATTTTGTTATTAAAAGGAAGACAGCAGTATCGCTTCTGGGCCTTTTGGCTAAGATCAAGTGTAGTAAAAGGAAGACAGCATTTGCCCTGCCTTTTTAGGAAAGAAATTGTGATTCATTCCTAGTTCATGAGGGAAAAGCTCCTTTACAATAGGGTGCCACTAAAAAATGCAGGATAAATGATAGAATTTTAACCAATATGTGAACCCCAATGGACTTTAAAACCTTAAGATGAAAGATTGCTGGGAAATGGAATATTTGTGTGGTGCCAAGGAATCACTCCATAGATTGCTTATCTAATTGTAAAGAGAACACTCCTTTATAATAGAGCCATCTGGTGGTCACCATCTGAAACAAACCATCAAATTTAGAGTCAGTAATAGTGAAATACAGGAAAAAGGGTTGTAGTGCAAATCTAACAATACTAACAAAATTAATTCCAAAAAACTTCATGAGACTGTAAGCAATAAATATTTATCGAACAGCTGAGTTAGCCCAACCACAGTATCTCAGTATCAATATCCAACCAGCTTCAAGCTATCATTTTAAATAAGATATCAAAGTATGAAATCTACTTACATATTACTGTGTTAAATAGCACATACCATTGACTTTGATGTTAAGTGACTCTGCTACTTTCTCATCAGCCTCATACTTAGCGTATAGTATCCTACTTCTTTGATTTAGGAACTACCTAATAAAATACTAATAGGAAGATGTCTTAGTCTATTCAGACTGCTCTAACAAAGTACCATAACTGAGTGGTTTATAAGCAACAGGAATTGATTTCTCACACTTCTGGAGGCTGGAAGTCTGAGATTAGGGTGCCAGCATTGGTTGGGTTCTAGTGAAGGCCCTCTTCTGGGTTGCACACTACTAACTTCTCATATCTTCACATAGCACTAAATTTCATTCATGAGGGCTCTAACTTCATGATCTAATCACCTCCCAAAAGCCCCACCTCCTAATACTATCACATTGGACTTCAACATTTTAATTTCGAGTGGACAGAAACACTTTGTCTATTGCAGGAGTGCAGAGGAAAAAATAGAAAGACATTTGCAGGAAGTCTAGCCTTTGTTATTGGCACCTAAGAAATTCAGAGAGCCATCTCCAGAGATGATCTGAAGTTGGTGGTTGAAGAAGTTGATAGTGATTCATGATGCTTTCCTGAGCTCAGAGCTGGTGTGACTGTGACCATATACTGTTTCACAAGTTACTGCTTTTGCTAGGTCCATTCTTTCTGTCTGGCATGCTCTTTCTACTCTTCCTTGCCCTGTTCATCCTTAACAATTAGCTTAAAAGACATTATTTAGTTTTTTATGTGTAAATCGTAGAGATTTGTGGTTTTACAGATATGAGAACTAAACCAAACTTTCTAGCCTACTTTTCTAATCAAATGGATTTTTAAATTTTTTTTAAAAAGATGATTGGTAAGGTATCTTAACCCTTGGCTTGGTGTTGTCAGCACCACGCTCTCCCAAGTGAGTTAACCGGCCATCCCTATATAGGGATCCAAACCTGTGGCCTTGGTGTTATCAGCACCACACTCTCCCTAGTGAGCCATGGGCCAGCCATATACTGACTTTCTTATAATATTTTACCATGACCAACAAAGTATCTTATCTTTCAGATTTAGTTAACATTTAGATTTTTAACCACAATTGAAGCTAATAATGTTTAGTCTTTTTTTTTTTTTTGCAGACCACAGAGAAGTCTACTGTAATACTAAAAACATTTAAAAAATAGTAATAATCAAATTAGATTGTTATTATAATTTTTGTTAGTACTATTATTAAAAATTCTATTTCATTGTATCTATCTCCTTGAACATAATACTGAATAATTTTCAAACTTTTTATAGTTTCTTTTTTTTCTTTTCTTTTTTTTTATGGCTGGCTGGAGCAGGATGTTTGTACAGCTTTGAATCAATGTATTTGTCATATACAGACCCAAGAAACATTTACTGAGTGTCTGTCATATTGTACTAAGTACAGGGTCTATAAAGGAGATTTTAATCCCCCAAATAGTGGCTACAGAGTTAGATTTTAAACATTCTGAACTCAATGGTGTCAAGGAGCATTTATTATTCAGCAGAAGCAAGAGAGGTATGAGTAATTCAGAGTCAGTTGTTCTTGGATACAGTCTTGTCCAGTTACTGGGAAATCCCTTTATTACAAAAAATAAAGGCAGCCTTTGTAAGTAACTTCCCTGTCCTCCCTGTAATTTTTTTCCTTCTCACCTGTTCAGTTCAAATAACAGCAGCTTTCTGAAAAGGATTCAGTGTGCCAGCACAACTAAGCATTGCTGCACTCCTTCCAACTTTTGCCAATATTTTGGGCAAGACAAGTCTTCCTTGTGTACAAAAGTGTTCTGTTCATTTTAGGACATTTAGCATCCCTAGACAAACCCACTAAATGCCAATAGCACCTTTCTATTCATGTGACAAGCAAAGGGTTCCCTCCATGCATATTTTCCAGTACCTTCCATGTCCCTGATGAGAACCTCTGGTCTTAGTCCTTTTGTGTTGTTGTGACTGAGACTGGATAATTTATAAAGAACAGAGATTTATTTCTTCCAGTTCTGAAGGCTGGGAAGTCCAAGATCAAAGGGCCACATCTTTGATCTTGGACTTCATGCTACATCATCCCATGGTGGAAGGTGGAAAAGCAAGAGAGTTGTACAAGAATGAGAGAGCAAAAGGGGGCCAAACTCGCTTTCACAGCAAAGCCACTTCTGTGAAAACTAGCCCACTCCTGCGATAACATTAATCCATTCATAAGGGCAGAGCCTCATGACTTAATAATCTCTTGTTAGGCCCCACCTCTCAACATTGTGGCATTGGGGTAAGTTTCCAACACATAAACTTTGAGGGACACATGCAAACCATAGCAGAAAGTGTGGGTATCATGGTCTTCTTTACCAAATAGTGATGCTCAGTCTTCTTGCAGGCCAAGAAGTTGGCTGGTTGAGCTGTTCTTTCTGGGACCAGAGGAAATCTCCTGAGGCTTCTGAGAAAGATTTTTCTCCCTGTTAAGAGAGAGGCACATGAGGAGAAAGTGCTTTTCCCTTTCCTTCCTTCTTGTCTGCACAGGCTGAGAGAAGCTGTGATGCCTGCACCATTAGAAACCATCTTGTGGGGCCGGCTCATGGCTCACTTGGGAGGGTGTGATGCTGATAACACCAAGGCCATGGGTTCGGATCCCTGTATAGGGATGGCCAGTTAGTTCACTTGAGAGAGCATGGTGCTGACAATACCAAGTCAAGGGTTAAGATCCCCTTACTGGTCATTTAAAAAAAAAAAAGAAAAAGAAACCATCTTGTGATCACAAGGCAACAAGTTGCAAAACCAAAGCAAGCTGCTATGCATGCAAAGTCAAGGATGGAAAGTCCCTGGACCCTGGATGACGTTGTTAAGTTTCCAGACTCACCCAAGGACTGCCAGTTGTTGGGCTTTTTATTAAGTAAAACAGAAATGTTTTTATATTTAAAGCCATCGTACACCAGGATTCCTGTTACCCATAATGAAACACTTCTAACTTACACATTTAGAGAGGAAGGGCATTTACACAACAAACAAGTTGAAGAAAATGGAAAGGTGCCAACAAAGCTAGGTTTTCCTGTGACATTTTGTTTTATTGTTGTTTTTACATTATATTATGATGTCCACAGCCCTCATTGTTTAACAATATGATAAAGCAAAAATTTAAAAATCATTATTCATAAATTAAAGACCCATAACTCAGGAGGCAATCCATCCAAAAAATATGTGCCTACAGACAAATTGCAAATTGCACCCTTGATAAATTGCAGATCTATACTTCTACCAGAGGAGAGTATACTGGCCTTTAGGTATTGTCCTACTGTTGGCCATGCTGCCCATGTGTGCTACACACATCTGTTAGGAAAAATGTAAGACTTATTTCCATGGCTCTTTCCTGCCTTTAATAACCTCCTAAGAATTTTCCTCTATCCCATTCATCTGTGTCCCAGTGCTACTGGCCAAGTACAGGTTTTCATTTTTTCTAGTGGACTAACGTAATGACCTCCTCTGCCACCCATCCTTGCTCCCTTTCAAAATCATCCTTCAACAGCAAGCCCTTTTAAAACAAATTCTGGGAGATTTCCATTCCTTGGAAAATGGAATATAGTTTTCCATGTTCCCCTTGCTAAGTTCAACTGACAGTCCTGGATGTTATCTATCAAACAAGCATAAGAAAACTGAAAAGTGGAGAGGAGGCAAACTGGCTAAGGACCTCAGGACCAGAGGACTGACATGGGTGAATTCCCTGGGCTTTCCTTTTGCCTCATTTATCCCAGAAGGTGGCAATCTGGAAACACTAACAAGCACAGACAAAAAATTTTTTGCCTCATAGCAAAAGCCTGCTCTCTATAACCAAAAGACCCAGAAAGGGGCAGCCTACCAAGACAGAAGACTTTCAGACAATAACCTCTCTACTCTGGCCAGACACTAGAGAAAAAATCTGTAGCCCACCCCCATCCCCTCCAGCAAAGGCTTCTGATACAAGCACCAGTAGTGAGGTCTGATGTGGTTAACTGGGCAAGACATCAGGGTAAGATTATTTCACAACCTAGCTTGGTACACTTGTCCAGTGATGTGCAGAACAGGAAGCGCTCTGTAGTACACTGCGAAAGAGCACCACCTGGTGATGAAACAAAAGTAAAACATTTAAATGCTGTACTTTGGCACCTACTGGTCAAAGCCAAGGCAACACGGGTTCTTAGGAGGTCACTACCCTGGGCCCAATCTGGGGAGGTAAGTGGGGGTGTACAATCAGGAGAAGGGACTGATGAAGCCCAGATGGAATGTGCTAGCCTGTTCCAGATCAAAGCCAGGCTCATCCCCTTAGGAGGGAAAAGTCAATATGAGATGCGTCATCCAGTGCGGGACTCAGGGAAATCGGAGGTTGCTGGGTTTCTGGAGAGGAAAAAGAATAAGGGGGAAGGTTTAGGCAGAAAGAGAAATGGGAAATATTGTTTCACTAGTCTTCACAACCACATATCTAGGGAAGTATTTGACAGATGGGACAGCTGAGGCATAGAGACGTTAGACGACAGCACAGCTAAGAAGAGGTAAAGCCACAACTTCAAAGAAGTTAAACTGATTTCAGAGTCCACTCTCTTAAACATACACTACAGGGTTCCCATAGGGACTAGGCAAAAATAGAAACCTTTAGCAACATAATGGTTCAACTGCTATAAAGAATGTGATTTAAAATATGTTTAATCTGATTAGACTGATACTGTGATAAAACTAAGTGTCCCCTATTTGGGGCACCCTTATTTTATGCCTGTTGACCCTGGAATTGAATAACAAGTCTTCCTTTCAGTAGGAGAAATCTTAGATATGTATTTTGGGTTGAATTGTGTCCCTCCAAAGTTTAATGTATTGAGGGCTTTGTCCCCACTGTGACAATGTTAAAAGTGTGGGAAATCCTATTCTGGTAGTTGAAAGGTGGGGCCTTGGAGAGGTGATTGGATTGTGAGGAGAGCACCCTCATGAATAGATTGATTCATTCTTGGAATAATAGGAATGGCTCTGATGGTCTTAAAAAGAGAGTGAATGAGTAGGTTAGTCTCTCTCTGCTCTGCCATTTTCCACTCTGTGAGACCCCTGTGTTGCTGTAAAGGTGGTGACCAAAGAAGGCCCTCACCATAAGTGCTCCCTGGCCTTTGGACTTCCCAGCCTCCGAACCTGTAAACAATAAATTTCATTTTCTTACTAATTACCCAGTTCCAGGTATTCTGTTATAAGCAACAGAAATGGACTAACATAACATGGGAAGTAGATTTTGTTCTTGTTCTGTAGGAAATAAATGAGAAAAAAATGCTTAATATTGGGCCGAGCCCGTGGCGCACTCAGTAGCGTGCTGCGCTAGGAGCGCAGCAACGCTCCCGCCGCAGGTTCGGATCCTATATAGGAATGACTGGTGCACTCACTGGCTGAGTGCCGGTCACAAAAAAAAAAAAAAAAAAAAAAAAAAATGCTTAATATTGCCAAACGATCTAATAAATTTGAGCAGTGCTGCTGCCCCTGACAGAGGAATGGCCAAATGGTAACAAAGGCAAGTTTGGATAGAAGGCAAGCTGAAGAGGGCTGCTGCGGAAATAATCAGGGCCACAGAGCCTTCCTTAATAAGGAAAGCTGGGCCATTGAAGTCCAGAAGATATGGGAAACAGGTGTGTTTCAGGCAAGCAGACGTTTGCAGAAGTACACTCTGCATAGCGCTCAGTAGTGGGAGAGGGAAAAGAGGTGTAGCTATGTAATGCACCAGCTGGTTATCTTCCACATAGGACCCTAGGCAGAAGCCCAGAACACAGAGACAGGGAGCCAGCCCTGAGAAGAGGGGCTGGCAAGGACCAGGAAGTGTCAGGGGCCATCAAACACTGAAAACAGAGGATGAGCAAGATATGCAGGATAAAGGCCAGTAGATAGGTATGCCTGTTCTATACATGAATCTTACAAGAAGGCATAGAAAAGATAATATATATTTAATGAGTATTTTAAGGATAAACTATGGCATGGTTTTGACCTGGGTGTTTTTGCAAAAATGCATCACCACGCATTGCCATAGGATGGAGCCTGACCATCTCTGATCTTCTTCTGAACCCTTTGTGGTCTCTGATCCTACTTCTAAACTTTTGTCTTCCATGGTCTGGCATCCTTTGCTGACTAACTCACATGGTTTGATGTTTTTGTAATAGTTTTACCTCTATGACAGTGGTTTTCCACTAGGAGTGATTTGTCCCCCAGGAGATATTTGACAATGTTTGGAGACATTTTTGGTTGCCACAACTGGAAGTGAGTGAGTGCTACTGACATCTGGGTAGAGAGCAGCTGGGTACCTATCTGGATAGAGGCTAGAGATGCAGATAAATAGCCTCTAATACACAGGACAGCTCCCACAATAAAGAATTATCTGGCCCAAAATGACAGTAGTGCTGAGGTTGAGAAAGTGCTCTTTGGGTTCTGG
This sequence comes from Cynocephalus volans, assembly GCF_027409185.1. Taxonomy (NCBI): domain Eukaryota; kingdom Metazoa; phylum Chordata; class Mammalia; order Dermoptera; family Cynocephalidae; genus Cynocephalus; species Cynocephalus volans. The sequence goes on along the minus strand of NC_084464.1, from coordinate 157,732,520 downwards.
CCTCTGACCCCAGACTCCAGTCACTGGGTAGTCTCCGGCCTTCTTCTCAGCACTCTCAGATGCTCATAACATGCTTAGCACCCAGAGCACAGCCAGTGTAGTAGAATATCCCTTATCTGAAATGCTTGGGACCAGAAGCATTTTGGATTTCAAATTTTTCTGGATTTTGTAGTATTTGCATTATACCGGTTGAGCATCCCAAATTTGAATCTGAAATCTGAAGTGCTCAAATGAACATTTTGAGTGTCATGTTGGCACTCAAATAGTTCTAGATTTTGGAGCATATGAGATTTTGGATCTTTGAATTAAGGATGCTCAACCCATGCATAGTCGTTTAATGAACAACAGTAGAACACGAAGATGAAAGTACCAAATGAGATTTTTTCTCAACCACCCTCCGACTCCAACCTAATGGAGTTAGCTGCTGCTAAAATCAAGATTACTAAATGCCCAAAGCCTGGATCCAAGGTGGAGAGGCTCATGTTCTGGACAGGCTATGCAGGCTTGGCAGGATTTCCCATCAGGAGATACAGAAAGGGGATTGTCTTCCCATACTCTTGGAGAAAGGGGGTCATGGTACCTATGTACCCTGAATATTGGAGTGTTGGACACTGGTGCCCACTTTCCATCTGGACATTTCTGCTTGTGGAGGCAGCAGCTGGTCTTATGAGAGCATGGTGTCCAGGCCTCGGAAGGAAGTTTGGGGTCACCTCCACTCCAGTTCCCTGTGGCTCTCAAATCCTGTAGAAGAGCCCCACTGGTACTGTGGCTTCATGCGAGGAAGCATGAACAAGCCTCCCCTAGCGGCTGCGTGACTGATTAAGGAAACATTCACCCAAATAAGGGACAGGTGGGACCAAACTGAGGCATGGCTGTCACCTGGGCAGGGTCGGGGGGTCTGCATGACAGAGAGCCAGATGGGGTGAAACTGAACACAGCTTAAGAGAATTCCATGCATGTCACCTGTACAAAATCTCCCACATATGTGAAGGCCATTAAAATTAGAGTGAACCAGACCAAGCTAGGAAATGCTTCTCTCTCAACCCCTGATTGGCCAGACCTGGTGTCGCTGGTACCTGGCACAGACAACACCAGGGAAGGAGGCAGCTGAGAAAAGCCATCCTCCTGAATGCAGGTGGGTGCCAGCAAGCCCTCTGAAGGAGCAGGGCAGGGAGGGGCAGGAGAGTGCAGTGGGAAAAGCCCCAGGCAGGGAAGAAGCCACATGATTGCAATTATAAACACAGCAGCGGCTGAAATTTTGATAACCAGATCAGATTATGGAAATTGCAGAACTGGGGTATGAGTTTGCTTGGGCTGCCGTAACAAAATACTGCAGAATGGTGGCTTAAACAACAGACATTTATTTTCTTACAGTTCTGGAGGCTGGAAGGCCAAGATCAAGGTGTTGGTAGGGCTGGTTTCTCCTGAGGTCTCTCTCCTCAGTTTGTAGGCAGCTGCCTTCTTGCTGTGTCCTCACATGGTCACCCCTTGATCTCCGTGTGTTCTGTGCCCTAATGTCCTCTTCTTATAAGGACACCAGTCATATTGAATTGGGACCCACCCATGTGACCTCATTTTAACTTAATTGCTTCTGTAAAGTCCTCATCTCCAAATATGGTCACATTCTGAGGTACTGGGGCTTAGGACTTCAACATATGAATTTTTGGGGTGGAGGTGGGGACACAAGCCCATAGCAATTGGATTAAGTTTTAAACTGGTCAGGGACAAAACTAGTATGTCTGCTGGGGAGAAATTGGAATGTTCGGGGTCAGTTTTGAGATGAAAGAGAGTTCTATTTTTGTACCTCACAGGACACTCTTCAAACCCAGTAGAAGGGTAATTTATCAGCCTTCTTTCATAATTAGCTGGAGTATCTTGTACCAATGTATAGCTGACTAGTTCCTTAAAGTAAATTAATATCCTTAGTGTGAAAACACTTAATCTTATTTTATGTGATTTTATTCAATTTCTCACCAGAGGGCCAGTGTGGATGTAAGTCAGCACTGGAATAGGGTGATGTGAGCCAGGATGCATAGAGTTCCAAGAAATGCCTGAGATGGGACACAGGTTCCCACAAATTCTCTGATGTCCATACTGTTCCCAGTGGACCATGGTCTGGCATGAATCTTGGTGGTATGTGAGGCCATGCCTCCAGTGTACCTATTCTGGTTCCTCAGGGTGGACCTGTGGTGTGGGGTGCAGCCCCTGGGTTGCGCTGGCCAGGAGATGTAACCAGCCAAGACCCTTACACATGGTCTCTGTCCTCAGTGCCCTGGCCACTCTTTAATAGCTTGGGTAGCTCCTGAGAGTCATTCTTAGAGCTGTGCCCACAAATTCAGTCTCATTCCGTGACACATGCTGGGATATAAACTAGACCTTGACAGTACTCATATAATGACTGTCAGTTCCCCCACCTCTTTCATAGAAAGCAATGGCCATGTTGTTTTTTTAACCTGGGGTAGTAATGAGGGGGGAGTGTGTTCATTTCCTTAAAGGAGGTAGGACATCACATAGTCCTGATGGAGGGATCTTACGGAGGGATCTTATGGACTCTAACTATGGGAACCTTCCTCCATTCTGTTCTGGTTTCCCAAGTTGCCTGCAAGTCTGATTCTGTCAATAGACGAGGGTAGGGAATCAGTCAGGTGGGCCAGTGTGAAAGGAAACTCCAGGAAGCTGGGTTTTCACTGAGGCTAAGAAGCAAGTGTGATCTAAGGGATAGATGGCCCAAGGTCAGGACAGAGGAGCAGAATCAGTGGGCAGATCCAAGAATGATGATCTGATTCATATGCAAGAGATGAGACAAGAGTTCAATCAGGAGTTGAGAAGACAAGAATAAGTTGGGAAGTTTCATTAGGGTAGAAGAAGAAGGAAAGTTTCAAAACGGGCTACACACAAACAAGACAGAAGTGAGCTAAACTTTTTGGGTGTGAGGAATATGGTAGAGGGTGTCGAAGCTGCTTAAAGGCACAAAGTTATGTCAGCTTTAACAGAGAGAACAACACACTGAAATTCCCCTTCCATTCCTCCTATCTCTGAGTGTGACCTTGTTCAAGACACTTACTACCTTTGTGCAAAGCAGAAATAAAGCATATGACTTAGTACCTAGCAATACTGAGGATCTGCTCAACAGCGCTGGTTCCCTTTACCCTTTATGGATACAATCAACTCATGATTGCCCACCACACCCGCCTGTTTTATCCCTTTCATGCAACAAAATGCTTTTGAGCCAAGCTCCTCCTTTCCTTTCCAATAGTCAACATGTTCTTTGAGGATGCAATCTAATTGTAATTTTTCCTGAAGTGGGGGAAAAAATAAAGCTCACTTTGAAACCATTGTTAAAATTTTATCTGTATCATCACTTTCTCTGTTAGCCTAGACCGTTTCATTTTAGCAATTTAGATATTACTCAGTCCTTTCAACAATCCCACACATGCAAAAGGCAGGTTGGTATGAACAATTTTCACTTAGATTTCTGCCTGGATTTGTAACACAAAAACAAAGAAAAGAAAACAAACAACAAATAACAACAACAACAATAAAAAGGTTGTAGCTAAGATCATTCTATTAATGATCAGAGTTTGCACCCTAGTATGTGGAGATAATGTCTTATAGAATGATATGTAACAAAGATTGCTATTTTCCAATCCACTACTCGTTTTCCCTTTAGTCACAGAATTCCAAGTTTTTTCAGACTGAAAATGTGTACAGTTAAATGACTACCTTTCCCAGCCTCCTTTGTGGTTAGGTGCAGACTTGTACCCAAAATTTGACCACAGAGCTGTAAGCAAAATTTGTTGGGTGAATCTACCACAAAGGATCCTTAAAAAGGAGACAGCTGGAGCCTGACTTTTTGTCCTTTCCCCTTCTTGGAAAGGAGATGAGATGGCTGGTGCTTTAGAAGCTAACACGGCCATGAAGCAGCTTTGAGAAGGGGAGCCTGCGTCCTTGAGGACTTCCTGAAACTGTCATCCCAGATCAGAACTGCCTATCCCAGGTCTTTTTTACATGAGGGAATACACTCTTCTGTGTTTAAGACACTGTGGCTGGATCTCTGTTACTGGAATATGAATGCAATCAATAATAAGCTCAAAATGGTTTCATCTCAACCCACAGTGGTTGACTCCTCCAACCGGTATGTAGGTCTAGACTGTGGTGGGTCTCAGGCTGGCTGTGGTGAATATAGCCTCAGGAAGTTTATACAAGGGAAACCCATATTCATGGTGCCCTTATGTGGCAGAGAACATCCTAAGCTGGCCGAAGGAATCTGGTATAGACCCCAGTCAACTGTAATCTAACTCCTGGGCCATTTGAATCGAGTACTCATTACAATGGCCACCTAAAAAAGAAAAAGAAGCCTGTTTCTTGGGTGTGGTAGACAAAGAAGGTAATAAACTTCTCCTTACCTCCCATACCTCTACAACCTTGGTCTCAATCCTGGATACTCTCACAGCTGGGTTAGTCTTCTGGAAGGATGTAGCTGGTGACAGATATGATGTTAGAGTTGCTTCTATTTGTTGCTGTCACTTCGCCCCCCAACATTTATTGCTTGTTCAGAGGGTCATATCCTAGGGGTCACTTTAAGTCTCAAAGTATCATTATCTGTACAAGCAAGTACATCAAAGCAGCCTGACTTGTCTGTCTCCCTATAGTGACATTTTGTTCTCACTAGATGAAGCCCTTTCATTACTGTGACTGATGCATCACTGAATCCTGTTCTTTCATCCTTCAAAATGCCCTTTCTCCCAGTTCCCATAGCCACTACCCTAAAACATCACGCTGGGATTAATGCAACATCTCCCTAACTAGCCTGTCCCTCCTGATTCTCAGCACCTGACTACCTGGCCTGAAGAAGTGTTTTCAGTGTGCCTCACCTCAGCTTCCTGTTACCAACCACACCAAACCCATGCTCTTGTCTGAGTTTTAAGGATATCCATAACCTGATGCCAACCTGAGTTTCCTCCTTGACCCCCGACACATACCCTTAGTTACATTCTCTTGACATGGGTAAACACCCCCAGCCCTACCTGCTGTGAAGTTGTGCTTCCCACTGTGTTCCCTGAGGCCTGAGTCATCCTTGGGAGGACTGTAAAGGGGTGGGAGAAAACACTTTAAACCTTTCATTCAGCACCTAACTGCCTCCTTTCATATTCTTCTATTCAATAAAGGCCCAACTTTCACGAATGACAGTGCAAAGCTTTCCTAACTTCTATAGAGGAAGGATTCACACAATTCAGGATTGTTGTTTTTTTAATTGCTGAGAAAGCATTTGATACTTATAGCTTGTTAGACTCCAGGACAGCATAGGAAAGAATCCTCTGTGGTCTTTCTTTAATACTCTTCTGAGCAGTTGGTTCATGGAAGTCACTTTAAACAAACACACAACACGTAACTGGCGGGGCTTAGTTGTCAGGAAAGTATGAACTTTGGGTTTTAATCCTGACTCTTACTTATTAACTGTGTGACCATAGCAAACTGCTTAACCTCAAATTTAAGAGACTTACCAAACCCAAGTTCAGCTGCCCACCCTGTACAAAAACCCTGGCTTGGCTCACCAAAGTCTGTTGCAGAGCCCAGGGCATTCAGCCCCTGGCTTGGCTTGCCAAAATCTTGTTACCTCAGGGTATTCAGCTCCTTGTTTAGGCTCACCAAAATATTTTACCGAACCCAAGTCTGGCTGCCTGCCTCCCAACAGAAAACAAACCACGTAAAAGTCAAATGTTGGTGGAATAGAAAGTCAGCTTTTCTTCAGGAACACGAGTGACCTGAGGAGAGATGTTAGGCTGACCCGTCTCTCTGGTAAACCTGAAGGAGAGTGGCCAGGCTAAAGCCATCTCAAAGACTCAGTGTTACTGAGGGACTTTCAAAGAGTCAATTGAGGGAATGGAACGTGGGAAATGAAAAGTAGGAGGGAGGGGGCATGTAAGGAGCCAGGTGCAAATTCTGGCCAAGGCTCCTTTTGGCTTCCATTTCATCCTTGATGTTATCTCAGGGTCCTGCTAGGTTTTGATTTGGCTCATAGTGGAATCAACATAGCCTTTATTGATGTCTTCCTTGGTTTCTCAGGGTCTGGACATTACGTGTCTTGTGGCAAGTTTGCAGCTCCGTGCTGACTGGAAAACAACTTTACACTTACATAATGTTATCTTGCCCCATAACCAAGGTTCAAAATATCAAATAACCACAGGAAAAGAGGGAACTCAGAGAAAAGCATGCTAACAAAAAACCTTTTTCCCTAAAGTCCATGCAGTTTCAGGTCCCAACATGACTTCAGTACTGCTCACTACAACAAGAGATTTCATTGTCACCTGGAGTCAACAATACCAACCCTAAGTGTAAAATAAAGATAAATGTATGTAAATCCTGCGGTGCAGTCTCAGGCACAGCACACCTAGGTGTTGGATAGCACGATTACTAGGCAGTCAGTGGGGATAAAGTCGGCCTGGCTCCTGAGCAGGCTGTGGCCTGGAGGAGATCCCAAGGTCCTTTTACTTGCAAAGCAAGGTCAGCAGGGGCATGACACAAGAAGGCTGAATACGGGTTAGCGGGAACTGGCCCTACACCTTCCGCTAACACGCTCCCTGGGCGGCGTTAACCAGCAGCTAAGCTCTGCCTTCCCTGGGGACTGCCCACCAGGTCTCAGAGCGGGAAGGAAAGTGTTCCCTGGGGGACGCCTGCTGACCTCGGTGCAGCCCAGCACTGCGGGAAGAGGAGGGGCAGGCGGCGCAGCGGCGGGCACTCAGAGGGAGCGGGACGGGAAGGGGCGGAGGTGGGGGAGGGGCGGGCCTCGGGCCGTACCAACTCCATATGGGGGGAAGGTTGGTGACTTTTCCTTGAAAACACGCCACAAACGTACGGCAAATAGGCATCGAGGTTTCCGTGGCCTAGCGCAATCTTGCAGCCCCCTTTTCCGCACAGCCTGGGCTCGGGGCGTGCGGCCAGCGCAGGTAGGACAGACGCCTGGGAGCCCCGTGCCCCCCCCCCCGGTTGGGCGCGACGGGCTCAGGGGCGGGGCCGTGGGCGGGGCGGGGCCGTGGGCGGGTCGAGCGGCGGTTGTCCTTGCGGCGCCGCCGGGGACGGCGCACAGTTGCGGACGCTCGACTCGGCCTGGCATCTCCCTCTCCAAGAAGGCCCGAAGGAGCTGCTCCAGAACCATGTTGTCCCGGGCGGCGTGCAGGTGAGCGTCCGGCGCCCGTAGCTCGAGGGCGAGAGGGCGCGCGGCGGGCGGGACCTCCGCGGCGACGGCGACGGTGGCCGCCGGGGTCTGCTGCAGGTGCCGGGCGTGCCTGCGGGAGCGCGTCCGGCGGGAGGGACCGCGGACGGCAGGTGCCACGCGCGTGCGGTGGACAGCGACGTTCGGCCGGCGAGTGCGCGAGGGCGCCGCGCGCATCGGCTCCGGGGCAGCCCGGGCTGCGTGCAGTGGCTCGGCCCGCGCGGCGTGACCCGGCCGTGTTTTCTGTCTTCCAGCACGAGCAGGAAGCTGGCCCCAGCCTTGGGGTGTCTGGGCTCCCGGCACAAGCACAGCCTCCCCGACCTGCCGTACGACTACGGCGCCCTGGAGCCTCACATCAACGCGCAGATCATGCAGCTGCACCACTGCAAGCACCACGCGGCCTACGTGAACAACCTGAACGCCACCGAGGAGAGGTACCAGGAGGCGCTGGCCAAGGGTAGGTGCTGGCTCGTGTCAGGGGCGACAGTGAGCGGGTCTCCACACAGAAAAGCCTCTCCCTGCAGGAGAACCCCCTCATGTTTGTACCAGTTCTCAGTTTTCCAGGCACGAGACTCTCTTTTAAATTATGGTCTATCTTGTTGTAGAATGACTGTCTAGATTGGTTTGTATAAACTTTTTTTTTTTTATCAGAAAACTTAGAATCTCATAAAGGAACTTGTTTTTGAATTATGCTGTGGTAATTGCCCCATTTTTGTTACCCACATTGCAAACATTGGTGAACTGTGGAGCCTTTTTAAAAAGACTAATATGTAACTTGTTTTTGCATATTGGCAATTAAAATTTTCCCTTCTTATATTATGTGCTCTTGGGAAATGTTTGGTGTCTCAGGTAGGTCTCTCAGCAGGAGAGCTGAGAGCTCCTGTCCACTTGTGGCCCAATCACCGTGCTCACCGTGCTTTTGAGTGTAAGTGTAACCTCCGGGGAGAAGTAGGAGTGGGGCTTTGCTCTCAATAACCAGTGTGTGTGTCTGGACAGCAGGTGGCAGATAGCCTCACAGCCTCCTTTTTCAAGTGCAATATAACTATTGAGCCTACAGTCTCAGGCTGTAGTCACACTGACAGTGGCAGATGGAAAGAGACTGCATTCTAATAGGAACTGTGGTCATGATTATTGTCCTGGGACCAGATGGGATCTGGAGTCCAGCATATGACTTGGAGATTCCCAGTATCCTGTACTGCGAAACTTCACGTAGCCCACTTGTTTAACTGAACATGGGAGAAGAGGAGGCAAGAGTTAGCATTGCTATGTTCATTACCAAAAAGTAGTTATCCAACTGTGGAACAGTGTATGCCCTTTAGACTTGATACTTTTCTGGATTTACTCACAGGTCAGAGTTCACAAGGAAAATAGCTATTTTTGGAAAGTGAAATAGGCTTGTATCTTTACCAATATTTGTAATTCAATTAAAATATAATATTGAGTAAAGAATTTTTTTTAAAGAGCTCAGTTGGAAAAACCAGTACTATGTGGCCTTTTTGTGTTTGTGCCTTGGGGGAGTGAATATGGGAATACTATGTTTTAAAGTCTCTATACAAAATAATATTGTCCTTTTATTTTTGGCTGGCCGGTAAAGGGATGGAACCCCAGACCTTGCTGTTATAGGCACCAGTCTAACCAACAGAGCTAACAGGCTACCCCCCATTGTCCTTTTAATCTATTAGTCAGTGGTTTGCACAAGGAAAATAATTAACAGTCATGTTTCCAGACTATCTGTATTGCTTGATAAGCTACACAGTAAAAAAGATGTGCTTTCTCTTAAGTGTATTGTTATTGAATTTCAGGCCTGTGAGATCTGTTAACTTTTAGACAGAGACATCTTGTTCACTGGGGGCATCTAGTGGAAAAATGCAGTATTTCAGCCTGGTTGTGCCTGAAGTCAATGGCAAAACAAAAAGGAGGAAGTTGCCACATTCTGGAAGATTTACTTGCAGCACTCCCAGTACCTTGACTTCGGGAAAAGCCTCCGTGATTCAGGCAATAACAAACACGAGAACACTGTGTTGTTGGTGACGGGCTGGGGAACATCCCAGTTGTGAAAGAGTTTCCTGTAAGGTGTCATCTGACACTTGGGAATCTCTCTCTTCAGTACTTTGAAAATAGTTTAATTTCAGTGCTTTTCTTGTGGAACCATAGCTTTACTTCTTCAATGAAAGGCACTGTAAAAAAGTTTTATATGATCTTGTACTATTATTGCCAATAAAGTAATATGTACCTGCAGAGTTTTCTTTTACTTAAAAAATTATATTTTAAGAATTAGGAAACTTGGGAAAAAATATATGTAAAATAGCATCATAATGTCAACACATGTAACTAACAAATACTTCTCAACCAAAAATATTTAACTTTTATTTTATTGTATTTATGGAAAAAAGCTGAACTGAAACAAAAGAAAATGTTGAAGTTCAGAAAAGTGTTTTTAACAGCAGATATTAAACCACCAAAATTTCTATTAAAATTTTTAGATGGTTAAGAAAGCTTTATGAAGTTGAGTTCATTAAATTACCTCTCAATAAGCTTGTTTCTTTCCCATTTGAAGAACCTAGTTACTATTGATTTATTGAAAGAACAATTTAAAACCTAACTTTTTATTTTCAGAATGACTCTGAGAAAAACTATTAAGAGAAACAGTGATCTGTATGAAAATTATTTTGTAAACATAACAAAGAAAAAAGAAAATTGGTATCTAAAAAAGACTGTAAGAGCTCACTTGGGAGAGTGTGGTGATGATAACATCAAGGTCAAGATTTCAGATCCCTGTACTGGCCAGCTTCTGAAAAAAAAGGAAAAAATTAAAATTAAAAAAATCGTAAGAGATTATCTGTGTATTCAGATGTCACTTGGTCCTCTCCTCCTTTTTGAGTTGCTAAACAGAAGACTTGGCCTTATTTAAGAAAGCAACATTTCTTCCGTATGTACTTACTGTACACTTTCAGAACACAAGTCATGAACTTCTCCCAAATTGGGAGCTCCTTGGGAGCAGAGCTCTCAGTGGTTTTCTGTGTCCTTTACTTTGTCCCTCTTGTATGTGGTGAATGATAAGCACTCAGGATTGACTGAACAAGGGAATTTCCAGTTTTTGTAATAGTTCACTTAATCTGTAGCTCTTTGAAAGAATAGAAAAAAAATTAACTTTATTTTGCCTGCTTGTTTAGAAAAGTAGAAAAGATTCTTTTAGCCTTCCATTTACTTTTCCCAATGTTTTGAGAATCCATTCAGATAATTCAAACATGACATTCTTTTTTTTAAAACTATTGATAGAAAATTAATTTTTTTCTTGGAAACCACATTCAATATGTCCAATTATGTAGTCAATCAACAAATATTTAATGAGTGCCTACTGAGTAGGAGGCAATGTATTAGCAGTGGGGACACAGCAGTGCATAGAAGTAAAGTCCTTGTTCTCACTGGAGCTTACAGGCCAGTGAGAGAAAGACAAACCAAGGGCACGTGTCGTATACCAGGGGCTATGTGTCCTGTCGCAAAAGACAGAGGCTTATAGGGTCTGGGAGCGGTGGTGCAGAATTGCTCATTTGTGTGCTGTGGCTGGAGAAGGCTCCACTGCTGAGGCTGATGTTTTGGTGGAGAAACGTTTGGGTCGAGGGCGTGAAGTCTGACACTTGGCAGGAAGAGCGTTCCAGCAGAGGCAGCAGCAGTCAGAGCCTGAGCAGTGTGGCTGGGGCTGGGGGAGCGAGGGCTTGGAGCGGGGTCAGGTGACGGGCCTCTTGGTAGATGCGTGGAAGGACTTAGGGTTCACTCCCACTGAGAAGGGAAGCTTTTGGGGATGGAGAGAAGCCCCCCGCCAGTGAGGGGACAGTGGCACCAATGCAGGTGGGAGATGCTGGTGCCCTGCACTGATGCAGGAGCAGCAGAGTTGGGAAAAAGGTTGGATTCTGGGTGTGTTTTAAAGGTAAGGCTGGCTGTGCTAACGCATGTGCTGAGGACTGGATGTGGGGGTGAGGGCAAAGGAATCAGAAGTGGCCACCAGCTACCAAGAACGTCTTGAGGAACAGAGCGGGCCCTTACCGAGGTGCAGTAGGCCATAGGAGGAGTATGTTCTGTCTTGAAAATGGGAGTTGAAATTCCATATCGTATGCATATTGAGCCATACATTTCAGCGTTGAATTATTTTTCTGGATCGCTCTCTTTAGTTTTTCTTTACTGAAATCTTTTCTATCCCAAAGAACCCTGAGCCCCTGGGCAGTCAGGAGTGAATTTTCTACCAGCTTTACGCCTCTCCTGGACCTCTCGCCAGTTGTTCAGCATGTTATTCATTGAACTAAAAATCCCCTGGGACTAATACTTTTGGGAGCGTTCTTTTTTTGGTAGAATCTGAAATTCCTGAATTTTAGGATCAATAGTTATTGTACACAAGTTGGTCCAATTATCTTATATCTTACAAAGAAAAAAATAGTGTATGGAGTGGATGAAAAAGTTAAGAATTAAAAAAAATATGTTTGCATTTTAACAATTCAGGAGACGTTACAACTCAGATCGCTCTTCAGCCTGCACTGAAGTTCAATGGTGGAGGTCATATCAATCATAGCATTTTCTGGACAAACCTGAGCCCTAATGGTGGTGGAGAACCCGAAGGTTGGTATATATTGGGGCAGCCTTATCTACATTTTGTGCACAGGAGGAATGATTGATGATTTTCTCAAGTTACCTTAATTCCCCTTCAGGTGTCCCAGTGGCATGTTTTTCATAGCAAGGAGGACAACAAAGTTGTAGCTTTCAAAGGGACATACGTGTAGTGGAGCATGCATTCAGGGAGTTACATCATCAGACCTTACATGCACACACACAGATGACATCACATCCAGGGCCACCTTTTTGTTTCCGCATCCTGTATTCCTCCATATTAGGGGAAGACTGAGAAACCTAGTTGTTAGAAAAGATGAACTTCCCACCTCCCAGCTCTGGGACCTGGGGGAGGATGCTTTGCCATCTGCACCTTACTTTCTTCATCTGCAGGACACGTGGGTAGTAATTGGGCTGTCTTGAGAATTAGATAAGTTATTCCATGTAAAGTGCTTAGACCAGTGCCTTTTGCTATTATTCTGTTCCACTGCCTCACTGATAAAAAGTCAGTTGTTCCAGAAAATTAAGTTTTCCAGGTGTCCTTTAAAAACTGCAGGTACTGAAGGGAATGCAGACCAGATGGCACTGTTCACGTGTCCTGCGCTTGACTTCCTGTGTGGCTGTGGAGACCCAGACGACTGTCATTCTCGTCCCGTCCCCAGGGAAGGCATGGGGCATGAATACGCTCTCCTCCCTTGTGCTGGGCTCCTTGTGTGTCCCCTGATTTCTGTTCTTTTATTGTTTGTTGTTAATCAGTGTCATGGGAGGCAGCCCCTCTTCTGCACCTGAAATAGCAATTTCATTTTGAGGTACTGAGAATGGAGAGTGAGAATAATTCTTCTGAGGTTTTGTCAGTCACCAGAATACGAGAGATAGTCATATTCAGCAACGGTTTTGGTACCTGCTGCCATTTCGGATTATCTGTACCCCTGTATTCCACCATGTGTGCTAGTAAAAGATACTTACTTTTAAACCAAGATAATAAGAAAAGGGAGTTTTTTTTGACCCAGTTGATTTAGTTGATATGTTTAATCTAGAATTCTATTTTATATTGCTACAGATTAAAAGCCTATAGCCTTTATTTCAGTAATAAAAAAGAAAAATCACCCTTTTTAAGACAATATAGTCAAGGTAGAAAAATCTAGGCTGCCTTGGCAAAGAACCCAATAACAGCCATGACTTTTTATTTACAAATGGGGACACCAAGTAGGTAGGCTTGAAGTCAAAGTAAAATCTTGTATTGAGGGGAAAAAAAAGAAAACTAATGGCAAATATTCTTTCTTTCCTGATGAAATAGCATAGTGAGTGAAAAACAAGCTTCATTAAGAAACATGTGGGTTAAAATTGTGAAGCCTCAGATGCTGCCGTCAGGGCAGGAGCAGCAGTAGTGTGTGGGCTCAGCGGGCTGTGTTCTGTCTACCATGTGAGGCTGCTCAGTTGTTTCTTAGGCCATGTGACAATAATATTTTAATATATGTAATACAATATTTATTGTAATGTTGGAATCTGTTCATTTATGGGTTTATTTTGAAAAAAATTTTTTTTTTAATTAGGGGAGTTGCTGGAAGCCATCAAACGTGACTTCGGTGCCTTTGAAAAATTTAAGGAGAAGCTGACAACTGTATCTGTTGGTGTCCAAGGCTCAGGTTGGGGTTGGCTTGGTTTCAACAAGGAACAGGGACGCTTGCAGATTGCTGCTTGTTCTAATCAGGATCCATTGCAAGGAACAACAGGTTAGACTTTAAGATGCTGCACATTTTATTTGGGTGAGATGGTTTACTACAGAGCGTTCAACTAGAAATAAGGAAACTAGCAGAGTTTAAACTTATTAGTAACATGTAATAATTTGAGCAAATCTGATCAAGTAATACCCAGAGCCGAAAAGGTAAAAACGCTTTAATCGTCCTTGATACTTGTGCTGTAAAGTAAGTACCTGTAATTTCACAGATACATTAAAAAAAGTTTAAATCATCAACCCTGCTTCATTTGACAGAGAATTCATATCAGCTTAAACAATTATACGCACTAAAGTAAAAAACTAAACCTAAATAACAAGAGGGAGGAAAAGGGATATAAGCTGAGTCTGATGTCATGTCCCTTCACCCTCTCTGCTGAGCAGTTCTCATTAAACTGGGACTGGAACTCAGGTTTCCAGACTCCCGCTTTTCCGGGGCTCTTTGGTACACAAAAATATTTGTCTTGGAGGCTCCAGGCTGGGCTCACCAAGTACTTTCTTCTGTTGAGCCTAATTGAATTAGAAGTCCTTTATGGAATGTTCCTGAAGAGTGTGGGAAATAGAGTCATAAGTCATCTGGTAAGTAGCAGGGGTTTTGGTCTGTGATGTAGGGAACTTAAAGTGACACCTTAACATCCAACAGCACTAGTTCTCTGCCACTATTTCTTCTACCTGTGCACATGTCAGAGGACTCTTGCTCATGTGACTCACTTCCCTGGATATGCTCAGCTTTTCCCAGAATCTAAACAGCTCTTTGGGGAAAGTGAGATGCCACAGGAATTTATAACAGCCGCAGGAGATTTGTGAGCATTGAACTCTTCGGAGTAAGGTGTTTGTATAACGTGCCTGACCAGATTCTGTGGAATCCTAGCCACACTGCTTTCTCTCCCGCTTGAAGAAAGCTCGTTGGAATACAAATAGTGAAAGTCATGGCTCTTTATTTATGGGAAAAATCATTCATAAATTTTGCTACTTTAAGTATTAATAATAAATTAATAAAGTATAAATAATAAATAATTATTTATAATACTACACGGTAAGTATCTCACCAGTGATGAAGACAAACTGTTGAGAATTGTTTTCATCAAGGAGAGCAATCGTGACAATTCTGAAAACAGCATGTCTTTTTCTTTAGTCTTATTTAGTTTTCCTTCGTAACCTTACTGTTTCTTTTAATGTCTCATAACTGCTGTGTGTACCCTAAGACTAAAAGTAACCTTGGGGAGCAGAGCAGGTTTCCTGTTAACCTGGGTGAGTGCTCAGGCCCTTTGGAAGAGAGACTCAGAGAGCCTCAGGCACCCCCAGAAACCAAACACACCGTTATCACTGCCCCTGAGACCACTGTAAGGAAGGCTGGGAACTGGCTTTTGGATGCATACACTGGTATTTTATGTGCAGCCATTAAATACTGTACTTAATTGATTTCTCCAATTTTATTTATTATTTATCACTTTTTTCTGAAGTGGAAAGTTTAAGATATTTTCCTGGGAATATTCATTTGTATGCAAATTTCCTATTTATGTAAGAAACAGAAGTGCATGAGAGTATTGTAAAGGGTAATTTTTTGTGCATAAATGATAAAAGTTTAAATTGAGAAGATGTAATGTTTTAGATTGAAATTGACAGTTTTTGCTTTTTTTCTTCTTTCTCCTAGGCCTTATTCCACTGCTGGGGATTGATGTATGGGAGCATGCATATTACCTTCAGTATAAAAATGTCAGACCTGATTATCTAAAAGCCATCTGGAATGTCATCAACTGGGAGAATGTAACTGAAAGATACAGGGCTTGCAAAAAGTAAAATGTTACACTGAGCACGTGGAGCTCTTTATGACTAGTTTTGTAGGGTGTAGGGTACTACCATGTACCAATGAGCTGCTCTGTTGTAGCTTTTCCTGCTGTTGCTTATTCACATATTTGATAAACAGAACTTAAGGTTATTAGTAACTTTTTGTTTTGAAATTTTGTTATTGTGCAATTATTTGAAAATAGTAAATGCTGTGAGTGATTTAATCTTGATTGGTCATTATTCAGAGCTAAAATAGCCAGGAGGTTATAATTGTCATCATAAAATCATCAAAAATATTTCATTCTTGTACTTTTAGGGTCTGTAGGGAAGACTTTCTAATCCTCTTTTATTGCAGTTATGGAAAATCTAATCTTTTTCCGCAGTAGTTTAACAATAAAATATTAAATATTTCCCAAGTGCAATATTCAGTATTTTGTGAAAAATTGCTTTTTGTAAGTAATCCTTTGTAGTGATATTTCTGGTAATATCACCCAGAGAAAGACACATTTTGATTTATTGTATCCTTTTTGATTTTTTTGTTTGCTTTATTGTAGAGAATGCACAGCTACTACTATAGAAGCTTTATATCATTTTTTCAATAAAGAGAACACCATATCCATGATACGGAGACACACAGCATTCAAATTATGCTCCTGTATAGCTTTTGCAAGTAGAGCTGCATACTGTTTACATATAGCAGGGTCCCCTTGCATTTGGCTTCACACTGACATACGTTGTCCTCGGTTGTGTCATCATCTTTCTAGTTATCTTTAATGGCGATAAAAATTTTATCAAGTGGACATTTCCTAATTTACAGTTCTGTTAGTGAATATTTCATTGATTTCTAATTGTTATTTATTAGAAATAGTGCTGTCTCGAGCAAACCCAAGCACATAGGTTTTGCACATTTTTATTGGAATGTTTTCCTAATATAGATTTTTTTTTTTAAACTATTTAATAATGTTATCCCAAATTTCTTTTTTCATTTCCTTTTTTTGTGCCGGTAGGTATAAGGTTCTCAACCCTTGACCCTGGTGTTATACAGCTTCAGTCTAACCAACTGAGCTGACTGGCCACCCCTATTTTTTTGTTTCGTCTATTTTCCCCTCAACTTTATTTTTCTGTTTTCATGGAAAAATGGAATAACTTAGCAGTTTCAATATTGATGACTGAAGCATAAAAAATATTTAAATTCAAGGAACTTTTTTTTTTAGAATTTAATTAGAAAAGAATTTAGGCTTTCAGAAGTGTCCACGACATTGATGAGACTATTGATAACTGTGTGTGTTTGCGCTTGTGGATTGAAAAATCTTTGGAGACTATGATTGCCATCCTTTCTAGACCACAGTGAAATGATCATGGAGAACAAGTGGGAGTCATGTGATTACCTCTAAACAAGTTAGCATACTCTGTTTAAACAGACCATCTAGGAAAGTGGGACCTTTTAAAAGATGGGCTTTTGAATACCAGTCATCTGCTAGATCATGGTTTATATTGAACTAACAAAGATTTGCAGAGACTACTGACTTCTACAAAGCTTTTTGATCCCACTAAGCTTTAAGATTTCGAACAAATTCAGTGTTGAGGTTTCTACTGGCCTCTACCTTTGCTCTGCTTTCTGTTGACACGAGCAAGGTTGTCTTTTCTCCCGCTGGACAGATTTTAAGAGACTAAGAGAATTTACCAAGTAAAGATTTTTTTTTTTTTTTAAAGATGACCGGTAAGGGGATCTTAACACTTGACTTGGTGTTGTCAGCACCACGCTCACCCAGTGAGCAAACTGGCCATCCCTATATGGGATCCGAACCCATGGCCTTGGTGTTATTAGCACCGCACTCTCCCGAGTGAGCCACAGGCCGGCCCACCAAGTAAAGATTTTAATTACCCTGCAGACAATGAGACTTTAAGAATGTTTAACCTGTTTTTCATTATAGGAAAGAAATAGAAAAAGTAAAATTGCCGGTTTTGTTCGAAAAGAGCAGGAATTGTCCATCCAGGAAGATTTATTGTGGCTGAATCAGCAGTGCCTGGTCTAGTCATCCTTGCGCTTCAAAACCTTCGTCTGATTAGTGCTGGAGGGAAACAGGAATCAAAACAAAGTCTGTCTGTGAAACACTACCTGTTGCTTGAGCTGTTGTATAATAATCAAACTTCGAGGTTGAGAAATTATAACTTAATTGAATACATGAAATTCATGTTCTTAAAGTGAGATTAGAATTTCTGTTGAGCCCCTTTAAAAAAGTAGTATCGAAGCCATAATGTTAAGATTGATGTGTGCGTGAGTCATATCTAAAACCAGGTACAGGGCTGGCTGGTTAGCTCTGTTGGTCAGAGCTTTGTGCTGATAACACCAAATTCCAGGGTTTGACCCTTGTTCCGCCCAGCCATTGAATAAATAAATAAATAGAACTGGGCATAAATATAAATTATACTAACTGTGTCAATTTCAGGGGAACTGCTTTTTAGAAAAGCTATTAGGTAATATTTTATACATTACCATTTCTCATTTTCAGTCATACCCTAATGATTTTAGTAAGCTAATGTCCTATCTTCTAAGATATCCATCAAACCTAGTGTATCCTGGAAATCCTATAAAGTCCTTTGTAGTTTTCACTTATTCATTAAAGAAACATTTATTTTCCTGTTGTAAGTGTGAAATTTTCTGACTTAATAAAAGAATCTGTCAACCATCAAAAGTGGTCTGCATTATGCATGTGTGTGAAAACATTAATAATCCTATAATGCTCTATCATTTTTAATGTGTTTCTGTGGGAAAGGAATAATAAATGATAGATAGTTGAAATTTTACCCTTAAAACCCAGAAAGCGTGTGAACTGGATCTCCAGTCGTATCTGCAGTAATATCGTCTGATAATATAAAAGCATAGCATTAGGGATACAGGAAAAACCTAGTGTTTTTCCTACTGTGGCACACCACTCAGGACAACACTGACACCAGATTGTCCAGTGCATTTTTGTACACCCGGGAGAGAGGAAGCGTGTGTCCTGAGCAGGTTGCCAGGCTGAGCTCAGTCTGCCTCTGGTCACCAGCTGGGTGTCATATAATTTAGTTCTGACACTGTCTACCCAGAGTTAGAGTCAGATCCCACAGGCTGAGGGCTCAGTCCCACAAGACTGCTCCCAATTCAGATGGCAATGGCAAGTCCCAGATTGTGACTTGTACTTCTGACCAACCAATTAAGTTTTTATTTTATTTTATTTTTTTCTAATGAAGCTGACCGATTTTAAGTCAGCTTCCCATGACCTTCTCTTGGGTTAGATTACTTTGCTAGAGTGGCTCACAAACCTCAGGGAAACACTTGTTTACGTTTACCCTCTTATGATAAAGGCTTTCACAAATAATACAACTAAATAGCCAGATGGGAGTAATGCTGAGGGTGCGGCACATGCAGGAGTGCTGAGCTCTCCTGCCCTTTCCAAGCACAGCACCTTGCAGGAACCTCCATTGGAGCAGCTATCTGGAAGCCCGTCCGAACCCTGTCCTTTTGGTTTTTCTGGAGGCTTCATTATGTAGGCATGATTGATTACCTCATTGGCTGTTGACCAACAACCCTCAGCCCCTCTCCTTTCCCTGGAGGTAGGTGGGTGGGCCTGAAAGTCCCAACTCTCGCATCATGCCTTTGTGTTGCAGGTGATCAGCCTGATGCTGAAGTCATCTCTTTATCATACATGTCACCCAGGAGATTGCAAGGGTTTTGGGAGCTGAGAAATGAAGGCGACGAAGACCTTATATATGTTTTTTATGAATCACAATATTGCACGTGGTACTTTATGTACTCAATTATATAAGGTTCTCATAATATCTTAGGACATTAACCAAACATAGAATATAGCCTTAACTCGATAAAAAAATTAACCAGAGTTTCATGACTACATGTCCTTTACATGCAGTTCTGGACTGGAGATCCTCTGGTCACTGTGGTCACTGGAGAACAGGAGCTGGCTGGTGCCGCTCTCCCTAGACTGCTGCTGTGCTGCTCTCGGAAGGGAAGTGAGGTTGGCTTGGCCTGTTCCTGGTGAAGTCATGATGTCTGCTGTTCAACATGTGCTTCTTGTAGCAATGATCATGCTGGTGCTGTCGAGACGTTTCTGGAACATACCAAAAAATGAAAATGTCTCAGTTTGTGAAAGGGAAAGAGCACGAGTGTTTTCAGGTCCCTGTTATACGGTGGTCATCTTACTCTCAGGGTGTCCCAGTGTTGTGCCCAGTCGTCTCTCAGTGCACAATGTCATGGTAATTCCATGTTTGTCTCTGGCCCACTGAAACGTGTGCTCCATGAAGTCCCAGGACATAAGTTCTTGCTTATTTGTATGTCATCGGCCCCAAGCACATGGTTCTAGGCCTGTATTCAAATACTGAATGATGTGATGTGCTGTTTTGTATATGTATCATGATTCTGTAAATGTGGGTCTCCGCAAGGCGCTGAAGTGAACACAGCAAACCACAGAGAGGGCTGATGGCCCAGCCATCGAGGCTGCAGAGGCCTTATGCTTGTGCTGCCCCTGCCGCCCATGTTTGTACCTGGCGTGGAAAGAACCCCGAGTTAGGTGCGGGGAAGCCTGGGTCCTGGCCTGGTGTTTTCACTCAGTACCCGTGCGATATGGCCAGGATGCCTGGGTTTCTCTTGTTCCTTCGCTGTATTTAAAGAGAGGGTCTTGAGGCAACAACTCTGGCATTTTATGGTTTTCTCTGTGTATTGATTAAGATTATAGTGGGTGAATGGACACCGGTAGCCTTGAGCAGTCAAGTCACTTACTCAAGATGTGCAACTTACATGTTTCAAATGGGTTTTTTCTCCAACTGGCAGAACACTCACTGCTCATGCTCACGGCCCGCACCGTCTTCCACCAGGGCTCAAGGAGGACTCCAGGAGGAAAAAGCCAAATGCTCCTGTAGCTCCTAGTTCTCATCAGCATTTTAGGTACATTATAAGGAGTGGCTCATTACAATAACTCATGTGTGGTCATGGCAGGTGGCAGAGCTCAGGGTCTGGAGTCAGCTGCCTGGACCTCAGTTTCATCACCAAGGGTACTTTTAATTAAGGTGAGTGCTGGTTGCTGTACTGGGAACCCCTAAATGGATAAACCCTGCATGAATAAACTATAGAAGTTTATTTCTCCCTCATACAAAGCTCAAAGTGCTTTATCTGGTCAGTGATGTACTCGGCTCCTGTTAGTGACTCCTGTTTTGTGCTCCAGTTTGTGGCTCGACCATTTCCAGTGCACGGCTTCCAGCATTTCTGTATTTGTCCTCATCAAGCTGGCAAACAGGGACAGACATGGGGAGTTGCTCCTGGGAGGTTCTCATGGGCCTGGCACACACCACTTCTGCTCATGTGTCACTGACAACACCAAACTGCGAGGGACATGGGTCTCGTAGGCACAGGAGAAAGAGAGAGCAGGCGTGCTGAGTGGGTCACCACACCCAGCTCAGTCTGTCTGTCTGGACACCAAGTCTGTGTTTCATTCTCATCTTAGAACGCTTATCCCCCTACAAGGGAGAAAACCCAAGGTCCCTTTCAGTCTCAGCATCCAGATCCAAGTCCTGACTCCAAATAATTGAAAGGCCTCCCAGTCAGGTTTGGTTGTGGCCCTTCATGTTCTGGTGACCCAGGAATCAAAGAGGCAAAGTACCTTCCTCTCTTCCAACTTCAACCCTATTTAATGGAGGTGCAGAAAACAGCAGTCAAAAGTTCTGCTAAGAAAAGGGAGAAGAAACCCACAGCGCTCACTGGTGTAGGGCAGGCACGGAGAACGCTCCACCTAGACCCTGCTCCTGGTCCAGCCAGGTTCACGTGCCAGCATCCACTTCTAAAGTTCTTTACTATACATGATTCTGGAGATTGAATTATCTCCTTGGTCCATCACCCCATCAAGTTGGTAGCAGCTACCTTAGGCTAGCTCAGACTGTGGCTCATGTTTCATGCGATGGACACGTCTTCAGTCTCTGCATCTGGACTGAGTCTCAGCCTTTGTTGCCCAAAGTCTTTCAGTCGTGCATCTCTTACTGTTTGGGATTTAGAAGCAGTCAATTTTTCCAACTTTGTTGTTAGTTTTGTTTGTTGTGTTTTGTTATGATTTTCTTGGCAGGCCGGTACAGGGATGGAAACCTGGACCTTGCTGTTATAGGCACCAGTCTAACCAACAGAGCTAACAGGCTACCCCCATTGTCCTTTTAATCTATTAGTTAGTCACTGGTTGGCACAAGGAAAATAATTAACAGTCATGTTTCCAGACTATCTGTATTGCTTGATAAGCTACACAGTAAAAAAGATGTGCTTTCTCTTAAGTGTATTGTTATTGAATTTCCAGCCTGTGAGATCTGTTAACTTTTAGACAGTGACATCTTGTTCACTGGGGGCATCTAGTGGAAAAATGCAGTATTTCAGCCTGGTCCTGTCTGAGATAGAGGGCAAAACAAAAAGAAGAGGAAGTTGCCACATTCTGGAAGATTTTCTTGCAGCACTCCCAGTACCTTGAATTCGGGAAAAGCCTCCGTGATTCAGGCAATAACAAACACGAGAACACTGTGGTGTTGGTGATGGGCTGGGGAACATCCCAGTTGTGAAAGAGTTTCCTGCATGGTGTCATCGACATTCGAGAATCTCTTCAGTATTTTGAAAACATCTTAATTTCAGTGCTTTACTTATGCAATCAAAGCTTTACTTCTTCAATGATAAGCACTGCAAAAAAGCTTTATATTATCTTGTGCTATTACTGACTATAAATTGATAAGTATCTCAGCGTTTTTTTTTTTGTTTTTTTTTTTTTTACTTAAAAGGATATATATTAAAAATTTGAAAACTTGGGAAAAAAAGAAGAATATATGTGAAATAGCATGATAATTTCAACACACCTAACTAATTCTTTCCAATTAAAAATATTTAACTTTTATTTTAGTATATTTGTGGAAAGAAAATGAACTGTAACCAAAGAAAATGTTGAAGTTCAGAAAAATGTTTTTTACAACAGATATTAAAGCCCCCAAATTTCTACTAAAATTCGTAAATAGTTGAGCAAACTTTAAGATGCTGAGTTCATTAAATTACTTCTCAGTAAGCTTGCTTCTTTCCCATTTCAAAAATCTAGTTACTGTTGATCTATTGAAAAAACAAGATAAGACCTACATTTTTATTTTTAGGATGACTCCTAGAAAAATCATTAAGGGAAACACTGATCTGTATGCAAATTATTTTGTAAACAGAGGAAAGGAAAAAAAGAAAAGGTATCTAACAGAAAGCCCAAAGAGGGCTGACTGGCTAGTTTAATTGGGAGAGCCTGGTGATGATAACACCAAGGTCAAGGGTTCACATCCCTCTACTGGCCAACCGCCATAAACAAAAAAAAAACAGGAAAAAAGAAAAATTTAAAAAACCCTGGGAGATTATGTGTGCATTCAGATGTCCCTTGGTCCTCTCCTCGTCTTTGAATTCCTCAACAGCAGAAGACTTGACCTTGTTTCAGAAAGCAACATTTCTTCCATATGTTCTTACCGTACACTTTCAGAACACAAGTCATGAACTTTTCCTAAATGTGAGCTTTGAGAGCAAAGCTCTCAGTGGATCTCTGTGTCCTTCACTTTGTCCCTCTTGTATGTGGTGAATGATAAGCACTCAGGATTGACTGAACAAGGGAATTTCCAGCTTTTGTAATGGTTCACTTAATCTGTAGCTTCTGGAAGGCATAGAAAAAAATACTCTATTTTGCCTACTTGTTTAGCAAGGTAGGAAAGATTCTTCTAGCTTTCCATTTACTTTCCCTGATGTTTTGAGAATCCATTCAGATAGTTCAAACATGACATTCTTTTTTTTCTGTTTTGAAACTATCGATAGAGAATTAAACTTTTTCTTGGAAACCACATTCAACATATTCAATAATGTAGTCAATCAACAAATATTCATTGAGTGCCTACTGTGTAGAAGGCAATGTATTAGCAGTGGGGACACAGCAGTGCACAGAGGTGAAGTCCCTGTCTTTGCTGGAGCTTGCAGCCGAGTGAGAGACAGATGAACCGACCAAGGGCACGTGTCGTATACCGGGGGCTATGCGTCCTGTCGCAAAAGACAGAGGGGTACAGGGTTTGGGAGCAGTTGTGGGGCGTTGCTCATTTGTGTGCTGTGGCTGGAGAAGGCTCCACTGCTGAGGCTGATGTTTCGGTGGAGAAACGTTTGGGTCGAGGGCGTGAAGTCTGACACTTGGCAGGAAGAGCGTTCCAGCAGAGGCAGCAGCAGTCAGAGCCTGAGCAGTGTGGCTGGGGCTGGGGGAGCGAGGGCTCGGAGCGGGGTCAGGTGACGGGCCCCTTGGTAGCTGAGTGGAAGGACTTAGGGTTCACTCCCATTGAGAAGGGAAGCTTTTGGGGATGGAGAGAAGCACCCCGCCAGTGAGGGGACAGTGGCACCAATGCAGGTGGGAGATGCTGGTGCCCTGCACTGATGCAGGGGCAGCAGAGTTGGGGAAAAGGTTGGATTCTGGGTATGTTTTCAATGTAAGGCTGGCTGTGCTAACGCATGTGCTGAGGACTGGATGTGGGGGTGAGGGCAGAGGAGTCGGAAGTGGCCACCAGCTACCAAGAACGTCTTGAGGAACAGAGCGGGCTCTTACCGAGGTGCAGAAGGCCATAGGAGGAGTTTATTTGGGGTTGAAAATAAGGATCAATTCTGAAATATGTTTGGTTTCTTGTTAATGTGACTGAAATATTTGCCAGTGAATAGTTGTCTGTCTTGAAAATGGGAGTTGAAAGTTTCCGTATAGTCTGCATATTGAGCCATACCTTTCAGCATTCAATTGTTTTTCTTGATCACTCTCTTCCCAAAGATCCCTGAGCCCCTTGGCAGTCAGGAGTGAATTTTCTCCTAGCTTTACCTGCCTCCTGGGCTCCTCGCCAGTTGTTGAGCACGTTATTCATTGAACTAAATATTCCCTGGGACTAATACTTTTGGGAGGGTTCTTTTTTTGGTAGAATCTGAAATTCCTGAATTTTAGGACCAACAGGGATGTTATAGATGAGCTGGCCCAATTATCTCCTATCTTACAGTGAAAAAAATAGTGTATGGAGTGGATGAAAAATAAGAATTTTAAAAAATATGTTTGCATTTTAACAATTCAGGAGACGTCACAACTCAGATCGCTCTTCAGCCTGCACTGAAGTTCAATGGTGGAGGTCATATCAATCATAGCATTTTCTGGACAAACCTGAGCCCTAATGGTGGTGGAGAACCCAAAGGTTGGTATATATTGGGGCAGCCTTATCTACATTTTGTGCACAGGAGGAATGATTGATGATTTTCTCAAGTTACCTTAATTCCCCTTCAGGTGTCCCAGTGGCATGTTTTTCATAGCAAGGAGGACAACAAAGTTGTAGCTTTCAAAGGGACATACGTGGAGTGGAGCATGCATTCAGGGAGTTACATCATCAGACCTTACATGCACACACACAGATGACATCACATCCAGGGCCACTTTTTGTTTTCGCATCCTATATTCCTCCATATTAGGGGAAGACTGAGAAACGTCATAGTTAGAATAGAAGAACTTCCCACTTCCCAGCTCTGGGACCTGGGGTAGGATGCTTTGCTGTCTGCACCTTACTTTCTTCATCTGCAGGACACATGGGTAGTAATGGGGCCGTCTTGAGAATTAGATAAGTTATTCCATGTAAAGTGCTTAGACCAGTGCCTTTTGCTATTATTCTGTTCCTCTTCCTCACTGATAAAAAGTCAGTTGTTCCAGAAAATTAATTTTTCCAGGTGTCTTTTAAAAACTGCAGGTACTGAAGGGAGTGCAGACCAGATGGCACTGTTCACGTGTCCTGCGCTTGACTTCCTGTGTGGCTGTGCAGACCCAGACAACTGTCATTCTCGTCCTGTCCCCAAGGAAGGCATGGGGCATGAATATGCTCTCCTCCCTTGTGCTGGGCTCCTTGCGTGTCCCCTGATTTCTCTGATTTTATTGTTTGTTGTTAATCAGTGTCATGGGAGGCAGCCCCTCTTCTGCACCTGAAATAGCAATTTCATTTTGAGGTACTGAGAACGGAGAGTGAGAATAATTCTTCTGAGGTTTTGTCAGTCACCAGAATACGAGAGATAATCATATTCAGCAATGGCTTTGGTACCTTCTGCCATTTCGGATTATCTGTACCCCTTTCCCCCACTATTTGTTCTAATAAAGGATGCTTACTTTTAAAGCAACAGAATTAGAGATTGGAGATTTTTCTGACCCACTTGATTTAGTTGATATGCTTAATCTAGAATTGCATTCTATGTTGCTACAGATTAAAAGTTTATAGCTCTTAAAATGTACCCTTAGTTCAGTAATAGAAAAGAAAAATTACCCTTTAAGACAATATAGTCATGATAGAAAAATGTAGGCTTACCCAACAACAACCGTGACTTTTTATTCCCTAATGAGGACATCGAGTAGGTAGACTAGAAGTCAAAGGAAAATTTTCTATTGAGGGAAAAAATAAGAAAGCTACTGGAAAATATTATTTCTTTCCTGATGAAATAGCACAGCGAGTGAAGAACAAGGTTCATTAAGAAACATGTTGGTTAAAGTTGCGAAGCCTTAGATGCTGCTGTCAGGGCAGGAGCAGCAGTAGTGTGGGGGCTCACAGGGGTATGTTATGTCTTCTGTGTGAGGCTGTTCAGTTGTTTCTTGGTTGATACAACAAAAATATTTTAATATATGTAATACAATATTTTATTGTAATTGTTGAAATCTGTTCATTTGTGGGGTTTTTTTTTTGGATTCTTTTCTTTTTTAAATTAGGGTAGCTACCGGAAGCCAACCAACGTGACTTTGGTTCCTTTGACAAATTTAAGGAGAAGCTGACAAGTGTATTTGTTGGAATCTAAGGCTCGGGTTGGGGTTGGCTTGGTTTCAAGAAGGAACGGGGACGCTTGCACATCGCTGCTTGTTCTAATCAGGATCCATTGCAAGGAACAATAGATTAGACTTTAAGATGCTACACAGTTTATTTGGGTGAGATGGTTTACTATAAAGTATTCAACTAGAAATAAGGAACAGGCTTTAAAAGTTCTTGATATGTGTGTTGTAAAATAAGCACCTGTAATTTTATAGACATTAACAAAAACGTTTAAATCATAAACCCTGCTTCATTTGACAGAGAATTCATATCAGCTTCAACAATGATGCACACTAAAATAAAAAACTAAACCTAAATAACAAGAGGGAGGAAAAGGGATATAAGCTGAGTCTGATGTCATGTCCCTTCACCCTCTCTGCTGAGCATGTGCAGCTAAACTGGGACTGGAATTCAGGTTTCCAGACTCCTGCCTTTCTGGGGCTCTTTGGTACACAAAAATATTTGTCTTGGAGGCTCCAGGCTGGGCTCACCAAGCACTTTCTTCTGTTGAGCCTAATTGAATTAGAAGTCCTTTATGGAATGTTCCTGAAGAGTGTGGGAAATAGAGTCATAAGTCATCTGGTAAGTAGCAGGGGTTTTGGTCTGTGATGTAGGGAACTTAAAGTGACACCTTAACATCCAACAGCACTAGTTCTCTGCCACTATTTCTTCTACCTGTGCACATGTCAGAGGACTCTTGCTCATGTGACTCACTTCCCTGGATATGCTCAGCTTTTCCCAGAATCTAAACAGCTCTTTGGGGAAAATGAGATGTCACAGGAATTTATAACAGCCGCAGGAGATTTGTGAGGACTGAAAGCTTTAGAGAGAGATATTGGTTAAAGGTGCCTGACCTGAAAGGCCATGAGTTCTGTGGAATCCCAGCTACACTTCTTTTTCTCCCACTTGAGGAAAACACATTGGAATGAAAATTGTGAAAGTCATGGCTCTTTATTTAAGAGAAAAATCATTCATAAATTTTGCTACTTTAACTGTTTATAATAAATTAATAAAAAACTATAAATAATAAACAATTATTTATAACACTGTATGATAAGTCCCACACAACTGATGAAGACGCACTGGTTGAGAATTGTTTTCATTGAGGAGAACAACCATTTGGTAATTTCCGAGAACAGCGTGTCTTTTTCTTTAGTCTTACTTAGTTTTTTCAGTTAACTTATTATTTCTTTTAGTGTCTCATAATTGCACTGTGTTCCCTATGACTGAAACTAACCTTGGGGAGCAGAGCAGGTTTGTTGTGACCCAGGTGAGTGCTCAGGCCCTTTGGAAGAGAGACTCAGAGGGCCTCGGGCACCCCCAGAAACCAAACACCCTGTTATCGCTGCCCCTGAGACCACTGTGAGGAAGGCTGGGAACTGGCTTTTGGATGCATGCACTGGTATTTTACGTGCAGCCATTAAATACTGTATTTAATTGATTTCTCCAATTTTGTTTTAATTATTATTTATCACTTTTTTGGAAGAGGAAAGTTTAAGATCTTTTCCTAGGAATTTTCAGTTGTACGTGAATTTCCTATTTATGTAAGAAACAGAAGTGCATGAGAGTATTGTAAAGGGTAATTTTTTGTGCATAAATGATAAGAGTTTAAATTGAGCAGATGTAATGTTTTAGATTGAAATTGACAGTTTTTGCTGTTTTTCTTCTTTCTGCTAGGTCTTATTCCATTGCTGGGGATTGATGTATGAGAGCATGCGTATTACCTTCAATATAAAAATGTCACGCCTGAGTATCTAAAAGCCATCTGGAATGTCCCCAGCTGGGAGAAACTAACTGAAAGATACAGGGCTTGCAAAAAGTAAAATGTTACACTGAGCACGTGGAGCTCTTTATGACCATTTTTGTAGGAGCGTAGGGTGCTGCCGTGTACCAATGAGCTGCTCTATTGTAGCTTTTCCTGCTGTTGCTTATTCACATATTTGATACACAGAACTTAATGTTATAAATAACTTCTTACTTTGAAACTTTGTTATTGTGCAATTATTCAAAAATAGTAAATGCTTTGTATGATTTAGTCTTGATTGGTCATTTTTTTCAGAGCTAAAATAGCCAGGCGGTTATAATTGTCATGAAAAATATTCCATCCTTGTACATTTAGGACCTGAAGGGAAGACTTTCTTTTCTTTTTTTTTTTTTATAAGATGACCAGTAAGGGGATCTTAACCCTTGACTTGGTGTTGTTTGCACCACGCTCTCCCATGTAAGCTAACCGGCCATCCATATATAGAGATCCAAACCTGTGTCCTCGGTGTTATCAACACCACACTCTCCCAAGTGAGCCATGGGCTGGCCCAGGGAAAACTTTCTTATCCTGTCTATTGCAGGTATAGAAATTTTAATCTTTTACCCCAGTTGTTTAACAGTAAAGTATTATATACTTCTCAAGGGAAATATTTAGTTTTCTATAAAGAATTGCTCTATTTGTAATTCTTTGTAGTGGTACTTCTGGTAGATATCGCCCAGTAGTTTTATTTATGGTCACGTTACAAAGGGTAAACACCATTTGCTCATTTAAAAACCATATAACTTGATTGCTAATTGAGAACTACTGTATTATGAGAAAGAGATGATTATGTATCTGAATTTTTCTAGGGGCAGAAATATAAAAACTTTAATGTGAAATTTGGTCCTCAAATATATAAATATGTACTCTGTAAAAATGCTGAAAATGGACAAATTAAGGCCAAATTGGTAAAGTCAACGATGGGGATTAGGCCACAGATCATTCTGGCGGTGCACTTTCTGTCCTGTTGATAAGAATCCCTCCCAAGAGAACTGAGCCCTGGGGCAGACATTGCTTTCCCAAGTAGAGGCAAATTGATTTCCGGAAGAAATCAGCAGTGTGCTTCCCTCAGGAACACGTGTTTTCAAAGACATGTTTTGATTAATTCTGTCCTGTTTGATATTTTTTGTTTTATTGTAGAGAATGCACAACTACTATAGGAGCGTCGTATTGTTTTCCAGTAAAGGGAACACTATATCCGCGATACAGTGACACACAGCATTCTAATTATGCTCCTGTATAGCTTTTGCAAGTAGAGCCGTGCAGTGTTTACATACAGCAGGGTCCCCTTGCATTTGGCTTCACACTGTCATGTGTTTTTCTGTGGCTTCCTCTTCTTCCCAGGTGTCTTTCATGGCTAAAAAACTTTTATCAAGTGGACATTTCCTAATTTACTTTAAAGTTCTGTTACTTAATATTTCCTTGATTTCTAATTGTTACTTATTACAAATAGTGCTGTCACGATTGCAACCCCATGCACATAGGTTTTGTTCATTTCTATTGGAATATTTCCCTTATACAGGTTTTTTTTCTTAAACCTATTAAGTAATGTTCTCCCAAGTTTATTATTTTTTTAAAATTTCTTTTCTTTTCTTTTCTTTTGGCTGCTGGATGGTATGGGGATCTGAACCCTTGACCTTGGTGGTATAAGGCCTCACTCTAACCAACTGAGCTAACTACTCAGCCCTATTTTTTTATTTCTTATTTTTTCCCCTCAACTTTATTTTTCTATTTTTTTCATGGAAAAATGG
Source organism: Cynocephalus volans (assembly GCF_027409185.1). Lineage (NCBI taxonomy): Eukaryota > Metazoa > Chordata > Mammalia > Dermoptera > Cynocephalidae > Cynocephalus > Cynocephalus volans. Next base: position 157,702,746 of record NC_084464.1, on the reverse strand, counting down.
GCTAGGTAACTTAGCTGTTTCCATATTGACAACTGAAGTTTTAAAAATATTTTAAACTCAAGACTGTTTTTTAGAATGCCATTAGAAAAGTATTTAGGCTTTCTGAATTTCTCAACATTATTGAGACTATTGATAACTCTGTATGTGTCTAGTCTTCATTTTGCTTCAAAAGCCTTATGATTAGTGTAATTAGTGCTGGAGGGAAACAGGAATCAAAACAAATTCTGTCATGGAACGCTACCTGTTGCTTGAGCTGTTGTATAATAATTAAACTTTGATTTTAAGAAATAATAACTTTATTGCATACATCAATTCACGGACTTAAAGTGAGATTAGAATTTCTATTGAGCATCTTTAAAAAAGTGTATCAAAGCCATAAAATTAAGATTGATGAGTATGTGAGTCATATCTAAAACTAGGTATAGGGCTGGCTACTTAGTTCAGTTGGTCAGAGCTTGGTACTGATAACACCAAGGTCCAGGTTTCGATCCCTGTACTGGCCAGCCACCAAAGAAAAAAATAAATAAAACTGGATAAAAATATAAATCACTTTATGTGTTTCTTTTTCAGGGGAACTGATGTTTAGAAAAGCTATTAGGTAATATTTTATAAATTACCGTTTCTCATTTTCAGTCATACCCTAATGATCTCAGCAAGGAAATGTCCTGTCTTCTAAGATATCAAACATAGTGTATAATGAAAATCCTACAAGGATTTGAGAGTTTTCATTTATAAATTAAAGAAACATTTATTTTCTTGTTGTAAGTGTGAAGTTTTTTAGCTTAATAAAAGAATCAATCGACCATCTAAAGAGGTCTGCATTATACACGTGTCAGAAACATTAATAACCCTATAACGCTCTATTGTTTTTAATGCATTTCTTTTGGAAAAGAATAATACATGTTAGGTAGTTGTAATTTCACTCTTCAAACCCAGAAGGCGTGTGAACTGGATTTCCAGTCGTATCTGTAGTAACATCGTCTGGTAATATAAAAGCTTAGTATTAGGGACAAAGGGAAAATAGAGAGTTTTTCCTACTGTGGCACACCACTCAAGACAACACTGACACCAGATTGTCCAGTGCATTCTTATATGCTCAGGAGAGAGAGGAAGCGTGTGTGCTGAGCAGGTCCCCAGGCTGAGCTCAGTCTGCTTCACTGGACACCAGCCGGGTGTCTATAATTTAATTCTGATGCTAATTACCTGGTATTAGAGTCACACCCCACAGCATAAGGGGTCAGCCCCACAAGACTGCCCCCACTTCAGATGCCAATGGCAAGTCCCAGGTCGTGGCTTGTACTTCTGACCAACCAATTTTAAATCGGGGTTCCCACGACCATCTCTCGAGTTTGATAGCTTTCCTAGAGTGGCTCACAGAACTAGGGGAACGTGTTACTTATGCTTGCCCTCTTCTTACAAAGGGGATGACAAGAATGCAGCTGAACAGCCAGATGGAAGAGACGCAGATGGCAAGGTATGTGGGCAGGGGCGCTGAGTTCGCTGGTCCTGTCCATGTGTGCCACATTCCAGGAACGTCTACACGGGCAGCTCTCTGGAAGCCCATCCGAGCGCCGTCCTTTTGGTTTTTCTGGAGGCTTCATTATGTAGGCATGATTGATCACCACTGGTTGTTGGTCATCAACTCAACCTTCAGCCCCTCTCCCATCCCTGGAGGTTGGGGGGTGGGCCTGAAAGTCCCAACTGTCTCATCATGCCTTTGTGTTGCAGGTGACCAGCCTCATTACATGTCAGCCAGGAGATTGCAAGGGTTTTAGGAGCCAAAAAATGAAGCCAAGGATAAAAACCAAATATACGTTTTTTATGAATCACGATGTCACACACGTTATTTTATGTACTCAAGTATATAAAGTTCTCATAAAATCTTAAGACATCAACCAAACATAGAATGTTGCCTTAACTCTGGAAAAAAGTAACCAGAGTTTCATGACTACATGTCCTTTACATGCAGTCCTGGACTGGAGATCCTCTGGTCACTGCGGTCACTGGAGAACAGGAGCTGGCTGGTGCTCTCTCCCTAGACTGCTGCTGTGCTGCTCTCAGAGGGGAAGCGAGGTCGGCGTGGCCTGTTCCTGGTGAAATCACGCTGTCTGCTGTTCCACGTGTGCTACCTGTACCAATGACAGTGCTGCTGCTGGAATGTGTCAAAAACTGAAGATGTCTCACTTTGTGAGAGGGAAAGGGCATGAGTACTTTTGGGTCCTTGGTATATGCTGGTCTTTTTACCCTCAGTGTGTCCCAGTGTTGCGTCCAGCCGTCTTTCAGGACACAATGTCATGTAATTCCATGGTTGTCTCTGGCCCTCTGAAACGTGTGGTCCATTGTATTAGTCAGGGTTCTCCAGAGAGACAGAATCAATAGGATATGTTATAATTATATGACAGGGATTTATTAGGGGAATTAGCTCACGTGGCTATGAAGAAAAGTGCCACGATAGGCCGTATGTAAACTGGATGCTGGTTGCGTGGCTCAGTCCAAGTCCAAAGGCCTCAGAACCAGGGAAGCTGATGGTGTCCTTGGTGTAAGTTCTGGAACCCAAAAGCTGAAGAGTCTGGAGCTCTGACGTCCACGGACAGGAGAGAAGAGTGTGTCCCAGCTCCGGTGGATTGAGAGAGAGCTTCACCTCTTTCCTCTGTCTTTTGTTCTCTCCGACCTCCAGTGGACTGGATGGTTCCCACCCACACTGAGGGTGGGTCTTTCCCACCCAGGCCACTCAGACTCATACTAATCTCTGCCGGAAACACCCTCATGGACACAGCTGAAAAGATTGCTTTACCAGGTTTCTCAGCATTCCTTCATCTAACCAAGTTGACACCTAGAATTAACCTTCACATCCATGAAGTCCCAGGACATAAAATCTTCCTTATTTGTATGTCATTGGCCCCAGGCACATGATTTTGGGCCCATACTCAAACATTAAATGTTGTGATGTGCTGTACCCATCATGATATTGTAAACGTGGGTCTCTGCAAGGTCCAGAAGTGAACCCACCAAAACCACAGAGAGGGCTGACGGCCCAGCCATTGAGGCTGCAGAGGCCTTATGCTCGCACTGCCCCTGCTGCCCGCCTTTGTACTTGGCGTGGGAAGAACCCTGAGTTAGGTGTTGGGAGGCCTGGATCCTGGCCTGGTGCTTTTACTCAGCACCTGAGGGATACCGCCAAGATGCCTGGGTTTGTACTGTTCCTTCACTGTGAAATCATGGGTTTGAAGAGAGGGTCTTGCAGTACCACCTCTGGCATTTTATGGTTTTCTCTGTGTATTGATTAAGATTACAGTGGGTGAATGGACGCCGGTAGCCTTGAGCAGTCATGTCACTTACGCTAGGTGTGCAACGTACGTGGTTCAAATATAGGTTCTTTCTCCAGCTGGCAGAACACTCACTGCTCATGCTCACGGCCCACACCATCTTCCACTGGGGCTCAAGGAGGACTCCAGGAGGAAAAACCCAAATGCTCCTGTAGCTCCTACTTTCCATCAGCATTTTAGGTACATTAAAAGAAGTGGCTCATAACAATACCTTATGTGTGCTCATGGCAGGTGGCAGAGCTCAGAGTCTGGAGTCAGCTGCCTGGACCTCAGCTCCATCATCAAGGGTAATTTAAATTAAGGTGAGTGCTGGTTACTGTACTGAGAACCCCTACATGGATAACCCTGCATGAGTAAACTATAGAAGTTTATTTTTCCATCATATAAAGGTCCAAGTGCTTTATCTGGTCAGTGTTGTACTCAGCTCCTATTAGTGACTCCTGTTTTGTGCTCCAGCTTGTGGCTCGACCATTTCCAGTGCACGGCTTCCAGCATTTCTGTATTTGTCCTCATCAAGCTGGCAAATAGGGAGAGACATGGGGAGTTGCTTCTGGGAGGTTCTCATGGGCCTGGCACACACCACTTCTGCTCATGTGTCACTGACAACACCAAACTGCGAGGGACATGGGAGATGTGGTGTCGTAGGCCCAGGAGAAAGAGCAGGTTTGCTGAGTGGGTCACCAATGCCCAGCTCAGTCTGTCTGTCCGGACACCAAGTCTGTGTTTCATTCTCATCTTAGAACGCTTATCCCCCTACAAGGGAGAAAACCCAAGGTCCCTTTCAGTCTCAGCATCCAGATGTAAGTGTCGACTCCAAACAATTGACAGGCCTCCCTGTCAGGTTTGGTTGTGGCCCTTCATGTTCTGGTGACCCACGAATCAAAGAGGCAAAGTAGCTGCCTGACTTCCAACTTCAACCCTATTTAATGGAGGTGCAGAAAAACAGCAGTCAAACGTTCTGCTAAGAAAAGGGAGAAGAAAACCACAGTGCCTATTGGTGTGGGGCAGGCATGGAGAACGCTCCACCTAGACCCTGCTCCTGGTCCAGCCAGGTTCACGTGCCAGCATCCACTTCTAAAGTTCTTTACGAGACATGATTATGAAATTGATTTATCTCCTTGGTCTATCACCCTCATCAAGTTGGTAGCAGCTACCTTAAGCTAGCTCAGACTGTGGCTCACGTGGGATGGACACGTCTTCAGTCTCTGCATCTGGACTGAGTCTCAGCCTTTGTTGCTCAAAGTCTTTCAGTCGTGCATCTCTTACTGTTTGGGATTTAGAAGCAGTCAGTTTTTCCAACTTTGTTGTTAGCTTTGTTTGTCATGTTTTGTTTTAGTTTTTTTGGCTGGCCGGTGCAGTGATGGAACCCTGGACCTCAGTGTAACGGGCACCTGTGTAACCAATGGAGCTAACAGGCCACCCCACATTGTCATTTTAATGTGTTAGTTAGTAGGTGCTTTGCACAAGGGCAATAATTGATGGTCATGTTTCCAGAGTATCTTTATTGATTCATAAGCTACACAGTAAAACAAATGTACTTTCTCTTAAGTGTATTGTTATTGAATTTCAGGACTGTGAAATCTGTTGACTAACCTTTAGACAGTGTCATCTTGTTCACTGGGGGCATCTAGTGGAAGAATGCAGTATTTCAGCCTGGTCATGTCTGAGGTCAATGGCAAAACAAAAAGAGAAGGAAGTTGCCACATTCTGGAAGATTTACTTGCAGCACTCCCAATACCTTAAATTCGGGAAAAGCCTCCGTGATTCAGGCAATAACAAACACGAGAACACTGTGTTGTTGGTGACGGGCTGGGGAACATCCCAGTTGTGAAAGAGTTTCCTGTAAGGTGTCATCTGACACTTGGGAATCTCTCTCTTCAGTATTTTGAAAACAGCTTAATTTCAGTCCTTTTTTTATGCAATCAAAGCTTTACTTCTTTAATGATAGGCACTGCAAAAAAGCTTTATATTATCTTGTGCTATTATTGACTATTTGATAAGTATCTCAGAGGTTTTTTACTTAAAAAGATATATATTAAAAATTAGAAAACTTAGGAAAAAAGAATATATGTAAAATAACATCACAATCTCAACACACCTAACTAACATAAATTCTTTTCAATTGAACGTATCCAACTTTTATTTTACTATATTTGTGGAAAGAAAAATGAACCGAAATCAAAGAAAATGTTGAAGTTCAGAAGTGTTTGTTACAGCAGATATTAAAGCCTCAAAATTTCTACTAATATTCGTAAATGGTTGAGCAAACTTTAAGATGCTGAGTTCATTAAATTACTTCTCAGTAAGCTTGCTTCTTTCCCGTTTCAAAAATCTAGTTACTATTGATCTATTGAAAAAACAACATAAAACCTACATTTTTATTTTTAGGATGACTCCTAGAAAAATCATTAAGGGAAACACTGATCTGTATGCAAATTATTTTGTAAAACAGAGAAAAGGAAAAAAAGAAAAGGTATCTAACAAAAAGCCCAAAGAGGGCTGACTGGCTAGTTTAATTGGGAGAGCCTGGTGATGATAACACCAAGGTCAAGGGTTCACATCCCTCTACTGGCCAGCCGCCAGAAAAAAAAAAAAAAAAGGAAAAAAGAAAAATTTAAAAAACCCTGAGATTATGTGTGCATTCAGATGTCCCTTGGTCCTCCCCTCGTCTTTAAATTCCTTAACAGCAGAAGACTTGACCTTGTTTCAGAAAGCAACATTTCTTCTATATGTTCTTACTGCACACTTTCAGAACACAAGTCATGAACTTTTCCTAAATGTGAGCTTTGAGAGCAAAGCTCTCAGTGGATCTCTGTGTCCTTCACTTTGTCCCTCTTGTATGTGGTGAATGATAAGCACTCAGGATTGACTGAACAAGGGAATTTCCAGCTTTTGTAATGGTTCACTTAATCTGTAGCTTCTGGAAGGCATAGAAAAAAAATACTTTATTTTGCCTACTTGTTTAGCAAGGTAGGAAAGATTCTTTTAGCCTTCCATTTACTTTTCCCAATGTTTTGAGAATCCATTCAGATAGTTCAAACATGACATTCTTTTTTTTCTGTTTTGAAACTATTGATAGAGAATTAAACTTTTTCTTGGAAACCACATTCAACATATTCAATAATGTAGTCAATCAACAAATATTCATTGAGTGCCTACTGTGTAGAAGGCAATGTATTAGCAGTGGGGACACAGCAGTGCACAGAAGTGAAGTCCTTGTCCTCGCTGGAGCTTACAGTCCAGTGAGAGACAGAGGAACTGACTAAGGGCACGTGTCGTATACCGGGGGCTATGCGTCCTGTTGCAAAAGACAGAGGGGTACAGGGTTTGGGAGCAGTTGTGGGGCGTTGCTCATTTGTGTGCTGTGGCTGGAGAAGGCTCCACTGCTGAGGCTGATGTTTCGGTGGAGAAACGTTTGGGTAGAGGGTGTGAAGTCTGACACTTGGCAGGAAGAGCGTTCCAGCAGAGGCAGCAGCAGTCAGAGCCTGAACAGTGTGGCTGGGGCTGGGGGAGCAAGGGCTTGGAGCGGGGTCAGGTGACGGGCCCCTTGGTAGCTGAGTGGAAGGACTTAGGGTTCACTCCCATTGAGAAGGGAAGCTTTTGGGGATGGAGAGAAGCACCCCGCCAGTGAGGGGACAGTGGCACCAATGCAGGTGGGAGATGCTGGTGCCCTGCACTGATGCAGGAGCAGCAGAGTTGGGGAAAAGGTTGGATTCTGGGTATGTTTTCAATGTAAGGCTGGCTGTGCTAACGCATGTGCTGAGGACTGGATGTGGGGGTGAGGGCAGAGGAGTCGGAAGTGGCCACCAGCTACCAAGAACGTCTTGAGGAACAGAGGGGGCCCTTACCGAGGTGCAGAAGGCCATAGGAGGAGTTTGTTTGGGGTTGAAAATAAGGATCAATTCTGAAATATGTTTGGTTTCTTGTTAATGTGACTGAAATATTTGCCAATGAATAGTTGTCTGTCTTGAAAACGGGAGTTGAAAGTTTCTATATAGTCTGCATATTGAGCCATACCTTTCAGCATTCAATTGTTTTTCGTGATCACTGTCTTCAGTGTTTCATTTGCTGAAATCTTTTCTATCCCAAAGATCCCTGAGCCCCTTGGCAGTCAGGAGTGAATTTTCTCCTAGCTTTACCTGCCTCCTGGGCTCCTCGCCAGTTGTTGAGCACGTTATTCATTGAACTAAATATTCCCTGGGACTAATACTTCTGGGAGGGTTCTTTTTTTTGGTAGAATCTGAAATTGCTGTATTTTAGGACCAACAGGGATGTTATAGATGAGCTGGCTCAATTATCTCCTATCTTACAAGGAAAAAAATAGTGTATGGAGTGGATGAAAAAGTAAGAATTTAAAAAAATATGTTTGCATTTTAACATTTCAGGAGACGTCACAACTCAGATCGCTCTTCAGCCTGCACTGAAGTTCAATGGTGGAGGTCATATCAATCATAGCATTTTCTGGACAAACCTGAGCCCTAATGGTGGTGGAGAACCCGAAGGTTGGTATATATTGGGGCAGCCTTATCTACATTTTGTGCACAGGAGGAATGATTGATGATTTTCTCAAGTTACCTTAATTCCCCTTCAGGTGTCCCAGTGGCATGTTTTTCATAGCAAGGAGGACAACAAAGTTGTAGCTTTCAAAGGGACATACGTGGAGTGGAGCATGCATTCAGGGAGTTACATCATCAGACCTTACATGCACACACACAGATGACATCACATCCAGGGCCACCTTTTTGTTTCCGCGTCCTGTATTCCTCCATATTAGGGGAAGACTGAGAAACGTCGTTGTTAGAAAAGATGAACTTCCCACCTCCCAGCTCTGGGACCTGGGGGAGGATGCTTTGCCGTCGGCACCTTACTTTCTTCATCTACAGGACGCGTGGGTAGTAATGGGGCTGTCTTGAGAATTAGATAAGTTATTCCATGTAAAGTGCTTAGACCAGTGCCTTTTGCTATTATTCTGTTCCTCTGCCTCACTGATAAAAAGTCAGTTGTTCCAGAAAATTAAGTTTTCCAGGTGTCCTTTAAAAACTGCAGGTACTGAAGGGAGTGCAGACCAGATGGCACTGTTCACGTGTCCTGCGCTTGACTTCCTGTGTGGCTGTGCAGACCCAGACGACTGTCATTCTCGTCCCGTCCCCAGGGAAGGCATGGGGCATGAATACGCTCTCCTCCCTTGTGCTGGGCTCCTTGCGTGTCCCCTGATTTCTGTTCTTTTATTGTTTGTTGTTAATCAGTGTCATGGGAGGCAGCCCCTCTTCTGCACCTGAAATAGCAATTTCATTTGAGGTACTGAGAACGGAGAGTGAGAATAATTCTTCTGAGGTTTTGTCAGTCACCAGAATACGAGAGATAGTCATACTCAGCAATGGCTTTGGTACCTTCTGCCATTTCGGATTATCTGTACCCCTGTATTCCACCATGTGTGCTAGTAAAAGATGCTTACTTTATTTTTTTTATTGAATCATAATTGATTATACATATTTTGGGGGTTCACTGTTGATATATGTTGATCAAATCAATATTACTAGTACATATATTGTTACAAATTATACTTATTCTTTATGCCCCTTGTCCAATCTCTCTCCATCCCCCTTCTTCTCCCCCTCCCCCCGCTACTCACCCCAGATTTCTTCTCTGCTTCTGAAAGAGTAATGGTTACTCTGTTGATTTGTTGCCTAGATGATCTGTCCAATGCTGGGAGGTGTGATCAGGTCCCCCAATATTATCATAGAGTAGATGCTTTTTCTGTCACTCTGGAAGGGGCTTTGTGGAGAGAGACATCCTCTTCTTTTATTTGGTCTCAGCTGGTGACTCTCCTTGTGTCAATGCACTCCAGTGGCTGGCGGACCATCTGCCTGGTGGTTGTGACGTCTGCCACTTTTGCGGCAGCCATGGTTACTGTGGTGGCTATGGTCGGCCACCCACATGGAGGTGATGTTTTTGATATGCTCCTTGGTGCTGGTGGTGTGTCTGGTTGTTCAGGGGTCTGGTCCCTGGCTCTATGCCTCCAGACTCTGGGTGAGGACCCAAGGCACTGGTGGTGGGCCTGGTTGTGGACAGGGGTGTCTGTTCCCTGGATCTATGACCCGGGCCCCCAGGCAGGGCCCTGAGCTGCTGGCAGTGTGCCTGGTGATGGGCAGGCATCCAGTGCCTGGCTTCATAATCCCGGCTCCCAGGTGGGTCCTGAGGTGCTGGCAATGTGCCCGGATGTGGGAGTGGGGTCCAGTCCCTGGCTCCAAGCCTTGGGTCCCCAGGGGGGCCCCAGGGTACTGGCAGTGTGAGTGGTTGTGGGTGGGGGTCTGGTCCCTGCCTCCATGCCTCATGTCCCCTGGTGGGCCCCAAGGCACTGGTGGTGTGCCTGGGCTGGAACTAATTTTTTGTCCTTTGCTTACTTCTAAAATGGGGGAACTTCCTGTGGGGACCATTATTTGAACTCTGTGGTTGACCTAAATTGCTGCTTAGCTGCTGTTTCTCTAGAGAAGGCTTTTTGTGCAGCTCAGCATTTAATGGTTGACCTTATAGGTACTTCCAGCTCTCCAGAGACCCAGGGCACCTGGGTTGTGTAGAAACTCTGATCTGGGCCTGAGTTTTTTTCATCAAACCACACCTCATGCAGTTCTGCATTCCCGACCAATCTCCTCTGAGTGGTCCTGTGCTGATTGGGGGATGGGTTGGCTGTCCTTGCTATGTCCCAGTGTTCTCCAGGTGGGCCTGTCTCCCCCACCGCCCATGCTGCAAACACTTCCCACGGGATGGGCCCTGTGCTGGTCCCTTGTGATGACTCACTGGCCTCTGAATGGCTCCCCTTTTTCAGCTGTTCTGGCTCCTTGCTCCTGCGTGGGTCCATGGGAACCCTGTTAGTGGTCTTGCTGCCCTGGGGGCCACCAGGACCCTTTTCTTCCCTGCCGCCTCCAAGTAACTCCACCTGAAGGGCACACCCAAGGCTTCTGCTGGCTCCTGCTCCATGCGCTCAGCAGCTCCAACTTTAAAGTGGCTGCAGCACGAAACTCTCTGAGCAGTTTTTTCTTTCTCTCATTGTGGTGTCTCTCACTTTCATGAACTCTGTTGGTCTTTCCTCCTCTTCTCCTGAGCTCCAGCTGCCCCAGCTTGGCCGATGATACATTTTTATAGTTGTAAATTGCTTGATTTGTGGGAGAGAGTGACACTGGGGACCATCTATTCTGCCATCTTGACCGGAACTCCAGATGCTTACTTTTGAACCAACAGAATAAGAGAAGGGAGTTTTGTTTTTTTTTTCTCCTTGCCTCAGGTTTATTCATACAAGCAACACAGAAGGACACCAGCCCCATGCGGACAACAGCCCAGGGGTCACACCAGTCCTTCTGTCCTCACATTGGCAGACAGAGGTCTCTACTCTGGAGCCTTTGTGGAGGCCCAGTCACCTTTGCGGGTCTGGGCACATTTTGGAGCCTGAGCTGGAGCTGGAGCTGAAGCTGCGTCCTGTGCTTTGGTTTAAGCCTTGGCCTTGGCCTTTGGCTGGCAGAGCCTGAGACCTATGGCAATGCAGGTACAAGCATGCTTCCTGAGTTTGGGGTGGGCAGTGCAGGCAAGTCAATAATGTTTGTGGCTGGTGCCCTTTGGGATCTTGGACTTGACCTACTTGGGCTTTTTAAGGGCCTTGACAACCTCAGCACGTGCACTCGTGGCCTTGGTGTTGTTGGCCTGCATTTTCTTCAGCTCCTTCTTGTTCTGCTTATTGGCAAAGCTCATGTTCCTCAGGAACTTAGGGTCTGCCTCCTTAAGAGGTTCATATTTTTGTGGTCGAGGTTTCTTAATGCCATTTCTTTGCCATTTCTGGGGCTTGTTGTGAGTGGTGTGGCTCTTGGGCTTGACCATGTCTGCATAGTAACCTGCAGCTGCCGAAGTGCTTGAGACTAAAACAGAAACAGAGAATAAGAATGGAGATTTTTTTGGCCCAGTTGGTTTAGTTGATACAATAAATCTAGAATTGGATTCTATGTTGCTACAGAATAAAAGGGCTATAGCTCTTACACTGTGCTCTTAGTTCAGTAATAGAAGAGAAAAATCACCCGTAAGACAATATAGTCAAGATAGAAAAATCTAGGCTGTCTTGGAGAAGAACTCAATAACAACCATGACTTTTTATTTCCAAATGGGGACATTGAGTAGGTAGGCTGGAAGTCAAAGGAAAATTTTGTATTGAGGGAAAAAATAAGAAAGCTAATGGAAAATATTCTTTCTTTGCTGATAAAATAGCACAGCGAGTGAAACAAGTTTCATTAAGAAACACGTGGGTTAAATTGGGAAGCCTCCTATGCTGCTGTCAGAGCAGGAGCAGCACTAGAGTGCGAGCTCACCGGGCTGCGTTCTATCTCCCGTGTGAGGCTGCTCAGTTGTTTCTTGGTCCATACGGCAAGAGTATTTTTAATACATGTAACACAATATTGTATTGTAATTGTTGAAATCTGCTCATTTGTGGATTTATTTTGGATTATTATTTTTTTTAATTATGGTAGTTGTCGGAAGCCATCAAACGTGACTTTGTTTCCCTTGACAAATTTAAGGACAAGCTGACAAGTGTATCTGTTGGCATCCAGGGCTCAGGTTGGGGTTGGCATTGTTTCAATAGGGAACAGGGACACTTACAGATTGCTACTTGTTCTAATCAGAATCCATTGCAGAGAACTACAGGTGAAATGGTTTAAAATAAGAGATAAATAAATGATGGTTTAAAATAAATGATAAATTAAGTGATAAAGCATTCTTAATGAATAAGGAAAACTAGCAGTGTTTAAACTTATCATGAACGTGTAATAACTTGAGCAATTCTGAATAGGTAATAGTCAGAATCTTGTGAAGTTAAAAACGCTTTAAAAGTTCTTGATATGTGTGTTGTATAATAAGCACCTGTAATTTTATAGATACATTAACAAAAATGTTTAAATCATAAACCCTGCTTCATTCTACAGAGAATTCATATCAGCTTCAATAATATATGCACTAAAATAAAAAACTAAGCCTAAATAACAAGTGGGAGGAAAAGGGATATAAGCTGAGTCTAATGTCATGTATTCTCACCCCCTCTGCTGAGCACGTGCCATTAAACTGGGACTGAAACTCAGGTTTCCAGACTCCCGCCTTTCCGGGGCTCTTTGGTACATGAAAATACTTGTCTTGGAGGCTCCAGACTGGGTTCACCAAGTCCTTTCTTCTGTTGAGCCTAAATGAATTAGGAGCCCTTTATGGAATGTTCCTGAAGAGTGTGGGAAATAGAGTCATGAGTCATTGGCAGGTAGATGGGACTTTGGTCTGTGATGTAGGAACTTAAAGTGACACCTTATCATCCAGTACTAGTTCTCTGCCACTATTTCTACCTGTGCACACGTCAGAGGACTCTTGCTTATGTGACCCACTTCCCTGGATATGCTCAGTTTCTCTAAGAATCTAAACAGCTCTTTGGGGAAAGTGAGATGCCACAGGAATTTGTCAAAGCTGCAGGAGATTTGTGGGCACTGAAAGCTTTAGAGTCAGATATTTCTGTAAAAGAGCCTGACCTGGAAGGTTGTGAGTTCTGTGGAATCCCAGCTACACTTCTTTCTCTCCCACTTGAAGAAAGCCCATGGGGATGAAAATAGTGGAAGTCACGGCTCACTATTTACAGGAAAAATCATTGATATATTTCCCTACTTTAACCATTAATAATAAACTAATAATAAATTATAAATAATAAATTATTAGTAATAAGTAATAATACATGGTAAGTACTTCACAACTGATGAAGACACACCGGTTCAGAATTGTCTTTACGGAGGAAAGCAATCGTTGGGTTTGAGAGTTTTTGTTAAATGAGTGTTTTATAGCTAGAACTAAGTTCTTCCTTTACACTATTTAATTTCTGGAAAGAGCGTGTCTTTTTCTGTCTTAGTTTTTTTGGTTAAATTATCATTTCTTTTATTTTCTCATAACTGCTGTGTATTCCATAAGATGAAATCTAACTTTGGGGAGCAGAACAGGTTTCCTGTGAACACAGGCGAGTGCTCAGGCCCTTTGGAAGAGAGACTCAGGGGGCCCCAGGCCCCCGCAGAAACCAAACACACCATTATCGCTGCCCCTGAGACCACTGTGAGGAAGGCTGGGAATTGGCTTTTGGATGATGTTGGGCTGAGATCTCAGATCCTTCTTCCCCTTCCTGGGCAGGTCGTGAGTCAGGTAATTGAAAGAAGACCCCAGCAGCTTTCTGCAAGGTGGACATACTTTATTCTTCAGGTGTGAATTTCACAGACGTGCTTTATTCTCAGGTAAGCTCTGCTGACCCTCCATGCCCTGCCCTCCTTCCATGCTCTGCTGACCAGCAGTTCAGAGCAGTTACCTTTATACTTTTAGTACACAATAGCACCCATGAGCCAAGCATTACAGAATTAGAACAATCATGCTGAATCAGTAAATGTGCACACATGCTCAGTTACTCTACTTTTATAACTTGTTTCTAGTAAATGTGCTGAATCTTGCCCATTTGTAACAGATAAGAGGCGAAAGAGCCTGACTAAACTTTTTCTATTTTCCTTACAGATGCATACATTGGTATTTTAAGTGCAGCCATTATATACTGTACTTAATTGATTTCTCCAAGTTTATTTTAATTATTATTTATCACTTTTTCGGAAGAGGAAATTTTAAAATCTTTTCCTAGGAGTATTCATTTGCATGCAAATTTCCTATTTATGTTAGAAACAGAAGTGCATGAGAGTATTGTAAAGGGTAATTTTTTTGTGCATAAATGATAAGAGTTTAAATTGAGAAGATGTAATGTTTTAGATTGAAATTGACAGTTTTTGCAGTTTTTCTTCTTTCTCCTAGGCCTTATCCCACTGCTGGGGATTGATGTATGGGAGCATGCATATTACCTTCAGTATAAAAATGTCAGACCTGATTATCTAAAAGCCATCTGGAATGTCATCAACTGGGAGAACCTAACTGAAAGATACAGGGCTTGCAAAAAGTAAAACATTACACTGAGCACTTGGAGCTCTTTATGACCACTTTTGTAGGGTGTAGGGTACTGCCGTGTACCAATGAGCTGCTCTGTTGTAGCTTTTCCTGCTGTTGCTTATTCGCATATTTGATAAACAGAACTTAATGTTATGAATAACTTCTTATTTTGAAATTTGTTATTGTGCAATTATTCAAAAACAGTAAATGCTTTGTGTGATTTAGTCTTGATTAGTCATTTTTTTCAGAGCTAAAATAGCTAGGAGATTATAATTGTCATCATAAAACTATCAAAAATATTCCATTCCTGTACTTTTAGAGCCTGTAGGGAAGACTTTCTATCCTGTCCTATTGCAGGTATAGAAAATCTAGTCTTTTTCCCCAGTGGTTTAACAATAAAATATTAAATATTTCCCAAGTGCAATATTCAGTATTTTGTGAAAAATTGCTTTTTGTAAGTAATCCTTTGTAGTGATATTTCCTGGTAATATCACCCAGAGAAAGACACGTTTTGATCTATTGTGTCCTTTTTGATTTTTGTTTTGTTTTGTTTTATTGTAGAGGATGCACAGCTACTATAGAAACTTTATATTATTTTTTCAATGAAGAGACTACTATATCTGTGATATGGTGACACAGAGCATTCAAATTATGCTCCTGTATAGCTTTTGCAAGTAGAGCTACACAGTGTTTACATACAGCAGGGTCCCCTTGCATTTGGCTTCACACTGACATACGTTGTCCCCAATTGTGTCTTCATCTTCCTAGTTATCTTTAATGGCTATAAAAATTTTGTCAAGTGGACATTTCCTAATTTACTTTACAGTTCTGTTACTGAATATTTCATTGATTTTGAATTGTTATTTATTAGAAATAGTGCTGTCTCGAGCAACCCCAAGCACATAGGTTTTGCACATTTTTATTGGAATGTTTTCCTAATATAGATTTTTTTTAAAAAACCATTTAATAATGTTTTCCCAAATTTCTTTTTTCATTTCCTTTTTTTGTGCCGGTAGGTATAAGTTTGTCAACCCTTGACCTTGGTGTTATACAGCTTCAGTCTAACCAACTGAGCTAACTGGCCACCCCTATTTTTTTGTTTCTTGTTTTTTCCCTCCAACTTCATTCTTCTATTTTTTCATGAAAAAATGGAATAACTTAGCAGTTTCAATATTGATGACTGAAGCATAAAAAAAATTTAAATTCAAGGAACTTTTTTTTTTTTAGAATTTAATTAGAAAAGAATTTAGGCTTTCAGAATTGTCCACGACATTGATGAGACTATTGATAACTGTGTGTGTTTGCGCTTGTGGATTGAAAAATCTTTGGAGACTATGATTGCCATCCTTTCTAGACCACAGTGAAATGATCATGGAGAACAAGTGGGAGTCATGTGATTACCTCTAAACAAGTTAGCATACTCTGTTTAAACAGACCATCTAGGAAAGTGGGACCTTTTAAAAGATGGGCTTTTGAATACCAGTCATCTGCTAGATCATGGTTTATATTGAACTAACGAAGATTTGCAGAGACTACTGACTTCTACAAAGCTTTTTGATCCCACTAAGCTTTAAGATTTCAAACAAATTCAGTGTTGAGGTTTCTACTGGCCTCTACCTTTGCTCTGCTTTCTATTGACACGAGCAAGGTTGTCCTTCCTCCCGCTGGACAGATTTTAAGAGACTAAGAGAATTTACCAAGTAAAGATTTTTTTTTTTTTTTTTTTTTAAAGATGACCGGTAAGGGGATCTTAACCCTTGACTTGGTGTTGTCAGCACCACGCTCACCCAGTGAGCAAACTGGCCATCCCTATATGGGATCCGAACCCGTGGCCTTGGTGTTATCAGCACTGCACTCTCCCGAGTGAGCCACAGGCCGGCCCACCAAGTAAAGATTTTAATTACCCTGCGGACAATGAGACTTTAGAATGTTTAGCCTGTTTTTCATTATAGGAAAGAAATAGAAAAAGTAAAATTGCCGGTTTTGTTCGAAAAGAGCAGGAATTGTCCATCCAGGAAGATTTACTGTGGCTGAATCAGCAGTGCCTGGTCTAGTCATCCTTGCGCTTCAAAACCTTCGTCTGATTAGTGCTGGAGGGAAACAGGAATCAAAACAAAGTCTGTCTGTGAAACACTACCTGTTGCTTGAGCTGTTGTGTAATAATTAAACTTCGAGGTTGAGAAATTATAACTTAATTGAATACATGAAATTCATGTTCTTAAAGTGAGATTAGAGTTTCTGTTGAGCCCCTTTAAAAAAGTAGTATCGAAACCATAATGTTAAGATTGATGTGTGCGTGAGTCATATCTAAAACCAGGTACAGGGCTGGCTGGTTAGCTCTGTTGGTCAGAGCTTGGTGCTAATAACACCAAATTCCAGGGTTTGACCCTTGTTCCGCCCAGCCATTGAATAAATAAATAAATAGAACTGGGCATAAATATAAATTATACTAACTGTGTCAATTTCAGGGGAACTGCTTTTTAGAAAAGCTGTTAGGTAATACTTTATACGTTACTGTTTCTCATTTTCAGTCATACTTTAATGATTTTTAGTAAGCTAATGTCTTGTCTTCTAAGATAGGCATCAAACCTAGTTGATACTGAAAATTCTTTAAGGTCCTTCATAGTTTTCATTTATTCATTAAAGAAACATTTATTTTCTTGTAAGTGTGAAGTTTTTTGGCTTAATAAAAGAATCAATCGACCATCTAAAGAGGTCTGCATTATGCATGTGTGTCAGAAACAGTAATAATCCTATAACATTCCTTCGTTTTTAATGCATTTCTGTGGGAAAGGAATAATAAATGATAGATAGTTGAAATTTTACCTAAAAACCCAGAAGGTTTGTGAACTGGATCTCCAGTCATATCTGTAGTACATCATCTGGTAATATAAAAGCATAGTATTAGAGACAGAGGGGAAAAACACAGTTTTTCCTACTGTGGCACACCACTCAGGACAACACTGACACCAGATTCTCCATTGCGTTCTTGTATGCCCAGGACAGAGAGGAAGCGTGTGTGCTGAGCAGGTTGCCAAGCAGAGCTCAGTGTGCCTTTCCTGACACCAGCCGGGTGTCCTATACTTTAATTCTGACACTATATACCTGGAGCTTGAGTCACATCCCAAGGGGTGAATCCCACAAGACTGCCCCCACTTCAGATGCCAATCACCAGTTCCAGGTTGTGACTTGCACTTCTGACCAACCAATTTAATTTATTTTACTTATTTTTTTCAACCAATTTAATTTAATTTAATTAAAAAAAAATTTTTTTTGTAATGAAGTTGACCAACCAATTTTAAATTGGCATTCCCATGACCTTCTCTCAGGTTTGATTACTTCGCTAGAGCAGCTCACAGAACTCGGGGAAATACTTTACTTACGTTTACCTTCTTATGGTAAAGCGTATCACAAACAATACAGCTAAACAGCTAGATGGAGCAAATGCTGAGGGTGTGGTACACAGCAGGGGCTCTGAGCTCTCCTGACCTTTCCAAACATGGCACTTTCCAGGAAACTCCACGGGAGCAGGTATCCAGAAGCCCAGCCAAACCCTGTCCTTTTTGGTTTTAATGAGTGCTTCATTATGTAGGCATGATCGATCATCATTGGCTATTGGTCATCAACTCAACCTTCAGCCACACTGCCCTCCCTGGAGGTTGGGAGGTGGGCCTGAAAGTCCCAACCCTCTCATCATGCATTTGTGTTGCAGGTGACCAACCTCATGCTGAAGTCATCTCTTTACCATGCATGTCAGCCAGGAGATTATAAGGGTTTGGGGAGCTGAGAAATGAAGCTGACAAAGAAGACCATATATATGTTTTTTTGTTTTTTGTTTTTCTTTTTATTTTTTGACCGGTAAGGGGATCGCAACCCTCAGCTTGGTGTGGTCCGCACCACGCTCAGCCAGTGAGTGCACTGGCCATCCCTATACAGGATCTGAACCCACGGCCTTGGTGCTCCTAGTGCTGTACTCACCCAAGTGAGCCACCGGGCCGGCCCATATATATGTTTTTTATGAATCACAATATCGCACATGTTATTTTATGTACTCAATCATATAAGTTTCTCATAACATCTTAGGATATTAACCAAACATAGAATGTTGCCTCATCTCTAGAAACAAGTAACCAGAGTTTCATGACTAGATGTACTTTACATGCAGTTCTGGACTGGAGATCCCCTGGTCACTGTGGTCACTGGAGAACAGGAGCTGACTGGTGCCACTCTCCCTAGACTGCTGCTGTGCTGCTCTTGTAAGGGAAGCGAGGTCAGTGTGGCCTGTTCCTGGTGAAATCACGCTGTCTGCTGTTCCATGTGTGTTACCTGTACCAATGACAGTGCTGCTGCTGTCGAGATGCTTCTGGAACATACCAAAACTAAAGATGTCTCAGTTTGTGAGAGGGAAAGGGCACGAGTACTTTTGGGTCCCTCTTATGTGTTGCTCATTTTCCTTCAGTGTGTCCCAGTATCGCACCCAGCCATCTCTCAGTGCACAATGTCATGTTAATTCCATGTTTGTCTCTGGCCACTGAAACATGAACTCTATGGTGTCCCAGGACATAAGTTCTTGCTTATTTTCGTGTCATTGGCCCCAAGCACATGGTTCTAGGCCCGTATTCAAATACTGAATGATGTGATGTGCTGATATTGTAAATGCGGGTCTCCACGAGGCACAGAAGTGAAGAAACCAAACCACAGAGAGGGCTGATGGCCCAGCCATTGAGGATGCAGCGGCCTTAAGCTTACACTGCCCCTGCCGCCTGCCTTTGTACCCAGCGCAGGAAGAACCCTGAGTTAGGTGTTGGGAGGCCTGGGTCCTGGCCTGGTGCTTTCACTCAGCACTTGAGGGATATGGCCAGGATGTCTGGGTTTGTTCTGTTCCTTCACTGTGATATGATGGATGTGGAGAGAAGGTCTTGAGGCAACAACTCTGGCATTTTATGGTCTTCTCTGTGTATTGATTAAGATTGCAGTGGGTGGGCCGAGCCCGTGGCGCACTTGGTAGAGTACTGCGCTGGGAGCGCGGCGGGAGCGTCGCCGCGGGTTCGGATCCTATATAGGACTGACCAGTGCACTCACTGGCTGAGTGCCGGTCACGAAAAAACGACAAAAAAAAAAAAAAAAAAAAGATTGCAGTGGGTGAATGGACACCAGTAGCCTTGAGCAGTCATGTCACTTACGCAAAGTGTGCAACTTACATGCTTCAAACATGGGTTCTTTCTTCGGCCGGCAGAACACTCAGTGCTCATGCTCACGGCCCGCACTATCTTCCACTGGGGCTCAAAGAGGACTCCAGGAGGAAAAACCCAAATGCTCCTGTAGATCCTAGTTCCCATCAACATGTTAGGAACATCAAAAGCAATGGCTCATTACAGTACCTCATGTGTGTTCATGGCAGGTGGCAGAGCTCAGGGTCTGGAGTCAGCTGCCTGGACCTCAGTTTCATCACCAAGGGTACTTTTAATTAAGGTGAGTGCTGGTTGCTGTACTGGGAACCCCTACATGGATAACCCTGCATGAATAAACTATAGAAGTTTATTTCTCCCTCATATAAAGCTCAAAGTACTTTATCTGCTCAGTGATGTACTCGGCTCCTGTTAGTGACTCCTGTTTTGTGCTCCAGTTTGTGGCTCGACCATTTCCAGTGCACGGCTTCCAGCATTTCTGTATTTGTCCTCATCAAGCTGGCAAACAGGGAGAGACATGGGGAGTTGCTCCTGGGAAGTTCTCATGGGCCTGGCACACACCACTTCTGCTCATGTGTCACTGACAACACCAAACTGTGAGGGACATGGGTCTTGTAGGCCCAGGAGAGAGAGAGAGCAGGCGTGCTGAGTGGGTCACCACACCCAGCTCAGTCTGTCTGTCTGGACACCAAGTCTGTGTTTCATTCTCATCTTAGAACGCTTATCCCCCTACAAGGGAGAAAACCCAAGGTCCCTTTCAGTCTCAGCATCCAGATGTAAGTGTCGACTCCAAACAATTGACAGGCCTCCCTGTCAGGTTTGGTTGTGGCCCTTCATGTTCTGGTGACCCACGAATCAAAGAGGCAAAGTAGCTGCCTGACTTCCAACTTCAACCCTATTTAATGGAGGTGCAGAAAAACAGCAGTCAAACGTTCTGCTAAGAAAAGGGAGAAGAAAACCACAGTGCCTATTGGTGTGGGGCAGGCATGGAGAACGCTCCACCTAGACCCTGCTCCTGGTCCAGCCAGGTTCACGTGCCAGCATCCACTTCTAAAGTTCTTTACGAGACATGATTATGAAATTGATTTATCTCCTTGGTCTATCACCCTCATCAAGTTGGTAGCAGCTACCTTAAGCTAGCTCAGACTGTGGCTCACGTGGGATGGACACGTCTTCAGTCTCTGCATCTGGACTGAGTCTCAGCCTTTGTTGCTCAAAGTCTTTCAGTCGTGCATCTCTTACTGTTTGGGATTTAGAAGCAGTCAGTTTTTCCAACTTTGTTGTTAGCTTTGTTTGTCATGTTTTGTTTTAGTTTTTTTGGCTGGCCGGTGCAGTGATGGAACCCTGGACCTCAGTGTAACGGGCACCTGTGTAACCAATGGAGCTAACAGGCCACCCCACATTGTCATTTTAATGTGTTAGTTAGTAGGTGCTTTGCACAAGGGCAATAATTGATGGTCATGTTTCCAGAGTATCTTTATTGATTCATAAGCTACACAGTAAAACAAATGTACTTTCTCTTAAGTGTATTGTTATTGAATTTCAGGACTGTGAAATCTGTTGACTAACCTTTAGACAGTGTCATCTTGTTCACTGGGGGCATCTAGTGGAAGAATGCAGTATTTCAGCCTGGTCATGTCTGAGGTCAATGGCAAAACAAAAAGAGAAGGAAGTTGCCACATTCTGGAAGATTTACTTGCAGCACTCCCAATACCTTAAATTCGGGAAAAGCCTCCGTGATTCAGGCAATAACAAACACGAGAACACTGTGTTGTTGGTGACGGGCTGGGGAACATCCCAGTTGTGAAAGAGTTTCCTGTAAGGTGTCATCTGACACTTGGGAATCTCTCTCTTCAGTATTTTGAAAACAGCTTAATTTCAGTCCTTTTTTTATGCAATCAAAGCTTTACTTCTTTAATGATAGGCACTGCAAAAAAGCTTTATATTATCTTGTGCTATTATTGACTATTTGATAAGTATCTCAGAGGTTTTTTACTTAAAAAGATATATATTAAAAATTAGAAAACTTAGGAAAAAAGAATATATGTAAAATAACATCACAATCTCAACACACCTAACTAACATAAATTCTTTTCAATTGAACGTATCCAACTTTTATTTTACTATATTTGTGGAAAGAAAAATGAACCGAAATCAAAGAAAATGTTGAAGTTCAGAAGTGTTTGTTACAGCAGATATTAAAGCCTCAAAATTTCTACTAATATTCGTAAATGGTTGAGCAAACTTTAAGATGCTGAGTTCATTAAATTACTTCTCAGTAAGCTTGCTTCTTTCCCGTTTCAAAAATCTAGTTACTATTGATCTATTGAAAAAACAACATAAAACCTACATTTTTATTTTTAGGATGACTCCTAGAAAAATCATTAAGGGAAACACTGATCTGTATGCAAATTATTTTGTAAAACAGAGAAAAGGAAAAAAAGAAAAGGTATCTAACAAAAAGCCCAAAGAGGGCTGACTGGCTAGTTTAATTGGGAGAGCCTGGTGATGATAACACCAAGGTCAAGGGTTCACATCCCTCTACTGGCCAGCCGCCAGAAAAAAAAAAAAAAAAGGAAAAAAGAAAAATTTAAAAAACCCTGAGATTATGTGTGCATTCAGATGTCCCTTGGTCCTCCCCTCGTCTTTAAATTCCTTAACAGCAGAAGACTTGACCTTGTTTCAGAAAGCAACATTTCTTCTATATGTTCTTACTGCACACTTTCAGAACACAAGTCATGAACTTTTCCTAAATGTGAGCTTTGAGAGCAAAGCTCTCAGTGGATCTCTGTGTCCTTCACTTTGTCCCTCTTGTATGTGGTGAATGATAAGCACTCAGGATTGACTGAACAAGGGAATTTCCAGCTTTTGTAATGGTTCACTTAATCTGTAGCTTCTGGAAGGCATAGAAAAAAAATACTTTATTTTGCCTACTTGTTTAGCAAGGTAGGAAAGATTCTTTTAGCCTTCCATTTACTTTTCCCAATGTTTTGAGAATCCATTCAGATAGTTCAAACATGACATTCTTTTTTTTCTGTTTTGAAACTATTGATAGAGAATTAAACTTTTTCTTGGAAACCACATTCAACATATTCAATAATGTAGTCAATCAACAAATATTCATTGAGTGCCTACTGTGTAGAAGGCAATGTATTAGCAGTGGGGACACAGCAGTGCACAGAAGTGAAGTCCTTGTCCTCGCTGGAGCTTACAGTCCAGTGAGAGACAGAGGAACTGACTAAGGGCACGTGTCGTATACCGGGGGCTATGCGTCCTGTTGCAAAAGACAGAGGGGTACAGGGTTTGGGAGCAGTTGTGGGGCGTTGCTCATTTGTGTGCTGTGGCTGGAGAAGGCTCCACTGCTGAGGCTGATGTTTCGGTGGAGAAACGTTTGGGTAGAGGGTGTGAAGTCTGACACTTGGCAGGAAGAGCGTTCCAGCAGAGGCAGCAGCAGTCAGAGCCTGAACAGTGTGGCTGGGGCTGGGGGAGCAAGGGCTTGGAGCGGGGTCAGGTGACGGGCCCCTTGGTAGCTGAGTGGAAGGACTTAGGGTTCACTCCCATTGAGAAGGGAAGCTTTTGGGGATGGAGAGAAGCACCCCGCCAGTGAGGGGACAGTGGCACCAATGCAGGTGGGAGATGCTGGTGCCCTGCACTGATGCAGGAGCAGCAGAGTTGGGGAAAAGGTTGGATTCTGGGTATGTTTTCAATGTAAGGCTGGCTGTGCTAACGCATGTGCTGAGGACTGGATGTGGGGGTGAGGGCAGAGGAGTCGGAAGTGGCCACCAGCTACCAAGAACGTCTTGAGGAACAGAGGGGGCCCTTACCGAGGTGCAGAAGGCCATAGGAGGAGTTTGTTTGGGGTTGAAAATCAGGATCAATTCTGAAATATGTTTGGTTTCTTGTTAATGTGACTGAAATATTTGCCAATGAATAGTTGTCTGTCTTGAAAACGGGAGTTGAAAGTTTCTATATAGTCTGCATATTGAGCCATACCTTTCAGCATTCAATTGTTTTTCGTGATCACTGTCTTCAGTGTTTCATTTGCTGAAATCTTTTCTATCCCAAAGATCCCTGAGCCCCTTGGAAGTCAGGAGTGTATTTTCTCCTAGCTTTACCTGCCTCCTGGGCTCCTCGCCAGTTGTTGAGCACGTTATTCATTGAACTAAATATTCCCTGGGACTAATACTTCTGGGAGGGTTCTTTTTTTTGGTAGAATCTGAAATTGCTGTATTTTAGGACCAACAGGGATGTTATAGATGAGCTGGCCCAATTATCTCCTATCTTACAAGGAAAAAAATAGTGTATGGAGTGGATGAAAAAGTAAGAATTTAAAAAAATATGTTTGCATTTTAACATTTCAGGAGACGTCACAACTCAGATCGCTCTTCAGCCTGCACTGAAGTTCAATGGTGGAGGTCATATCAATCATAGCATTTTCTGGACAAACCTGAGCCCTAATGGTGGTGGAGAACCCGAAGGTTGGTATATATTGGGGCAGCCTTATCTACATTTTGTGCACAGGAGGAATGATTGATGATTTTCTCAAGTTACCTTAATTCCCCTTCAGGTGTCCCAGTGGCATGTTTTTCATAGCAAGGAGGACAACAAAGTTGTAGCTTTCAAAGGGACATACGTGGAGTGGAGCATGCATTCAGGGAGTTACATCATCAGACCTTACATGCACACACACAGATGACATCACATCCAGGGCCACCTTTTTGTTTCCGCGTCCTGTATTCCTCCATATTAGGGGAAGACTGAGAAACGTCGTTGTTAGAAAAGATGAACTTCCCACCTCCCAGCTCTGGGACCTGGGGGAGGATGCTTTGCCGTCGGCACCTTACTTTCTTCATCTACAGGACGCGTGGGTAGTAATGGGGCTGTCTTGAGAATTAGATAAGTTATTCCATGTAAAGTGCTTAGACCAGTGCCTTTTGCTATTATTCTGTTCCTCTTCCTCACTGATAAAAAGTCAGTTGTTCCAGAAAATTAAGTTTTCCAGGTGTCCTTTAAAAACTGCAGGTACTGAAGGGAGTGCAGACCAGATGGCACTGTTTACGTGTCCTGCGCTTGACTTCCTGTGTGGCTGTGCAGACCCAGACGACTGTCATTCTCGTCCCGTCCCCAGGGAAGGCATGGGGCATGAATACGCTCTCCTCCCTTGTGCTGGGCTCCTTGCGTGTCCCCTGATTTCTGTTCTTTTATTGTTTGTTGTTAATCAGTGTCATGGGAGGCAGCCCCTCTTCTGCACCTGAAATAGCAATTTCATTTGAGGTACTGAGAACGGAGAGTGAGAATAATTCTTCTGAGGTTTTGTCAGTCACCAGAATACGAGAGATAGTCATACTCAGCAATGGCTTTGGTACCTTCTGCCATTTCGGATTATCTGTACCCCTGTATTCCACCATGTGTGCTAGTAAAAGATGCTTACTTTATTTTTTTTATTGAATCATAATTGATTATACATATTTTTGGGGTTCACTGTTGATATATGTTGATCAAATCAATATTACTAGTACATATATTGTTACAAATTATACTTATTCTTTATGCCCCTTGTCCAATCTCTCTCCATCCCCCTTCTTCTCCCCCTCCCCCCGCTACTCACCCCAGATTTCTTCTCTGCTTCTGAAAGAGTAATGGTTACTCTGTTGATTTGTTGCCTAGATGATCTGTCCAATGCTGGGAGGTGTGATCAGGTCCCCCAATATTATCATAGAGTAGATGCTTTTTCTGTCACTCTGGAAGGGGCTTTGTGGAGAGAGACATCCTCTTCTTTTATTTGGTCTCAGCTGGTGACTCTCCTTGTGTCAATGCACTCCAGTGGCTGGCGGACCATCTGCCTGGTGGTTGTGACGTCTGCCACTTTTGCGGCAGCCATGGTTACTGTGGTGGCTATGGTCGGCCACCCACATGGAGGTGATGTTTTTGATATGCTCCTTGGTGCTGGTGGTGTGTCTGGTTGTTCAGGGGTCTGGTCCCTGGCTCTATGCCTCCAGACTCTGGGTGAGGACCCAAGGCACTGGTGGTGGGCCTGGTTGTGGACAGGGGTGTCTGTTCCCTGGATCTATGACCCGGGCCCCCAGGCAGGGCCCTGAGCTGCTGGCAGTGTGCCTGGTGATGGGCAGGCATCCAGTGCCTGGCTTCATAATCCCGGCTCCCAGGTGGGTCCTGAGGTGCTGGCAATGTGCCCGGATGTGGGAGTGGGGTCCAGTCCCTGGCTCCAAGCCTTGGGTCCCCAGGGGGGCCCCAGGGTACTGGCAGTGTGAGTGGTTGTGGGTGGGGGTCTGGTCCCTGCCTCCATGCCTCATGTCCCCTGGTGGGCCCCAAGGCACTGGTGGTGTGCCTGGGCTGGAACTAATTTTTTGTCCTTTGCTTACTTCTAAAATGGGGGAACTTCCTGTGGGGACCATTATTTGAACTCTGTGGTTGACCTAAATTGCTGCTTAGCTGCTGTTTCTCTAGAGAAGGCTTTTTGTGCAGCTCAGCATTTAATGGTTGACCTTATAGGTACTTCCAGCTCTCCAGAGACCCAGGGCACCTGGGTTGTGTAGAAACTCTGATCTGGGCCTGAGTTTTTTTCATCAAACCACACCTCATGCAGTTCTGCATTCCCGACCAATCTCCTCTGAGTGGTCCTGTGCTGATTGGGGGATGGGTTGGCTGTCCTTGCTATGTCCCAGTGTTCTCCAGGTGGGCCTGTCTCCCCCACCGCCCATGCTGCAAACACTTCCCACGGGATGGGCCCTGTGCTGGTCCCTTGTGATGACTCACTGGCCTCTGAATGGCTCCCCTTTTTCAGCTGTTCTGGCTCCTTGCTCCTGCGTGGGTCCATGGGAACCCTGTTAGTGGTCTTGCTGCCCTGGGGGCCACCAGGACCCTTTTCTTCCCTGCCGCCTCCAAGTAACTCCACCTGAAGGGCACACCCAAGGCTTCTGCTGGCTCCTGCTCCATGCGCTCAGCAGCTCCAACTTTAAAGTGGCTGCAGCACGAAACTCTCTGAGCAGTTTTTTCTTTCTCTCATTGTGGTGTCTCTCACTTTCATGAACTCTGTTGGTCTTTCCTCCTCTTCTCCTGAGCTCCAGCTGCCCCAGCTTGGCCGATGATACATTTTTATAGTTGTAAATTGCTTGATTTGTGGGAGAGAGTGACACTGGGGACCATCTATTCTGCCATCTTGACCGGAACTCCAGATGCTTACTTTTGAACCAACAGAATAAGAGAAGGGAGTTTTGTTTTTTTTTTCTCCTTGCCTCAGGTTTATTCATACAAGCAACACAGAAGGACACCAGCCCCATGCGGACAACAGCCCAGGGGTCACACCAGTCCTTCTGTCCTCACATTGGCAGACAGAGGTCTCTACTCTGGAGCCTTTGTGGAGGCCCAGTCACCTTTGCGGGTCTGGGCACATTTTGGAGCCTGAGCTGGAGCTGGAGCTGAAGCTGCGTCCTGTGCTTTGGTTTGAGCCTTGGCCTTGGCCTTTGGCTGGCAGAGCCTGAGACCTATGGCAATGCAGGTACAAGCATGCTTCCTGAGTTTGGGGTGGGCAGTGCAGGCAAGTCAATAATGTTTGTGGCTGGTGCCCTTTGGGATCTTGGACTTGACCTACTTGGGCTTTTTAAGGGCCTTGACAACCTCAGCACGTGCACTCGTGGCCTTGGTGTTGTTGGCCTGCATTTTCTTCAGCTCCTTCTTGTTCTGCTTATTGGCAAAGCTCATGTTCCTCAGGAACTTAGGGTCTGCCTCCTTAAGAGGTTCATATTTTTGTGGTCGAGGTTTCTTAATGCCATTTCTTTGCCATTTCTGGGGCTTGTTGTGAGTGGTGTGGCTCTTGGGCTTGACCATGTCTGCATAGTAACCTGCAGCTGCCGAAGTGCTTGAGACTAAAACAGAAACAGAGAATAAGAATGGAGATTTTTTTGGCCCAGTTGGTTTAGTTGATACAATAAATCTAGAATTGGATTCTATGTTGCTACAGAATAAAAGGGCTATAGCTCTTACACTGTGCTCTTAGTTCAGTAATAGAAGAGAAAAATCACCCGTAAGACAATATAGTCAAGATAGAAAAATCTAGGCTGTCTTGGAGAAGAACTCAATAACAACCATGACTTTTTATTTCCAAATGGGGACATTGAGTAGGTAGGCTGGAAGTCAAAGGAAAATTTTGTATTGAGGGAAAAAATAAGAAAGCTAATGGAAAATATTCTTTCTTTGCTGATAAAATAGCACAGCGAGTGAAACAAGTTTCATTAAGAAACACGTGGGTTGAATTGGGAAGCCTCCTGTGCTGCTGTCAGAGCAGGAGCAGCACTAGAGTGCGAGCTCACCGGGCTGCGTTCTATCTCCCGTGTGAGGCTGCTCAGTTGTTTCTTGGTCCATACGGCAAGAGTATTTTTAATACATGTAACACAATATTGTATTGTAATTGTTGAAATCTGCTCATTTGTGGATTTATTTTGGATTATTATTTTTTTTAATTATGGTAGTTGTCGGAAGCCATCAAACGTGACTTTGTTTCCCTTGACAAATTTAAGGACAAGCTGACAAGTGTATCTGTTGGCATCCAGGGCTCAGGTTGGGGTTGGCTTGGTTTCAATAGGGAACAGGGACACTTACAGATTGCTACTTGTTCTAATCAGAATCCATTGCAGAGAACTACAGGTGAAATGGTTTAAAATAAGAGATAAATAAATGATGGTTTAAAATAAATGATAAATTAAGTGATAAAGCATTCTTAATGAATAAGGAAAACTAGCAGTGTTTAAACTTATCATGAACGTGTAATAACTTGAGCAATTCTGAATAGGTAATAGTCAGAATCTTGTGAAGTTAAAAACGCTTTAAAAGTTCTTGATATGTGTGTTGTATAATAAGCACCTGTAATTTTATAGATACATTAACAAAAATGTTTAAATCATAAACCCTGCTTCATTCTACAGAGAATTCATATCAGCTTCAATAATATATGCACTAAAATAAAAAACTAAGCCTAAATAACAAGTGGGAGGAAAAGGGATATAAGCTGAGTCTAATGTCATGTATTCTCACCCCCTCTGCTGAGCACGTGCCATTAAACTGGGACTGAAACTCAGGTTTCCAGACTCCCGCCTTTCCGGGGCTCTTTGGTACATGAAAATACTTGTCTTGGAGGCTCCAGACTGGGTTCACCAAGTCCTTTCTTCTGTTGAGCCTAAATGAATTAGGAGCCCTTTATGGAATGTTCCTGAAGAGTGTGGGAAATAGAGTCATGAGTCATTGGCAGGTAGATGGGACTTTGGTCTGTGATGTAGGAACTTAAAGTGACACCTTATCATCCAGTACTAGTTCTCTGCCACTATTTCTACCTGTGCACACGTCAGAGGACTCTTGCTTATGTGACCCACTTCCCTGGATATGCTCAGTTTCTCTAAGAATCTAAACAGCTCTTTGGGGAAAGTGAGATGCCACAGGAATTTGTCAAAGCTGCAGGAGATTTGTGGGCACTGAAAGCTTTAGGGTCAGATATTTCTGTAAAAGAGCCTGACCTGGAAGGTCGTGAGTTCTGTGGAATCCCAGCTACACTTCTTTCTCTCCCACTTGAAGAAAGCCCATGGGGATGAAAATAGTGGAAGTCACGGCTCACTATTTACAGGAAAAATCATTGATATATTTCCCTACTTTAACCATTAATAATAAACTAATAATAAATTATAAATAATAAATTATTAGTAATAAGTAATAATACATGGTAAGTACTTCACAACTGATGAAGACACACCGGTTCAGAATTGTCTTCATGGAGGAAAGCAATCGTTGGGTTTGAGAGTTTTTGTTAAATGAGTGTTTTATAGCTAGAACTAAGTTCTTCCTTTACACTATTTAATTTCTGGAAAGAGCGTGTCTTTTTCTGTCTTAGTTTTTTTGGTTAAATTATTATTTCTTTTATTTTCTCATAACTGCTGTGTATTCCATAAGATGAAATCTAACTTTGGGGAGCAGAACAGGTTTCCTGTGAACACAGGCGAGTGCTCAGGCCCTTTGGAAGAGAGACTCAGGGGGCCCCAGGCCACCCCAGAAACCAAACACACCATTATCGCTGCCCCTGAGACCACTGTGAGGAAGGCTGGGAATTGGCTTTTGGGTGATGTTGGGCTGAGATCTCAGATCCTTCTTCCCCTTCCTGGGCAGGTCGTGAGTCAGGTAATTGAAAGAAGACCCCG
The DNA here is from genome assembly GCF_027409185.1 of Cynocephalus volans. NCBI lineage: Eukaryota > Metazoa > Chordata > Mammalia > Dermoptera > Cynocephalidae > Cynocephalus > Cynocephalus volans. The sequence continues at coordinate 157,673,049 of NC_084464.1, read as the reverse complement.
GCAGCTTTCTGCAAGGTGGACATACTTTATTCTTCAGGTGTGAGTTTTACAGATGTGCTTTATTCTCAGACATAAGCTCTGCTGACCCTCCATGCCCTGCCCTCCTTCCATGCTCTGCTGACCAGCAGTTCAGAGCAGTTACCTTTATACTTTTAGTACACAATAGCACCCACGAGCCAAGCATTACAGAATTAGAACAATCATGCTGAATCAGTAAATGTGCACACACGCTCAGTTACTCTACTTTTATAACTTGTTTCTAGTAAATGTGCTGAATCTTGCCCATTTGTAACAGATAAGAGGCGAAAGAGCCTGACTAAACTTTTTCTATTTTCCTTACAGATGCATACATTGGTATTTTAAGTGCAGCCATTATATACTGTACTTAATTGATTTCTCCAAGTTTATTTTAATTATTATTTATCACTTTTTCGGAAGAGGAAATTTTAAAATCTTTTCCTAGGAGTATTCATTTGCATGCAAATTTCCTATTTATGTTAGAAACAGAAGTGCATGAGAGTATTGTAAAGGGTAATTTTTTTGTGCATAAATGATAAGAGTTTAAATTGAGAAGATGTAATGTTTTAGATTGAAATTGACAGTTTTTGCAGTTTTTCTTCTTTCTCCTAGGCCTTATCCCACTGCTGGGGATTGATGTATGGGAGCATGCATATTACCTTCAGTATAAAAATGTCAGACCTGATTATCTAAAAGCCATCTGGAATGTCATCAACTGGGAGAATGTAACTGAAAGATACAGGGCTTGCAAAAAGTAAAACATTACACTGAGCACTTGGAGCTCTTTATGACCACTTTTGTAGGGTGTAGGGTACTGCCGTGTACCAATGAGCTGCTCTGTTGTAGCTTTTCCTGCTGTTGCTTATTCGCATATTTGATAAACAGAACTTAATGTTATGAATAACTTCTTATTTTGAAATTTGTTATTGTGCAATTATTCAAAAACAGTAAATGCTTTGTGTGATTTAGTCTTGATTAGTCATTTTTTTCAGAGCTAAAATAGCTAGGAGGTTATAATTGTCATCATAAAACTATCAAAAATATTCCATTCCTGTACTTTTAGAGCCTGTAGGGAAGACTTTCTATCCTGTCCTATTGCAGGTATAGAAAATCTAATCTTTTTCCCCAGTGGTTTAACAATAAAATATTAAATATTTCCCAAGTGCAATATTCAGTATTTTGTGAAAAATTGCTTTTTGTAAGTAATCCTTTGTAGTGATATTTCTGGTAATATCACCCAGAGAAAGACACGTTTTGATCTATTGTGTCCTTTTTGATTTTTGTTTTGTTTTGTTTTATTGTAGAGGATGCACAGCTACTATAGAAGCTTTATATTATTTTTTCAATGAAGAGACTACTATATCTGTGATATGGTGACACAGAGCATTCAAATTATGCTCCTGTATAGCTTTTGCAAGTAGAGCTACACAGTGTTTACATACAGCAGGGTCCCCTTGCATTTGGCTTCACACTGACATACGTTGTCCCCAATTGTGTCTTCATCTTCCTAGTTATCTTTAATGGCTATAAAAATTTTGTCAAGTGGACATTTCCTAATTTACTTTACAGTTCTGTTACTGAATATTTCATTGATTTCGAATTGTTATTTATTAGAAATAGTGCTGTCTCGAGCAACCCCAAGCACATAGGTTTTGCACATTTTTATTGGAATGTTTTCCTAATATAGATTTTTTTTAAAAAACCATTTAATAATGTTTTCCCAAATTTCTTTTTTCATTTCCTTTTTTTGTGCCGGTAGGTATAAGGTTGTCAACCCTTGACCTTGGTGTTATACAGCTTCAGTCTAACCAACTGAGCTAACTGGCCACCCCTATTTTTTTGTTTCTTGTTTTTTCCCTCCAACTTCATTCTTCTATTTTTTCATGAAAAATGGAATAACTTAGCAGTTTCAATATTGATGACTGAAGCATAAAAAATATTTAAATTCAAGGAACTTTTTTTTTTTTAGAATTTAATTAGAAAAGAATTTAGGCTTTCAGAAGTGTCCACGACATTGATGAGACTATTGATAACTGTGTGTGTTTGCGCTTGTGGATTGAAAAATCTTTGGAGACTATGATTGCCATCTTTTCTAGACCACAGTGAAATGATCATGGAGAACAAGTGGGAGTCATGTGATTACCTCTAAACAAGTTAGCATACTCTGTTTAAACAGACCATCTAGGAAAGTGGGACCTTTTAAAAGATGGGCTTTTGAATACCAGTCATCTGCTAGATCATGGTTTATATTGAACTAACGAAGATTTGCAGAGACTACTGACTTCTACAAAGCTTTTTGATCCCACTAAGCTTTAAGATTTCAAACAAATTCAGTGTTGAGGTTTCTACTGGCCTCTACCTTTGCTCTGCTTTCTATTGACACGAGCAAGGTTGTCCTTCCTCCCGCTGGATAGATTTTAAGAGACTAAGAGAATTTACCAAGTAAAGATTTTTTTTTTTTTTTTTTAAAGATGACCGGTAAGGGGATCTTAACACTTGACTTGGTGTTGTCAGCACCACGCTCACCCAGTGAGCAAACTGGCCATCCCTATATGGGATCCGAACCGGTGGCCTTGGTGTTATCAGCACCGCACTCTCCCGAGTGAGCCACAGGCCGGCCCACCAAGTAAAGATTTTAATTACCCTGCGGACAATGAGACTTTAGAATGTTTAGCCTGTTTTTCATTATAGGAAAGAAATAGAAAAAGTAAAATTGCCGGTTTTGTTCGAAAAGAGCAGGAATTGTCCATCCAGGAAGATTTACTGTGGCTGAATCAGCAGTGCCTGGTCTAGTCATCCTTGCGCTTCAAAACCTTCGTCTGATTAGTGCTGGAGGGAAACAGGAGTCAAAACAAAGTCTGTCTGTGAAACACTACCTGTTGCTTGAGCTGTTGTGTAATATTTAAACTTCGAGGTTGAGAAATTATAACTTAATTGAATACATGAAATTCATGTTCTTAAAGTGAGATTAGAGTTTCTGTTGAGCCCCTTTAAAAAAGTAGTATCGAAGCCATAATGTGAAGATTGATGTGTGCGTGAGTCATATCTAAAACCATGTACAGGGCTGGCTGGTTAGCTCTGTTGGTCAGAGCTTTGTGCTAATAACACCAAATTCCAGGGTTTGACCCTTGTTCCGCCCAGCCATTGAATAAATAAATAAATAGAACTGGGCATAAATATAAATTATACTAACTGTGTCAATTTCAGGGGAACTGCTTTTTAGAAAAGCTGTTAGGTAATACTTTATACGTTACTGTTTCTCATTTTCAGTCATACTTTAATGATTTTTAGTAAGCTAATGTCTTGTCTTCTAAGATAGGCATCAAACCTAGTTGATACTGAAAATTCTTTAAGGTCCTTCATAGTTTTCATTTATTCATTAAAGAAACATTTATTTTCTTGTAAGTGTGAAGTTTTTTGGCTTAATAAAAGAATCAATCGACCATCTAAAGAGGTCTGCATTATGCATGTGTGTCAGAAACAGTAATAATCCTATAACATTCTTTCGTTTTTAATGCATTTCTGTGGGAAAGGAATAATAAATGATAGATAGTTGAAATTTTTCCTAAAAACCCAGAAGGTTTGTGAACTGGATCTCCAGTCATATCTGTAGTACATCATCTGGTAATATAAAAGCATAGTATTAGAGATAGAGGGGAAAAACACAGTTTTTCCTACTGTGGCACACCACTCAGGACAACACTGACACCAGATTCTCCATTGCGTTCTTGTATGCCCAGGACAGAGAGGAAGCGTGTGTGCTGAGCAGGCTGCCAAGCAGAGCTCAGTGTGCCTTTCCTGACACCAGCCGGGTGTCCTATACTTTAATTCTGACACTATATACCTGGAGCTTGAGTCACATCCCACAGGCTCAGGGGTGAATCCCACAAGACTGCCCCCACTTCAGATGCCAATCACCAGTTCCAGGTTGTGACTTGTACTTCTGACCAACCAATTTAATTTATTTTACTTATTTTTTTCAACCAATTTAATTTAATTTAATTTAAAAAAAAATTTTTTTGTAATGAAGTTGACCAACCAATTTTAAATTGGCATTCCCATGACCTTCTCTCAGGTTTGATTACTTTGCTAGAGCAGCTCACAGAACTCGGGGAAATACTTTACTTACGTTTACCTTCTTATGGTAAAGCGTATCACAAACAATACAGCTAAACAGCTAGATGGAGCAAATGCTGAGGGTGTGGTACACAGCAGGGGCGCTGAGCTCTCCTGACCTTTCCAAGCATGGCACTTTCCAGGAAACTCCACAGGAGCAGGTATCCAGAAGCCCATCCAAACCCTGTCCTTTTTGGTTTTAATGAGTGCTTCATTATGTAGGCATGATCGATCATCATTGGCTATTGGTTATCAATTCAACCTTCAGCCACACTGCCCTCCCTGGAGGTTGGGAGGTGGGCCTGAAAGTCCCAACCCTCTCACAATGTTGCAGGTGGCCAACCTCATGCTGAAGTCATCTCTTTACCATGCATGTCAGCCAGGAGATTATAAGGGTTTGGGGAGCTGAGAAATGAAGATGACAAAGAAGACCATATATATGTTTTTTGTTTTTTGTTTTTCTTTTTTTTTTTTTGACTGGTAAGGGGATCGCAACCCTCAGCTTGGTGTGGTCCGCACCACGCTCAGCCAGTGAGTGCACCGGCCATCCCTATACAGGATCTGAACCCGCGGCCTTGGTGCTCCTAGCGCTGTACTCACCCGAGTGAGCCACCGGGCCGGCCCATATATATGTTTTTTATGAATCACAATATCGCACATGTTATTTTATGTACTCAATCATATAAGGTTCTCATAACATCTTAGGATATTAACCAAACATAGAATGTTGCCTCATCTCTAGAAACAAGTAACCAGAGTTTCATGACTAGATGTACTTTACATGCAGTTCTGGACTGGAGGTCCTCTGGTCACTGTGGTCACTGGAGAACAGGAGCTGGCTGGTGCCACTCTCCCTAGACTGCTGCTGTGCTGCTCTTGTAAGGGAAGCGAGGTCAGTGTGGCCTGTTCCTGGTGAAATCACGCTGTCTGCTGTTCCATGTGTGTTACCTGTACCAATGACAGTGCTGCTGCTGTCGAGATGCTTCTGGAACATACCAAAACTAAAGATGTCTCAGTTTGTGAGAGGGAAAGGGCACGAGTACTTTTGGGTCCCTCTTATGTGTTGCTCATTTTCCTTCAGTGTGTCCCAGTATCGCACCCAGCCATCTCTCAGTGCGCAATGTCATGTTAATTCCATGTTTGTCTCTGGCCACTGAAACATGAACTCTATGGTGTCCCAGGACATAAGTTCTTGCTTATTTTCGTGTCATTGGCCCCGAGCACATGGTTCTAGGCCCGTATTCAAATACTGAATGATGTGATGTGCTGATATTGTAAGTGCGGGTCTCCACGAGGCACAGAAGTGAAGAAACCAAACCACAGAGAGGGCTGATGGCCCAGCCATTGAGGATGCAGCGGCCTTAAGCTTACACTGCCCCTGCCGCCTGCCTTTGTACCCAGCGCAGGAAGAACCCTGAGTTAGGCGTTGGGAGGCCTGGGTCCTGGCCTGGTGCTTTCACTCAGCACTTGAGGAATATGGCCAGGATGTCTGGGTTTGTCCTGTTCCTTCACTGTGATATGATGGGTGTGGAGAGAAGGTCTTGAGGCAACAACTCTGGCATTTTATGGTCTTCTCTGTGTATTGATTAAGATTGCAGTGGGTGAATGGACACCAGTAGCCTTGAGCAGTCATGTCACTTACGCAAAGTGTGCAACTTACATGCTTCAAACATGGGTTCTTTCTCCGGCCGGCAGAACACTCAGTGCTCATGCTCACGGCCCGCACCATCTTCCACTGGGGCTCAAAGAGGACTCCAGGAGGAAAAACCCAAATGCTCCTGTAGATTCTAGTTCCCATCAACATGTTAGGAACATCAAAAGCAACGGCTCATTACAGTACCTCATGTGTGTTCATGGCAGGTGGCAGAGCTCAGGGTCTGGAGTCAGCTGCCTGGACCTCAGCTTCATCACCGAGGGTACTTTTAATTAAGGTGAGTGCTGGTTACTGTACTGAGAACCCCTACATGGATAACCCCTGCATGAATAAACTATAGAAGTTTATTTCTCCCTCATATAAAGCTCAAAGTACTTTATCTGCTCAGTGATGTACTCGGCTCCTGTTAGTGACTCCTGTTTTGTGCTCCAGTTTGTGGCTCGACCATTTCCAGTGCACGGCTTCCAGCATTTCTGTATTTGTCCTCATCAAGCTGGCAAACAGGGAGAGACATGGGGAGTTGCTCCTGGGAAGTTCTCATGGGCCTGGCACACACCACTTCTGCTCATGTGTCACTGACAACACCAAACTGTGAGGGACATGGGTCTCGTAGGCCCAGGAGAGAGAGAGAGCAGGCGTGCTGAGTGGGTCACCACACCTAGCTCAGTCTGTCTGTCTGGACACCAAGTCTGTGTTTCATTCTCATCTTAGAGTGCTTATCCCCCTACAAGGGAGAAAACCCAAGGTCCCTTTCAGTCTCAGCATCCAGATCCAAGTCCTGACTCCAAATAATTGAAAGGCCTCCCAGTCAGGTTTGGTTGTGGCCCTTCATGTTCTGGTGACCCAGGAATCAAAGAGGCAAAGTACCTTCCTCACTTCCAACTTCAACCCTATTTAATGGAGGTGCAGAAAAACAGCAGTCAAAAGTTCTGCTAAGAAAAGGGAGAAGAAACCCACAGCGCTCACTGGTGCGGGGCAGGCATGGAGAACGCTCCACCTAGACCCTGCTCCTGGTCCAGCCAGGTTCACGTGCCAGCATCCACTTCTAAAGTTCCTTACTGGACATGATTCTGGAGATTGATTTATCTCCTTGCTCCCCACCCCCCATCAAGTTGGTAGCAGCTACCTTAAGCTAGCTCAGACTGTGGCTCATGTGGGATGGACACGTCCTGAATCTCTGCATCTGGACTGAGTCTCAGACTTCGTTGCTCATAGCCTTTCAGTCTTACATCTCGTATTGTTGGGGTTAGAAGCAGTTTTTCCATCTTTGTTGTTAGTTTTGTTTGTTTTGGTTTGGTTTTTTTGGCTGGCTGGTATAAGAATGGAACCCTGGACCTCGGTGTTACGGGCACCTGTGTAACCAATGGAGCTAACAGGCCACCCCATGTTGTCATTTCAATGTATTAGTTAGTGTTTTGCACAAGGAAAATAATTAACAGTCATGCTTCCAGACTATCTGTATTGCTTGATAAGCTACACAGTAAAAAAGATGTGCTTTCTCTTAAGTGTATTGTTATTGAATTTCAGGCCTGTGAGATCTGTTAACTTTTAGACAGAGACATCTTGTTCACTGGGGGCATCTAGTGGAAGCATGCAGTATTTCAGCCTGGTCCTGCCTGAGATCTAGGGCAAAACAAAAAGAAGAAGTTGCCACATTCTGGAAGGTTTACTTGCAGCACTCTCAGTACTTTGAATACGGGAAAAGGCTCCGTGATTCAGGCAATAACAAACGTGTGAAGGGTGAGGTAATGCTGATGGGCTGGGGAACATCTCAGTTGTGAAAGAGTTTCCCGCAAGGCGTCATCTGACACCTGGGAATCTCTCTCTGCAGTGTTTTGAAAACAGCAGCTTAATTTCAGTCCTTTCCTTGTGTAATCAAAGCTTGATTTCTTTAATAAATGCAGTGTAAAAAAGTGTTATATTATCCTGTACTAGTATTTCCTATAAATTAATAAGTACCTCCAGAGTTTTTTTTTTAACTTAAACAGTTATATATTAAAAATTAGAAAACTTAGGAAAAAAGAAGAGTGTAAGTAAAATAACATCATAATCTCCACACACCTAACATAAATACTTCTCAACCCAAACTAGATAACTTTAATTTTACTGTATTTGTGGGGAAAAAATGTGAACTTAAACCAAAGAAAATGTTGTACTTCAGAAGTGTTTTTAACAGCAGATATTAAGCTCCCATAATTTCTATTAAATTAAATTTCTATGAAAACTATGGGCTTACGTGGGAAGGACACATCTTCAGTCTTTGCACCTAGACTGAGTTTTCAGCTTTGTCTCTCAAAGCCTTTCAGTCTCTTATCTCTTATGTGTGGGATTTAGAAGCAGTCAGTTTTTCCAAGTGTTTGTTTGTTTGTTGTTTTTGTTTTGCTTTTTTTGCTGGCTGGTATTGTGATGGAACCCCAGACCTTGGTGTTCTCCACACCACACTCTAACCAACTGAGCTAACCAGCCAGCCCAGTTTTTCCGGCCTTTGAGGCCCCAAATTTCTGAACTATATTCCCTTTTGTTTCTGCTTGCAGACTCACCAATTCTTTCTTGAACTCACCACTTCCTGGCAATACCCTGCTGAAGGGAGAAGATAAAAGCCAACCCATATCATCAGTCTGCTTCCTTCTGGATGCTTCTAGAGCTGCAGCAGGCACTTGCTTTTCATGTTATTGAAGGAAACAGCTTGACCAAAAGATTTGCCACTGCATCAAGTGGCTTTCCATCTCTTCAGCTTTTGATATCAATTTTCTCCCTGCCCACTAAGCCAGTGTCACACAGTTTTAAGTTTTTTGTTGGGGTAGTCCTCACTTCAAGGTGTTAATTTTTTAATTAATTAGGGTAACAAGCAAATTGTCACTTGACAACAAACCTCAAAATATATGCATCAAATGCAGTAGATGTTTACTTTTCACTCATGTAGAGTCAGAAATGAGTGTTTATGGTGAGCAGGTGACTTCTTCCAAGAGGTGACTGGAGGCTCCAGCCTCGACAATCCTCACTGCTTTTCTGTCATCCGTATGAGCCACCCACAGAGCCTGCTCTCATCTTCACTGAGCCATGGTATGTGAGAGAGCACGAGGACCACGTGTATGACGTCCTACGGGCCAGGCCTGGAGATGCGCCCACGCTTCTGCTCATATTCCATTGGCTACAGTGCACACAACAGCAAGGAAGGCTGGGAGGTATAGCTTACTCTCTTCCTGTGCCCAGGAAGAAAAAGAAACAGGTTTTGTGAACAGCCTGTCAGTCTTTATAATGCTTTGTGACTTTCAGCAATTTATTTGGCCTCTCTATGCCTCAGTTTCCTCAACTGGTAATGATGGGTTGTTGTTGTTTTAAATGCCTTAATACATGTGAAGTGCTGGAGACAGTGTCTGGTATGTAATAAGCACTTAATTTTTACCTTGTTTGGTTCAACCACTCTGTAGGGAAAGAAGGGAGAGGCAATACAGACCTGGTTACAGACTGCCTCGCCCATGGTCAAATGGCTAGTTCTGGAATCCGTGTCCTGCGTTAGTGTTCTTTCTACAACAGCGCATGATATTTCTGAAAGAATGCCTTTTATTTGTGCTTTATAAGTCTGGGGAAGAAAACTTTTTCATTTACAAAAATGCTACAATTTTCTGATTTAATAAAGTAATTCCACTGATGTTTTTATTTATTACTCTGAATACATGTTTTAAGTGTATTTTTTAATTTCCTCCCCAGCCCCAAAGTATATAATTATTTACAAAACAGTTTTGTCTAAAAAGATTATTTTTATTTGGTCAAGCCTTTCTGTGAGAATTCCAGGGATAATTCAAAAGTAAATGTATCCCTGCAAAGAGAGCAGATGGGAGAGGGTGTGTGGCTTTAATTTCTATTTTTTTAGACTCAAACACCAAATGGTTAAGAGTAAGATTCCTTATGTGGCCCTGCTAAGCAAACTGAGGTTTTTTTTGGGGGGGGGGGGTTGAAAGTGAGATTCTAATTTTTCAGACAAAATAAAATATTCTGGGCAAAGTTCTGGCCTATGCCTGACATGTACTCTGAGTGAGTGATCCATTTTCTCATTTTTTGTCACATGGTGTCACCCCTTCTCCAGAGTTTTCTCCATCAGTGGTACCTCCCTTTCCTTTAAGCATCAACTTCAATCTTACAGGGGTGGTCTTTTATGTCACTACTGCCTCCTGAGAGACAGGGTCCTTGAAAGTGCAGCTCCCACAGGCATCGCTTTCTCACCTCCCACCGAAGGGGCCGCTGCTGTCTTTGGGGGTCTGCCCCACGCCACACGCCATGCGGGCCTGAACACTGTGTGGAACATTCGTGGAATGTTAGAATTAGAATCTCAAGAGTCTGACATGTTCTTCACGAACTCATCCCTCTGGCGAGGGTCCACGGTCTAGTGGTGGCCACTTGTCCCGAGATGGGCTCATCAGAGTTCTTCCTTCAAATTTCAAGACTAGAATCTTAAAAGACAGTTGGTTTCTCTCTTTATTAAACATCTTTCTTTTATTTAAACCAAATGGTTCTCAGTCCTGAGTACACATTACATTACCTAAATAACGGTGCTCAGGTCCCCCCACACAGGAAAGATTCTGATTCAACCGGTCTGGCCATGAGTATATTTTTAAAGAGTTTCCAAGGTGATTCTAATGTGCATGTAGCGTGGAGAACCATGAAGACGGAGTCCCACTGTGAGCCCAGAAAAGCACGGACCGAGCAAGTCCATGCTGACACTCCTGCTGCTGTGCAGGACTGCTGGACGGATGCTGCAGGTAGGCACCCATGGCAGAGCTGGCCCTGCCCCCAAGGGCCCAGGCTTGCCTCGCCTGGTGCGGAGCGGTTGACAGAAGCGGTTGCTTGAAGCAGATGCTCAGCCAGGCACTACTTTTCATGACTTCCTTATGCACAGGTGGGCCCGTGGCTAGTTCCGAATCGTGACCAGAGGTGGTTGACAAGTGGAAGTGCCTTCTTAACCTTCTCTGTCCTCTCCTGCTGGCTCACCAGGCATGAGTGCTACTATTTTAGAAGCCACTTGTTAAAGATGACACAGGCACAGAAGAGAAAAAACCTGTGTCCTCTAATCACTGCTTCAAAGAGAGCTGCCTGATGAGAACACAGTTTTATTTTCCTTTTTGGCAGCTGGCTGGTGTGGGAATCTCAACCCTTAGACTTGTTATAACACTGCGCTCTAACCAACTGAATAACCATCCAGCCACATTTTTTTTTTTGGTGGTGGCTGTGGGGGTGGTGAGGAGAAGACAATTTTAGATTAAGTGAGCAAGAAACAACGTTTTAATGTGTTAGGGCATAGAAATGTTGGGATTCGCTTGTTACAGGAACCAATGTCACTCTAATAATCTGGCAGCCGTCCCCGCTCTGATAGAGCATCCTGCCTATTCTTTGGGGGAATAGCTTCTTCTCCTGCATCAGGGCATGGTGAGTCTGTGTATGCCTCTGCTCTGTCCCCTTCTCTCCCCAGTCAGTTTGGCTCACTGGGCGGGCTCACGACTCAGACTAGTTAAGTTCTCCATTTTTTTGAATGCATGATAAGTTCAAGGATGGGCTTATGATTCAAAGTAAGTCAATAGAATCTTCAAGCCTGAGCACCTGGAAGCAGGAAAAAGAGATTTCCTCTTCCTTTGAACCCTTGTATGCTGAGCCTGCGAGATGGTGGCACCTTGTCCACTACAAGGGGTCAAGCTGGCTGCAGGATTAAGATAGTAAACAAAGGAAGGAAGAGCTGAGCAGAGGGGAGAGAGGCGGAGCCCCAAGCCACTGTTTGAGTCGCTGGATCCAGCTGTGCCTGAAGCCAGCACTTGGGTTTTTTGGTTATGTGAGCCAAAAATTCCATAAAATTACTGTATTCAGTTTTCGTTTAGTTTCTTATTTTGTTTAAGCTAGTTGAGCTGGACTTTTGTCCTTGGTAGCTGAAAGAGTGCTGACACTACAGCCTCTGCTCAGTGGACTTTTAGCTCCCATCTGACGGCTCTACTGGTGTGGCTAAGAGGCCTTCACAACCAGCGAGCTCCAAAGTGAACTCTGGATTATACCAACTCCCAAATCCACTCATTTCTCAGTCTTTCCCATCTCAGGACATGGTATCACCTAACTTCTTGAATCCAGAATTTAAGTTTCTCTTTGTTTATTTTTTGGCGGCTGGCTGGTACAGGGATCGAACCCCGGACCTTGGTGTTATCAGCACCATGCTCTAATCAACTGGGCTAGCCAGCCAGCCCTTAAGTCACTCTCAAGTCTTCTCTTCCTCTCACTTCCCTTATCCAATTAATCAGCAAGTCCTGTCATTTCTACCCTCAAAATAGAAACTTCTCATCCCTATAGTCTCTCACTGGCATTTCTCCAAAAGCCCCAAACTGGTCTTCCAGCTTCCACTCCTGCCTCCTTGCAACTCTTTCTTTATGTAGCAACCAGAATAATCCTAGAACTGAGCATTCTTCTGTTTAAAACTCACATCACCATTCCTCACTCTCAGATTACAGTGTCACCTGCTTTACCGGGACGTCTGAGGCCTGGCATGGTCTGGCTCCTCCCTGCTCTCCCATCTCATCTCCGTGCCCTCCTGCCTGCTTGGGGGGGGGGGGCTCCAGGCGTGCCGGACTCTGGTTTCCCAGGCCTCTCTCAGTTCTATTGCACCTGTGGGCCTTGGTGCCCATGGCTCCCTCCACCTGAGGAGTAATTCCTCCTTCTTCACATGGCCAGACTTCTCCAGGGCCTTCCCTGACTCTCATTCAACCTACTTATTACTTTTCTTGGAGATTCTGTAATTATCTTGGCTATTTATTCCTTTACTTGTTTATTATCTGCCTTTCCCCATTAGAATGTAAGTTTCAAGAAGGCAGGGACCTTGTTGTGCATTCAGGGCTGAGTCTCTGGACTCCGTTTCCAGTACATAGTTGGTGCTCAATAAAGAGCTGTCCTCTCCATGTGGCAGGCCATGAGAGATCCTACAACACAGTGTGAAATTCCCCAGACTAGAAATTCCCTATGGTTCGTATTGGTCCAGGGCTTACAATCCTCCTGAACCAAATGCATATCAAGTGTATCTTGGTTAATATCACAGAGGTTGGAGTGATAGAGGGACATACAGTAGTGTAATTTAGAATTGTAGCTGTCTTCACGGAATAAGTTTTCTAACAAGAAGCTAGCATTGTGTTTGTCTTAGTTAGCTTAGGCTCTCATAACAAAATACCATAAACTAAGTGGTTTAAGCAACAGACATTTATTTTCTCACAGTTCTGAAAGCTGGAAGCTCAAGATCAAGAGGTTTGTTGATTCAGTTCCTGGTGAGGGCTCTCTTCCTAGCTTGCAGACAGCTACCTCCTTGCTGTGTCCTCACATGGTGGAGAGGGAGAGAGAGAAAGAAAAAAAAATGAGGAGAGAAAAAGAGAGAGAGAGAGCTCTTCTTCTTATAAGGCCACAATCCTATCAGATTCAGGCCCTACCCTTATGACCTCATTTAACCTTAATTACCTCTGCAAGACGCTGTCTCCATATTCGCCTACATTGGGGATTGGGATGGGGCTTCAAAATATGAAATCTAGGGGCATACAATTCGGTCCATAGCAGTATCTAACTTCAATTAGCCATTTTTTCCCCCTCAGTATCCAACGTGAAGAATAAATCATAATATTACTATAAACAGGTCAAGTCCTAATGATGCAAGGAACCTGGCAGAGGAAGGAAGTCTGAGCAGTGTACATCTTTACCATGAACACACTGTGCACAACCTTCTCATATGCTCAAACATCTGCCTAAGGAATGTTCACACTTAGAGAATCTTAACATGGAGAATTTCCAGTCTTTTGAGGTTTTAAATTAAGCTCATACTTTACTTGTTTTTCTAGTTTTTTTTTTTTTTTTCTGAGTATAAGATTTCTTGCATATTTCCTGATTACAGAGGTAGGAAATAGATAAAATCAATATTTCAATTTTGTGTTAATCCAATACTTGTCAGGAGCCCACTTTGATGTTTCAAAAGTCAAAATTTAATCCAAACACAAGAATTCATAACACTTTAAATGCTGGAAAGATGTGGGCAGTTATTTGCACTATTCTCGATTATTCTCCCTAATTTGGCTACGTTTAGTTGTCATTATGGTTACTGGTGAAATAGAGGAGGAGTGTTTGTTTTTTTTTTAATAGACTTTATTTTTTAGAGCAGTTTTTAGGTTCACAGCAAAAGTGCGCAAAAAGTAAAGAGAATTTCCAAATTACTCCTGCCCTTCTCTCCGTCCCACCACCCCCAACCTTCCCCCACTATTGACATCCTACACCAGAATGGTACATTTGTTACAATGATGAACCTACACTAACTGCTTATTACCACCCAAACTCCCCGGTTTACATTAGGGCTCACTCTTGGTTGTGAACATTCCACGCGTCTGGACAAATGGACGGTGACATGTACTCACTACTGCAGTATGTACAGAACAGTTTCACTGCCCTACAGATCCTCTGTGCTTCATCTTCTCAGTCCTCTCACCTCTTGGCAGCCACTGATCTTTTTACTGTCTCCACAGTTTTGTCTTTTCCAGTATATCATATAGTTGGAATCATACATACGCAGCCTTTTCAGATTAGCTTCTTTCACTTAGTAATATGCATGTAAGTTTCTTTTATGCCTTTTTGTGGCTTGATGTCTCATTTCTTTTCAGCACTAAATAATATTCCATTGTTTGGATGTGCTGCAGTTTATTGAAGGACATTTTGGTTGCTTCCAGTTTGGGCATTTATGAATAAAGCTGCCGTAAACATCTGCACAGGTTTTTGTGTGGATATAGGTTTTCAACTTATTTGGGTAAATACTAAAGAGCACATTACTGGATAGTATGTTTGGTTTTGTAGAAATGGAGTTTTAAAAAACTGAGAAATAACTTTTCTATGGTTAAATGTTTACCCCACCAGAGGCAGCATCTTACCAGTAGCCAGGGCCTTTGTGCGTGGTTGGCAAGTTGTGTACTGCACAAGGGTATCAGGCCAAGAGGGCAAGTGCTGGGCTGAACCCAGCCTTCCTCTTCGCTCGTGTGCAGCTGCACCTGGATGCATGAAGGCACGTTCCTCTCCTCATTCCCACAAGGTGGCCCTGTGAGTTAGCTTAGCTTCTCTCTCCTTGAGTCCTAGCCTGGTACTCTAAGAAGGGTTGGTTCTCCCGTTTCTTTTCTTTTGTAGAGAATCTATCTTATCCAAGGCTGCTGGGGTTGGAGTGGGGAATAGAACATTACTTTGTCTTTATTATGCCCTCTAAATGTATCTCTTCTCTTAAGTTCCCTATTCTAGAACATGCCCTGGGGCTCATCTGAAAATCAAAGAGCCTGCCATCTGCTGTGAGTCTCACTTTTAATTCTTAGGCATGCCTCCAGGTTAAAGCACCTCAGTTTCCCTTGCTCTCCAGCAACCTCTAAAGGTCGATGTCCATAAAAAGCTCTGTTTTTCCTCGTCCAGAGGACACCTCGAGACTTTTTTTTTCTAACCAAAATATATTTGGTTTATAAGCAGTAGGGGGCAGTATTTCTATGCTTTTTCTCCCGCATTCTGCGCTCGAAACAGGGTTTATGTAAAAGCAAAGCGGGTTCTGGGACTTGGAACAGTATCGAAGGAGGCCTCCCTAAGAGGCACATTATCTGGAACTTTTCTGTTTTGTTCGTTGAGAACTGAAAATCTTTTACTTTTTTTTTTTTTTTTTTTTTTTGCTGGCCAGTGTAGGGATAGAACCCCAGACCTTGGTGTTATCAGCACCATGCTCTAATCAACTGAGCTAACTGGCCAGTAACCTTTTTATTATGATTATTATTAAACATTTTTATTCTCTTTATTTTGAAACAACCTGAAATTTACATGAAAGTTGCAATCACAGTACAAGAACCTTAGTTTTTCCAGAACCATTTGGAAGCAAATTGCCAGTGTGATGCCCCATCACTGCTGGATACTTTATGTGTATTTCCAGCAAACAAGGACATTCTCCTACATAGCCACCATACAGCCATCAAAATCAGGAAATTAACGTTGGTGTATTATTATCCTGTCGTTCTCAGATACCATTTAGGTTTCACCAGTTGTCCCAATAATGCCCTTCACAGCAAAAGAATCCAGTCCTTTGAACCATCCATTGTATTAGGCTCTCATGTTCCCTGCTATCCCTCAAACTGGACGTGCTCCGCAGTCTTTCCTCGTCTTCCATGAATGACTTCAATACTTTTGAGATTACAAGAATTATTTTGTACAAAGTCCTTCATTTGGGGATTGTCTGAGTTTCCTTGTGTTAGATTCAACGTATGCTTGTTTAGCAGGAATGTCATTGCATCCTATGGGGGCACGTGGTTTCGACTTGTACCATGATTGGTGATGTTAACACTGATCACTTGATTACAGTGCTGTCTGCCAGCTTTCTTCATCGTAATGATATTTTTTCCCCTTTGAAACAAATGAGATTTTTGTGTGGGGGTACTTTGAAACTGTGTAAATATCACGTTGATCATCAAACTTTCAAATTATTCATTCATTTATCTCTATCAGTATGGACTGATGAATTGCTATTTAATTTAATGGATTGTTTATTTTGATGCTCATATTGCTTCAGATTTAGTCAGTGAGAACCACTTCAAGATGTCTGCTAGGTCCTTTTAATGTATCCCGTCATTAATTTCTGGCACAACAAGTTCAAATCTCGTATGGTACTTTCCCCGTCCCCAATCAGCCATTTCTCAGAGCCCTGGGAGCTGGTAGTGCAGCCTGGTACCTAGAAACCAAGAGCCGGGTGCCAGGAGAGTTCATTGCTATTGGAGAGTTGTTACCCCCAGGACTTTTTGTCTCTTTTTTATGTCTGATTTTATTTATTTGAGTCTTTTCTCTTTTTTTTCTTAGTCTAGCTAAAGGTTTGTTGATTTTATCTTTTCAAAAAACTAACACTTCATTTCACTGATCTTTTGTATTTTTTACAAGTCTCATTTAGTTCATTTCTGCTATGCTTTTTAAAAAAAGTTTATTTATTAATAGTACTATTTTTTTTTTTTAACCTTCTATGATGTTGCTGCAGAGCAGTTTGGGGGGAGGGGGAGAGGGGAAAAGGAAAGGAAATAGGATGTGAGAAGAAAGAAGGAGGAGGGGTCAGGACAAGGCCTGGGGCACCCCCTCCTGCCTGCTTGGGGGACCAGGGGGCTTCCAGCGGTGGATAGGTCCTTGCTGGGCAGGGTGCTAATGTCAGGGGGTGTGGCTGAAGCCCTCGCCCCACTACTGCCCCAGCTCGGGAGCCTGGGGTGCTTCCTGCGGTGGCTTGGTGGTCAACGCTGGCTGGTTGCGGGTGTTGGTGGGGTGTGGCCAAGGCTTTCTGCCCCCGACCCTCGGGACTGGTTCTGGGTGTCAGGGGCATGGCTGAGGCCCCCAGCCCTCCCCTCTCCCTGGCTTGGTAGCCCAGGGGACTTCTGGTCCTTTTAGATTTTAGAGGTGTTCTTTGGTGATGAGAGAACTTTACTAGTTAATATCAAACTTTGTCTCTGGTCTGTGGGCATTTGTCTTTTCTTTGAGTTCTGTGTTGGATTATTTGCTGTTCCTACCACTTAAACTCTGCACTGAAACTAATTTGCTGTCCTTTGCTTACTTCTAAAATGGAGGAGCTTCCTGTGGGGACCCTCACTTGGGCTGTGTGGATGAGCTAAATTGCTGCTTTGCTGCTGATTCCCTGGGGAAGGCTTTTTGTGCAGCTCAGGTTTTAATGGTTGACTTTATAAGTACTTCCAGGACTTATGAGATCTGGTGTACCTGGGTTGTATAGAAACTCTGGTCTGGGCCTGAGTCTTTTCAGCAAACTGTACCCCATGCAATTCTATATTCCTGACCAGTCTCCTTTGAGTGGTCCTGCGCTGATTAGGGGGCAGATCAGCTGTCCTTGCTGTGCTCCAGTGTTCCCCTGGTGGGCCTGTCTCCTCCACCACATGTGTTCCAAACACTTCCCATGAACAGGCCATGCTCTGGTCCGTTGCAATGATTCACCAGCCTCTGAGTGGCTCCATTTTTTCAGTTGTTGTGGCTCTTCAGTCCTATGTGGGTCCACAGGAACCCTATGAGTGGTCTTGCTGGCCTGGGGGCCACCAAGGCCCTCTTCTCCCCTGCAGCCTCCAAGCAACTGCATATGAAAGGCACACCTGTGGCTTTTGCCAGCTCCTGTTCTGTGCACTCACCAGGGCCAGCCTTGAAGCAGCCAGGGCTCAAAACAATGAGAGCAGTCCTTTCTTTCTCTCACTGTGGCTTCTCCCACCTTCATAAACTCCATAGGTCTCTCCTCCTCTTCCCCTGAGCTCTAGTGGTCTCACTTTGGCTGCTGTTGCTTTTTTATACTTGTAAACTGGTTGATTTGTGGGAAAGAGTGATGCTGGGGACCGTCTATTCCACCGTCTTGACTGGAAGCTTCTGCTCTGCTCTTTATTATTTCTCTCCTCCTGCTCATTCTGGGTTTGACTTATTCTTGTTTTTTTAGTTCCTTGAGGCACAATGTCAGGTTGTTTATTTGAGCTCCTCCTACTTTTCCATGCAGGCTTTTATTGCTGTAAACTTCCTTGTAGAGCTGCTTTTGCTGTATCGCATAACCCCTAGGCCTTTTTGATGGACAGAGCTAAAGAATATATGAATATTCATGTATGTGTGTATATACGTGTCTGTATAATTCACATATACCTACATGTATAGATATACATATGTCAGACAATTACAACTATATGTATTTCTTTATCTATATACTGAAAACCATGAGTTCACACTAGAGCCAACTTTGTGATCTGTGAAGCCCAGCACAAAATGAAAATGTGCTCTTTTGCTCAAAAAGCAGAAAAAAAAGTGCTTTTAGGGATACCTGAGATATAAAGCTTTTTCCTGTGTTCAACAGTCTCTCTCAACTTGCCACAGTGTTTTTATTCACTATTTAATGCCATTCTAAGGAAAGAATAATTAAAAATTTAAATAACAAGCATGAATTTTACCACTCGTCTTTATATTGTGCAGTGACAGTTTTTAATGCAAATATAAGAGCGTTTAACTTATATGTGGAATCACCAGTAATGACACAATTTATATTTTGTAGCTTGCACAGGCATAAGTATTTTGTTCTTACCAGAATGGTAGAAACACTATACAAAATTAACTTGACTTTTTTGTTTCACTCCTGACATGTGCACATTCTACCAGCACTCTGCCTTTGGCTTACTGATGAGTAAAGAAGAATTGAAAGGAAAAGAAAGGAAATTGCCCTCTTTCCTTTTTTTTTCAATGTCACTGTTTTCTGTGTAACTGGTTGGCTAATACAGGATAACACGAGTACGAAAGAATATGATAGAGTTTTTTGGTCTTTTGCGTTTCTCTCTCTACATTGGAAACAAGTTCTAGCTCAATGGAGAGATGGTTCTTGAAGCTGTCAGTGCCTGGTTACTTGGTCACAGATGCAACTTACTTGCCTTGTGCTTGGTTTGGGTCTCTCTGAACACCACACGTTGTGGGCCCCTGGGAACTGTGTGCTCCTGGGCATCACGAACACCACAAATGTGATGTCAGGAAACTACAGACATACATATTGCGTGCATCTCCTCTGCTAATTCACATGCTCCATGTCCTGTTGTACTTCATGTCCAAAATGCAAGTTCAAAGAAAAAAATCATTGAGAATTTCAAGATGGTGACAGCAGAGGGTTAAACTAAGCGAGGGGCTCTTCCAAATGTGGTGGTCCTTGTGCATCTGCACATGGGTCATATCTAGGAAGCTGGTCTTGCCTCTGGCATCCAAAAACCCGGAATAAAACCGTGGGTTGAGTTAGAAGGCCCCCACACCACAGACAGTATGTGAATAGAGATCCAAAGAAAAACACTCTCTTTTATTCGTTTTGTGCCAATACATTTGTATCGGGCATTTAGCCACATACATAGCCGAGCAAGGCTCCCTAAATTTGCCTGAGGTGAGATACTATGGCGTGCCAATTTGAATCCACTGTCATCAGTTTTCCTCTTTCTTACCCATCTGGAAAAAAACATTCCCTAAGGAAGAGCTCATGTTTCAGTCCTTTGCTCTGACTTATTTCGGCCACCAGGAGGCCGTACTCAGTTGTCAGACATGCGGAACACCCCAAGACACTGAGGAAACCGCGGTGTGGGTCCTGACGCTGCATGTTTATTTCATTTCCTCCACACCCTGACAAACAGTTGCTGCCCACAGGAAGGTGGTTGGATTTGTGTAGGTTGTAGTTGTCAATTCCTGGTCCCTAAATGTTTCAGCTGAGTGTTCTGCCTCTTTCTCTTCCTGGGAAAATCCACTTTTTCTCTAAGATTTGGTTTAATGGTGCCTCTCTTGGGTGCCCCAGGCCAAGCTGACCACTCCCTGCATTCCTCTCTGTCTGGTGCTCTCTGGTTTATCTTGTAACACCTGCTTCCAGCTCTGCTCTCAGTACAGGGTCGAGTTACAGGGTGGGAACGTGGTCCTTATTTTTGCATCTCTAAAGCTTACACAGGGCTTGACACCTAGCACATGGTCAATTTAGAAAGGGGGATACTTGACAGCTCTTTATTTTCTTCTCACGTTTTACTCTTAGCATTTTTCTCAGTTTGGATGGCATATATTTTTAGTTGTGGAAAGCATAATAGAAAGCATTATCCCATGTCTTAGTTTGTTTTCTGTTGCTGTAACAGAATACCTGACACTAGGTGATTTATTTAAAAAAGAGGTTTATTTTGGCTCACAGTTCTGGAGGCCGGGAAGCCCAAGGTCAGGTGGCTGCATCTGGTCAGCTTATGGTCAGGGCTCTGCACCTCATCATAATCTGCAGCAGCGGGAGGGGATGCAGCCTGTATGAAAGGGCAAAACGTGAGGGGCAGTAGTGCAATCCATTCTCACAGTGATCAGTCCAGTCCTGTGACAGCACCATTAATCCCTCTTAAGGGCTGAATCACCTCTTAAAAGGTCCCCTCCCAACACCACCATACCAAAGACCAAATTTCCAACACATGAATTCTGGGGCACACACTCAAACCATAGCATCCCATGTGCTGATGACATGGCTTTATTCTTAATAATGAGGAATTGTCTTAGCAGCCATTTAATTATTGTCAGGGACTACAACATAAGACAGTCTCTTCTAAAGACAAGCTGTCATAAAGGTGCATTGCTAAGTACCCTGTGTGGTCAGATCAATTTATGCAAGTTTCTTGGAAGTTAAAATGTTTAAAGACATTTCTGGCTCTTCATTAATTTTTTTTTTAAATGAATACAAATAGCATTTGATAAGACTCGTCTAAAAATACTTGCATGGTGAGAATTATTGTGAGTATCCTTAATGGCCTGCAACTTGAATTTCAAGGATCCATTTGTATTTGTGTTGAAGGGAACCCAGAACTATCCCCTGGAGATGATGGCCCTGCCTCCCGCTGCTTGACTGGGCACATCGTAGTTTATTTTGCAAACCCTTTCTCAACCCAACTGATGGCAAAGGAGGGTGGACCTGCCTGTAATTTGCAGCATATAATTTCATTTTGGATAATTGTCAGAGTAAAAGCCCAAACTCTCTGCTGACCAATATTTATCAAATTCAAGAAATAATATTTATGGAAGTTTGTCTGAAGCATGACCACTTAGTATATCACATGGTGAGCTTGCCATAAGTGATAGATTTTGCTCTTTCACAATTATCATCATCTGCTTCTTCCTCCTTGTTGCTATTATGATAAAGATGATATGGTCCATCTGTTCTCTAGATTTTGCTAAATGCTCTAGAAATCATTCTTGGACTAGGCAGAGCATTGGATTGCTGCCCATGCACTGCATTGTGTTGGTCTTTTGTAGCTCTCCATTTACTGACCAAGTGAGGAGTAATGAAGTGGTTGAGAGGTTGGACTTTGGAGACAGATATTCCTGATTTGAATCCTGCTCTAATCCTGGATTTTTCTCTTGCTCCCGTGTAAACACCGGCAGATTACCTGAGCTTTCTAAGTCTCACTGCCTCATCTGTAACAAAGGGTAACAATATCCCTGCCTGGGTTGCAGTGATGATTAAACAAATAATGTATGGACAGCACTCAGCACAGTGTCTATCTCATGGTAAGTACTCAATATATTTTCAACAACTATGTAAACATAATCATTAACTGCACATTGGTATACTATCATTGGCCTGCATGGGGGTAATATTGTAAGACAGAAGAGGTCCCTTGTGGTATTATGATCGACTATCATGTGTCAGGTACAATCTTAGTTGCTGGTGATAGAGCCATAAACAAAACATTACACGATTCCTGCTCTCAAGGAGCTTGGACTGTAGCTGATGCTGGCAGTGAGGAGGCAATCCGCATAGGAAGTAAGTAAATTATTTAATACGGTAGAAGGTAAGAGTGCTGGAAGCAGAGGAGAGCAAGACGGTGGGGGAAGAGGGTGCATTTAAGTGGGGTGCATGGTAGACCTCCCTGGGAAGGTGTCATTTGGGTCAGCACTTGAAGGAAGCAGGGGTGAGGCGTGCAGGTATCCAGGGAAGAGCGTCTCCACTGAAGTCTCCGTGTGGAGTGAGTTCCTGGTGTGTTCCAGGAAGAGCCAGGAGACCACGGTGGCCAGAGAGCAAGGCACCAGCAGCGGGAGGCGAGGCTGGGGTGCGGGTGCAGAGGCGGTTCATCTAGGCCTTGCTGGCCTTTGGAAGGACGTTGGTTTTTGCTCTGAATGAGATGGGAGCCGTTGGAAGGGCGCGAGTCAAGAATAAGTCACTCGACTTGGATGTCAGTTTTCTTCCTCCTTCCCCTCCTCCTCCCCTCACCCCCCTCCCTTCCCTCCCCCTCTCCCTTCCCTCCTCTCCCCCTCCCTTCCCTCTCTTTCTCCCCATTTCCCCCCATCTCTCTTTCTTCCTTCTTTCCTTTTCCTTTCCTCCTTTCTTCCTTTTTTTTTTTTTTTTGGTGGCTGGCCAGTGTGGGGATCTGAACCCTTGACCTTGGTGTTGCAAAGCAGTGCTCTAACCAGCTGAGCCGGCCAGCCAGCCGCTTCCTTCCTCTCTTCTGTCCTTCCGTCTCTCCTTTTTTTTCTATTTTCTTCTCCCTCTCCCCCTTAGTTTTCCTCTCCTCCTCCTCCTCCCTATGATAGATCAACAGGATATTTCCCCTCAAATTGCAGGGCAGGTCAGCTATGTTCCTACAAGCTGGTTAGTTTTCAGGTTATGAAAAATGTAACTTGTGTGATTTCCAACGTTGTGTTTGTCGTGGGGTCAGACAGAAAGCTAGTCTACATCAACTTTTAGATCAAAGCAAGGGCCCCTTTTTGGCAACAGAATATTAGGTTGATGAAAACTGGCTTGGTAATTGTATAACTTTCTCAAAGCTGTAGGTGACTTCAGGGCACTTAGCACAGTTAGTTATTACTCTCCTGATGACATGATTGTTTGGTTAATAGTTATTTCCTCCACTGGCCCCATGAAGGCAGAGGCTGTGTTGCTGTTTTGTAAGTCAGCATTGTATGCCCGGAACCTACCACAGTGCCCTGCACACTTAATAAAACTGGTTGAATGAATGAATAAACAGAATCAGTGTGACTTTCTATTTCTTTACTGCCGTGATGCTGGAGCCGTACATTATGAAACCTCAGTTCAGAGAGCCATAGGTTCTTATATCATTGCATGAAAATTATCTATTCGGGAATATGTTGTAAGACTGCATTTTAGGCCAGCAAGATGTGGGCCATAGGGCCCAGCTTTTGTCATGATTTAGCAGTTCTCTAAAATTTCCCACTTGGCCCATTTGTTGTCAAGTCAGATAAGAAGATTTCAGAGGAATGATGTTTCAATAAGAAAACCCAGTTGTGTGTATGTGTGTAAATGAAAGAATTCAGGAGACTCATTAACTTTTTGTTATTATTTTACCTCAAATGATTATTGTTATATTTAATACTAATATTAATGTTAAGAAGCAATGTTAAGAATCTATTTGTACAGCTCTTATGCAACTGTAAAATAAAATTAATGAATAATTTAATATAAACACAATTATGAAACCAATGTAATTCAAATGAACAACCAGGGGGACTAAGTTGCACCTCATCATGTGACTGTGTTACTTTCTGCCCTCCAGTCCTTTGCTTTCTAAATAGTTACTTACTGCCTATTTATTCAGACCCAAATAACCAATTTTGTATTTTTTCTTTATGTATGTGCTCATGTGTGGTTTGTGTGTGTGTGTGAGAGAGAGAGACAGAGAGACAGAGACTGATGAGGGAGAGAGAGGAGTTATTTAAATATAATCATGTAAGCTGATGCTTGCATTTTGAAGGATATATAACCTCTTACTGAGATTTTTGAGGACAATCAGGCAGTATGTTAGCCTCTGGTTATTTTCAAGATTTTTGACATTAAATTGGAATTCTTGAGGTGAAAGTTACTATGTAGATCTAGTAAATAAATACAAGAATTTGAGTGTGCATGTCTTGGGCAAATGCCAAGACTATTGCCTTTTATTTTCCACTTAAGTCAAATATTTAAAAATTTTGTTTGCAGATGGTGTTTACCATATTGTTATATTCTAGACTACTCATTAGATAGTTTATCTAAAACTTACTGGTGATTGTTTATATTATAATAAACGGCTTAATTATCTGTTTTTAGTTTTTTGTAATTGTCATGAGGCAGACTTAAAATGTCAAGTTACTTTTTTCCTTGACTTTACACAAACCTTTTTTGAAGTGAATTCTTCAAAAATGCTTCCAGAGAATGTATATGTCTTAAATTTTTGAGTTTTTGAACTCTAACATCTGTGAACACTTGAAGTAAATTTATATTTCAAAATTAAATTGTGAAATTAATATGGAATCTACATCTTGAAAATGTATAGAAGCCTCAATATATTAATGACCATATTGAGAAAAGCATAGGGACTTTGAATTCAGTTTTATGTTTTATTTTCTAGTTCTAGTCTATGAAGTGGTTTACAAATAAAATATGTTAGGTCTTAATTAGCAAAATACACAAATGTTAAAATTTAGTTTTTAAATTTAATTCTGACTCTGATGAAGAACAGAACTGTATTAGAGTTAGTTCATGGAATAAAAACTTTAACATGTGAAATTCTATTTTGTATTCCAAATCCATGACTATTTGGAGACACCCATTATTACTTGATAATTTTTAGTTTTCAACCAGATGTTTGGCATTACGTAGACCTGGCCATAGTATAGCATAGCTAATATATATATTTACTCATGTGGAATATTTGCCATTGCATGTTATGCCTGTTAACCACAAGTTTTTTTTGTTTTTTGTTTTTTTTATTAGGGTCCTACTTCCTACTTAGCATAATCTTAACTTAAGGGGAAAAAAATCAATGTTTGGGTGGGTAATGCATTTGTGTGTGTGTGTACATGTACATATATTTGCAATTATGCAATATTTATCTTATCACTATTTCATTTGTAGAAACATTGTAGAGTACACAAATACAAACTTAAAGAATCATGTGTTAGAAATTTCAATTTGCCTTTTGCATTTCTCAAGTTGTTCACACAGGTGTACAGACAAGCACTCAGACACAGTTGGACATTAAGTGACGAGCATGTTGACCCAGGAGACTGAAGGCTGGTCCACATTAAGGGTGGATCGGTAGGGTGTTTTAATTGCAAAGAAAAAGAATCCCAGCTCAAATCAGCTTAACTAATGAGAAAATTGGATGGTTGACATAACAGAAATCCAAGGATGTGGTGAACTGCACGGTGGTTGACCCAGTGGCCTGGTGTGGTCTTTGAGGATCCAGGTATCTCGTTTGTCTGCTCTGACAACTGCAATCTCAGCTTCATCCAAAGGCTGGTTTTCTGAGTAGTTGTAGTTTGGCTGCAACTCAGTCACGGCTTCACGCTTCTCTATTCACATTCAGAAGGAAAGAGGTTTTGTGTCTGCGGTTCCTTGAAGAGCAGAAACCCAGAAACCCGAATTTCTTGGATTGCATTGGTTTGAATTGAGCCACATGCTTGTTTCTGAATCAGTCTGCTCTCTGGTTGGCTTAGGCCTATATTCCTAAGTCAATCCCTGATAAGAGGGTTGGATTATAATTGCTTACTGTAGATCAGTTAGGGTCCATCCCTGGAGCTGGTATCAATCCCTCAAACCATACAATTGTTACACTATGAGGGAATCAAACATAGTATTCAGTATAGAATGGGAAGAGAAAGAAGAAAAGATAGAATACTACTTGTGAGCAAAAGGTACAGACCCAATCCAAGACCCAGGCTTTTTTTTTTTTTTCAAAAGGCAAGTCAAGGATTGGGCAGATATTTTGAAAGCTAATCTCATGCACTAGGTAGGGTTCAGGGCCAAGAATCCAGTCATTGCGGATGGGAGAACCAGAATGCTGGGTGAGGAATTTCGTCTCATAAAGTGCTGGAGAAAGAAGGCAGTGAGCCACAGGGCATCTTAAATAGGAAGATGAGCAGGAAAAGGCAGGATCTCAATCTTAGGAAACTGAGGATACCAAGGATCAGCAAGAAAACTGACATAATATGGAGTTGGCAGAGTTGGTTCTTCGTATCCTCCTGCCAATCTGTAGAATGGGCTCCAGAGTGCGGCTGAAGATAGTGGCAGGGACTCTGCAGCCTCACCTATAAAAGTTAGAAGGCAGGTCAAAGGCTGACACTGTGCAAGAAATATGTGGCATAGTTAGGGGGTTTCCCTGACCTGAACAAGCTGATTAAATTCAGAGGCAATGAAGAAGTCCAGCTTATGGGATAGGTTGAATTGACTATAATATGTGCACTAGGCAGAAATGAATATCATATGCAGAAGGACGTTAAAATGGGACTCTTAATTTTTTTAATTTAATTTTTCAGCAGAGGCTCCAAAAGCTAAAAACAAAATACAGGTGCTCCGTACTCCCACGTTTTGAAGTGAGTTGTAGACTGCACATCTGGCACTTGCAAAGGAGTGGCCCTAAATCAGGTCTGCACGAGCTCATCCCTCACCCGCAGCCAAGACGAGGACAGAGGCGCATGTGAAGATGAGGTAGAGTTTTCTGGAGAGAGCTGTTGGAAAACTATGGCATTTCCCCTCCTCATTTGGGAAAGGTTGGGGATAATGCCCTGGTTACCTCAAGCCAGGTGAAATAGGGGATATATTATTTTGCCAGGGTTGCCTTAGCCAAATACCACGAACTGGGTAGCTTACAGCAACAGAAATTTATTGTTTCACAGTTCTAGAAGCTAGAAGTCTGAAATCAAAGTGTCATCATGGCCATCTCAGTCTTTGGCGTTCCTTGGCTTGTAGATAGCTCTAATCTCTGCCTCCACTGCCACGTGGTGTTTTCCTGCATGTCTGTGTCGTCTCTTTTCTTTTAATAAGGACATCTATAAGTTAGATTGCATACAGGGCCCATCCTACTCCAAACTACTCCAATATGACCTTGTCTTAACTTGATTACATCTGCTAAGATCCTATATCTAGCTCGGGTGCTTTGAGTTTTAGCCATTCTCATAGATGTGTAGTGGTATATCACTGTTGTTTCAATTTGCAATTCTCCAATTACAAATAATGTGGAACATTTTTTCATATGCTTATTTCCCAGCTGTAGATCTACTTTGGTGAAGTATCTGTTCAGATCTTTTGCACATTATTAAATTGGATTGTTTGTTTTGTTGAGTTCTAAAAGTTCTTTATATTTTTTGGATTCAAGTCCTTTATGAGATAAATGTTTTGCAAATATTTTCTCTCAGTGTGTGGTTTGTCTTTTCATTCTTTTAACAGTGTCTTTCTCAGAGCAGTTTTTCATTTTAAAAAAGTCCAACTTACCAATTTTTCTTTCATAGATAGAAAAATATTTTGTGCTTTTGGTGTTGTATCTAAAAAGTCATTGCCAAATGCAGGGTCACATAGATTTTTTCCTACTTTTTTTCTATACATTTTATAGTTTTGTGTTTTACTTTTAGGTCTATGATCCATTTTAATTTTCATGAAGAATTTAATTTTAAATAATTGTTACATTAATCCATTTTGTACTACAGTGTGACTAACTTAGGCTGATCTGTGATCTTTTCCTCCTTTATTCGGGCCACTTAAAACTTCAGGGCACATAAATATTTTGTTACCATCAGTGTTCTCTTTAAAGTTGTAGCATTTTCCTCCTAGATCTAGTTCAAATTGTGCTTTTTCTCACTATCTGGGTTGAAGTAAATGCTCTTTTAGCATAGTTGCACTTATTAAATTAAGACTGATTTCCTTAGTTGATATCTCATTGATTGGCATCCTGTAGAGATAACTCTAGCATTAGAGAATGTTGGGAAGGGATTGTCTGCTTTTAAACCCTATGACAAAAACTGAAACATTTGGGTCAGAGGTAGCTCATTCCCCCGCACTGATGCATGTATTTTTCTCCTGATGTCATGTCCTGCCCATTTCTCTTCTTAACTTGGGAATCTGCATCTACTTGGCTTTCACGTAGATTGGCCCTGTCCCAGGCTCTTGGACCAGTCCTGTCTCTAATGAGAAAGATGCAGAAAGCTTAGGTCAGAAGCTCTTGAGCTCATATTGCTGCTACTTATTCCTGCTGCTAGTCTGTTCTAATCTTGCCTGGTCGATTGTCCATTTGAATTCTGCTGATTTCCTGCACAGTCACTGCTTACGTACCAGATATGTTAGATTCAACTTAGACCTTTGGCTAGTGGTATCTGTGGCTTGTCTTCCTGATTCTTGATGAGTTCCTTTTTCAACTTCAGACCTGCTTTCAGGGCTATATGCCCATTTGGCTTCATGAAGTTACTACAATCAGAAAGCACGCTTACACCCAACCGAGGATGAGGGAAAAGGGTGAAGTTTCTGCAGCACCCAAAGGCGCCTGACTGAGGGGTGAGGGGCTGAGATCAGCTGCTCCATGGCCAGCTGTGCACACTGTCCACCCACAGGAGGCCCCTTGTTTAATCTCACGCGGTCTCCCTCCGGCCCTTCCACCTGCTCACAATGGAGTCTGCGCTAGCAGTGTTGGAAGCTTCAGACCAATATAAGAGCTGAATTGTGGCCTGGGCAGGTGTAAAGCTAGGGCTTACAGACCCCTTGAGTCTGTTGCACAGATTGGATTACAAACCCTCCACATGCAGGTCTGTGAGCTAGGTGATAGAAAAAAAAGGTTCTGGGAGCCATGGGTATAGAAAAATGAATGGGTTTTATTCAGATCTAGGAGCAACTGTCCTAGTGGCTTCTCTGAGAGTTCTGAGAAGGACTGTGGGTCAGAGCTGTTAGTCTTTTATACTTAAGTCCACAACCCTGGACACCTGGGTGCCCATACACAATTACATTAAGCAGTAACAAGGAACACCTGAGAATATTTAGAGCAGATGCTCGGCAAGATTCTGAACATCTGAGGGACCCCAACATTTTCCTATTTTTCCCAACAATCCACCCGTTCAGGGTCCCTCACCATACAATCTACGCATTCAGAATCTTCTACGATGTTCCTTTAGCAAGGACAAGTGACCCTTACATTCATACAACCTATTGTCTGTCCAATATGCCTTAAGGCTTGTCCTTAAGGCTTGTCCTGTAGTTTTGTTCTTTCAATTATTAGCCGCACATGTCTGGTTAGTAGTCATCATTGGTATGAAGTTCAGTGTATATTCAATAAGCCAACACATCATTACACGAACGCATGTCTGTATCCAGTTGACTCTGGTGCCTGCAGCCAGAACACTATGGGCAAAAAGACAGAAGGGTTATTGGTACCAATAGAGGGAGTTCTCGCCCCTCTGGTAAGATACATGCTAGTTCGCCATCCTGGGAAAGGATGGTTGCAGGAATAGGTATCTTACCTGGTTTATGATACCATACATTATCTGCTAACACTGTTGGATCTGTAGGTTCTATATGTAACAGTATAGGGGAACCCGTAATTGGCCATAATGATAACACAAATGTGCCCTTTGGAATAGAGCGCTTATCTGTTCCAAGCCATGTTACCTTTACTCGAGGAGGCCAAATACTTGTCACCCAAGGTGAAATTTGCAAGTCTTCTTCTAATCCTTTCCCCCAAGGGCCTATTAGGCCTACCCAGCATATATGGGGGGCTTCTATTTTCCAAGGTCATTCCCATTGTATTGTCTGTCCCTGTTGTAAACAGGCTGGGGCTGGTAAGAGAATATTTCCATTCTTGCCATATCCTGTCTTCAAAAGCTCTTCTCTAGTAGTGATTTGCAGTTGTATAGGTGCTGCAGCCCTATGCAACAGAGCTTCCACTGGAGAGGGCCCGCACTTGCAGGGTCTCTCATTTAGAATCCTGACTGTTGGCTATAACCGCTATGTCCACCCCTTCAGGGATAGGGGTTGGGCAGATAGCCTTAGCCCTTTGTAATTTTATTTATTTATTTATCTATTTTTTTATATAATTTATTTATTGAATCAAAATCGATTATACATTTTTGGGGTTGAACATTGAGATATGTTGATTAAATCAATATTACTAGCATATATACTGTTACAAATCGTAATTATTCTTTATGCCCCTTGTTCAACCTCTCCCCTTCCCCCATTCCCTCCCCCTCTCCCCTCTAATTGCCCTGGGTTTCTTCTCTCCTTCTGAGAGAATAATGGTCACTTGGTTAACTTGTTGCCTAGATGATCTGTCCAATGCTGAGGGATGTGATCAGGTCCCCCAATATTATCATAGAGCAGATGCTTCTTCTGTCACTCTGAAATGGGTTTTGTGGAAAGAGACATCCTCTTCTTTTCTTTGTCTCTGCTGGTGACTCTTCTTGTGTGAATGCACTCCAGAGGTTGGCGGACCATCTGCGTGGTGGCTCTGGCGTCTAGCCGCTTTTGCATCAGCCGTGGTTATTGTGGTGGCTGTGGTGGGCCACCCACATGGAGGTGCTGTTTTTGGCATGCTCCTTGGCACTGGCAGTGTGCCTGGTTGTGGGGTGTGTTTGGTCCCCTTCTCCATGCCTCTGGTCCCTGGGCAGGCCCCAAGGCACTGGTGCCATGTGCCTGATTGTGGGAGAGGGGTCCAGTCCCTGTCTCCATGTCCCGGGTCCCTGGGCAGGCCCCGAGGTACAGCGCAGCGTGCCTGGTTGTGGGAGGAAGGTCCAGTCCCCTTCTGTATGCCTCTGGGCTGGGTGGGCCCCAAGGTGCTGGCATGGTGTCCCTGGTTGTGGGAGAGAGGTCCAGTCCCCTTCTCCTTGCCTCGAGTCCTGGGCTCTGAGGTACTGGTGTGGTGTGCCTTGTTGTGGGAGGAGGGTCTGGTTCCTAGATCCATGCCTTGGGTCACTGGATGGAACCCAAGGTGCTGGCTTGGTGTGCCTGGTTGTAGGAGGGTGGTGCAGTCCCCTTCTCCATGCCCTGGGTCCCTGGGTGGGGCCCAAGGTGCTGGCACGGTGTGCCTGGTTGTGGGAGAGAGGTCCAGTCCCCTTCTCCTTGCCTCAGGTCCCCGGGCAGGCTCCAAGGTGCTGGTGTGGTGTGGCTGGTTGTGGGAGGGTGGTCCGGTCCCCTTCTCCATGCCACAGGACCATGGGTGGGCCCCGAGATGCTGGCTTGGTGTGCCTGGTTGTGGGAGAGAGGTCCAGTCCCCTTCTTCATGCCCTGGGTCCCCAGGTGGGCTCTGAGGTGTTGGCATGTTGTGCCTGGTTGTGGGAGAGAGGTCCAGTCCCTTTCTCCATACCTTGGGTCCCCGGGCAGGTCTTGAAGCACTGGCACGGTGTGCCTGGTTGTGGGAGAGAGGACCATTCCCCTTCTCCTTGCCATGGGTCCCTGGGTAGGCTCCAAGGTGCTGGCATGTTGTGCCTGGTTGTGGGAGAGAGGTCCAGTCCTCTTCTCCACACCTTGGTTCCCCAGGTGGGCCCTGAAGCGCTGGCTCAGTGTGCCTGGTTAGAGAGGTCCATTCCCCTTCTCCTTGTCTCGGGTCCCCAGGCAGGCCCCAAGGTGCTGGCGTGGTGTGCCTGGTTGTGGGAGTGTGGTCCAGTCCCCTTCTCCATGCCCTGGATCCCTGGGTGGGCTCCAAGGCGTTGGCATGTTGTGCCTGGTTGTGGGAGGGTGGTCTGGTCCACAACTCCATACCCCAGGTCCCTGGGTGAGCCCCAAGGCACTGGCTCAGTGTGCCTGGTTGTGGGAGAGAGGTCTGGTCCCCTTCTCCTTGCCTTGGGTCCCTGGGCGGGCCCCAAGGTGCTGCTTAGCTCCTTTTTAAAAAGACCATTACATTGCTCAATCATCCCTGCTGCCTGGGGATGATATGGCACATGTAACTTCCACAGAATAGACAACAGGGAAGCCCACTTCTGAACCTCATGTCCAGTAAAGTGGGTTCCATTATCACTCGCTATGACTACAGGCCGGCCATACAGGGCAGTAAGGCTATTCAACGCTTTCACGGTGTTTACCTGGTCTGGGGCCTTACAAGGCCATACAAACAGAAGACCAGTGGCTGCATCAACAGCAATGAAGATGTATCTGAAATTCACTGACCTTGGCAGTGGTCCAACAAAGTCCACTTGCCATCGAGTCAGGTGCACCCTTCCTCAAGTTATTTGCCCATCTACATGGGGTACCTACCGGGGGTGTGGACTCTCTTGAGCACATACTGGACAAGCATGACAGGCATTTACTACATCTTCCCATTTTATAGTCAAGGCCCATCTTAGAGCCACTACCCACATGGTTTTGCTTCCAGCATGCTGCATTTGTCGATATAACCCCTGGGCTACATCAGCAGCTGGGGCTCTCTCCAGCCATCTTACCTTAGCCAAGGCATCAGCTTCATCATTTCCTGGACTGGCTAAGGGGAAGTGTCCTGTGACATGAAAAAGGGTTACTTCTTTCTCATGCTCCAATTTCCATAACTCATGCCACATGGCTTGTCCCCACAGGGGTTGGTGGCCTACCATCCACAGTTGAAATTTCCAAGTAGAAATCCAAAGGGTTAAACCTTTGTACACAGCCCAGCTGTCAGTACAGATGGCTAATGGCCAACGCTCATTTTTTATTACCATCCAAACAGCTCTCAATTCTGCCCATTGACTGCTTTTCCCTGTGCCACTTTCATACCACATAGTATCTGTTAAGGGCTGGACAGCAACCACTGTCCACGATGTTGAAGGTCCCATGCTAGAGCTATCTGTATACCAAGCTTACTTTGTGATAGGTCCCTGTCCCTCATGGAAAAGTGTAGCCTCCACCTCCATGGGTAGTAGTTGTATCAAAGTTTCCTCCACAACCTCTACTGGGCCTAGCACAGTTTGCAACTCTTTGGACAGAGGACTCGTTGACACAGTGCTTCTTTGTTCTATATATGTTCCCCATTTAGACAGAGTGGGAGTCTGAGCTACACCCGTTTTAGGGCTGGTTGTCCACATGCACAGCCAACATAGTATGGGATATGCTGTCCTTACTAGGACTTTGGCAGTTCCTGTGATAGCCTCAGTGGCCATCAAGGCAGAATATACAGCTGCTAGCTGTTTTTCTATTAGAGAATAGTGTATTCATCACCCTTCCAGAGCTGAAACCAGAATCCTACAGGTGTTCGGAATCAGTCTTGTCTCTGCCACAAACCCCATCCTAACCCCTCTTGGGTGATATTTATGTCCAATTCAAAAGGTTTAGTGGGATCAACCACTTGTAAAGACTGAACTTGCTGTATTTCCCTTTTTGTAGCCTGATAAGCCTGTTCTACTTCCTCAGTCCAATCCCAGGGGGCTCCTTTCTTTGTTAATGCATACAGTGGGGCTGCCATTTAAGCCATATGGGGTATGAAAGTTCTCTAATACCCCAGAAGCCCCAAATATGGCTGTAGTTGAGCTACAGTTGTGGGTAGAGGGTAAGCCTGTATCTTGTCTACAATAGCTTCTGGGATGAACCTCGTCTTACCCAACCAGACCACTCCTAAGAATTTGACTGACAGCCCAGATCCTTGTACTTTGGCTGTGTTCATGGCCCACCCACATTGTTCCAAATAGCTTAGTAGTGTTGGAGCTGCCTGGGTTAAATCTGTAAGAGAATCTGAGGTTAACAACACATCATCAATGTAATGAAATATCATAACCATGCTGGGCTTTGTCCACTTGGGTAGGTTCCCAGCCACTAAACCATGACAGATCGTTGGGCTATGCAGATAACCTTGGGGCAATACTTGAAAGGTCCAGTGCCTTCCTTCCTAGGTGAAAGCAAACTGATCTTGGCTCTCGGCTGAGATTGGAATAGAGAAAAAAGCATTTTCAAGGTCCAATACATAATGATAAGTTCCCAGCTGAGTCATCAGCTGATCCATCAAGTTGTGAAACAAAGGCACGGCTGCATGCAAAGGAGACAGTACTTTGTTTTGTTCTCGATAGTCTACCCAAGGATGTAAAAGTTCTCTACAATGAAAATGATCAAACTCTGATGAAAGAAATTTAAGAGGACACACAAATACATATACACATACACTCATGCACACACAAGTGGAAAGCAATCCTCTGTTAATGGATTGGAAGAATTAATGTTATAAAAATATCCATACTACCTAAAGCAATCTATGGATTCTATCAAAATACCAAAGACATTCTTTGCAGGAAGAAAAAAATTCTATAACTCATATGGAACCACAAAAGAGACCAAATAGCCAAAATAATCTTGAGCAAAAAGAACAAAGTGGGAGGTATTGCACTACCTGACTTCAAAATATACTACAAACCCATGGTAATTAAAACAGCATGGTACTGGCATAAAAAGACACATGGGCCAATGGAACAGAATAGAGAACCTAGAAATAAATCCACATATCTACAACCAACTTATTTTTGATAAAGGCACCAAGAACATACATTGGGGAAAGGACAGCCTCTTCAATAAATGGTGTTGGGAAAACTGGATATCCACACACAGGAAAAAAACTAGACCCCTATCTCTCTTCATAACCAAAATCAACTCAAAATGGATTAAA
This sequence comes from Cynocephalus volans, assembly GCF_027409185.1. Lineage (NCBI taxonomy): Eukaryota > Metazoa > Chordata > Mammalia > Dermoptera > Cynocephalidae > Cynocephalus > Cynocephalus volans. The sequence goes on along the minus strand of NC_084464.1, from coordinate 157,638,390 downwards.
GACTTAAATGTGAGATCTGAAACTATAAAATTACTGGAAGAAAACCTAGGGGAAACACTCTGAGACCTTGGTCTGGGCAAAAATTATGTGGAAAAGACTTCTAAAGCATAGGCATCAAAAGCAAATATAAACCAATTGGGTTATATCAAACTAAAATGCTTCTGCACAGCCGAGGAAATAATCAATGAGCAAAGAGGCAACCAGCAGAATTGGGGAAAATATTTGCAAACTCTTCATCCAACAAGAAATTAATATCAATATACAAGGAACTTAACAGCAACAAAACAAATAATCCAGTTAAAAAATGGGCAAATGACCTGGATAGACATTTCTCAAAAGAAGACATACAAATGGCCAACAGGAATATGAAAAAAATGCTCAACATCACTAATAATCAAAGAAATGCAAATCAAAACTACAATGAGATATCATCTCACTCTAGTTAAAATGGTTATTATTAAAAAGACAAAAAATAACAAATGTTGGCAAGGATGTAGAGAACGGGAAACTCATACATTATTGGTGGGAATGTAAATTAGTACAGCCATTATGGAAAATAATATGGAAGTTTCTCTAAACACTAAAAATAGAACTACCTTATAATCCAGCAATCACACTACTGGGTATATATCCAAAGGAAATGAAATCAATATATTGAAGAAATACTTGCACTCCCATATTTATTATAGCATTATTCATAATAGTCAAGATATAGAATCAGCCTAAGGGTTCATCAACAGATAAATGGATAGAAAAAGTAGTACATTTACACAATGGAATACTCTCCAGCCATAAAAAAGAATGAAATCCTGTCATTTGGGTGACACTGATGGATGTTGCTGGGGCCTTGGGTTGGACCCTACATCCCCAGAGGGAGACACTGGGGCCCTCTGCATCTTCTCAACTTGAATGAGCCACTCTGGTCTAGGTCACTGGGGTTCTGTGAGGGGCTCTGAGCCTCCAAGAGAGATGCTATGTCTCTCTGCACCTTCCCAGCTGGGGCGGGTGGCCTTGGGTGGGCTTGTGGGGAGCTATAGACAGGCTCTGTGTCTCTGAGAGACATGTGCAGGTGTGCTGCAGCTTCCCAGCTCTGAGTAGTTTTGCCAGAGCCACAGTGGGACTCTGAGAAAGGTGCATGGGACCCCATTGAAGAGAGCGGGACTGCCTGCGATACCAGAAGGCCCTGACTGATCAATCAGTAGACTCTGAGGCTCCAGAAAGTGATCTCACTGGCTCTCTCTGTCCTGGGGTGGCCTCTGCACTGCTCTGGACCACCTATTCCCACAAGTGCAGGGCAACAAGTGGGCTTGGGTGCCAGAGTCATGATGTGATGAGGGGGCCTTAGGGCTGTGGACACGCTGGGGCTATTGGGTCCCAGGGAGGAATGTACTCCAGTGTTGGCTCTGATCCCAAATGTCCTGCAGCAGCCCAGGACCTGGGGGAGGAACTACTTATCTGGATTAATGCAGTTGCGTGTACTCCAAGCAGCTCCCTACAGTGGGCTCACTGCTTGCAAGGGCCTCGGGGCTCCCTTGTAGCGTGGACTGCAGGTGTCTGAGTGCAGAACTACTCCCCTTGCCTGCCTTTGTGCTGCAGCAGGGGGACTCTCCTGGCTCTGACCTGATAGGTGTCTTTCTCTCTCTTTATGTTGATTAATAGTTTGGGCATTAATTCTATTTGACTGACTAAATACTGCTAAACTGGCTTGATTTTTAACTTTTTAAAATATCCATTTCTAAAATAAAAAGCTAGATATTCTAAAAATAAATAAGTCTAGGAGTTTCTGTGTTTTAATTAGTGAGTCAAAATACATTTATGTTTACTACGATCACTACACATTTGGACTTCTGTCATTTCCTTTTGTACCTAATATGCTTTTCTTCTCTTTTTCTTTTGTTCCTTGCTTTGCCTGTTGAAGTAAAAGAGCTTTTTCTGTTCTTCTCTTTCTTTTTTTCTTTTAAATGGTTTCTCCTGTTCCTCTACTGTCTTGGAAACTATACCTCTACACAAATCTCCATTTTTTAAATTTATGTATCTATTTCCAATGTTAAGTTTTCTAACAAAGCCTAATTTTAATAAATGTCTTTATCCTACTCCTGAACGAAGTGGTCATGTTAGAAAGCTGTAACTTCCCTCTGAACCTGCTTATCATCTCCTGTGTTATTGCTATCTGTTATTGCAGTCCTGTGTTTGTTTGTCATCTCTAAAGGAGTTAGTACTTTTATTTTTGAGGTAGGTGCTTATTTAGATTCTCCAAGTTTTCTTGTTGCTGCTTGTTTGAAGCCTGTTGCTTCACGAGCCCTTCTCCCTTCTGGGCTGAGTGTTCTCCTTGCTGGTCGGGCGGGCCCTGCATTGAGCGCTGTGCTCACGGGGCTCATCCGTCCTTCCTGCAGCCCGCAGGGTGGGGACCCGGCTTGAGGACGTCCCTCCCTCCTGCCCCTCTGCTTCCTCATTTATAAACCAGCCGGACATTTCCTCCAATCTGTCCCTGCATGTGAGTTTCCTCCTTTTCTCTTTCTCCTAGTGCTTTCCCTTTCTTGCTTTGGAGCTTGGGTATATGTTAGCGACTAAATCACTTTACCCAGGTTTCTATGTGTTTGAAGCAGGAAGGGCGAGGGCGAGGAATTGCCCTTGGAAGCCCAGACGTTATTCTCCGAGAGCCTGGGCACTGAGCGACATTGCAATACCTGCAGAAACTTCAGTGAAAGGGCTTGATTTCCCATGACTTTGTTCCTCTTTTTTGAGGATTTGAGCTCAATTATAACTAAAATAAATTGAGACTATTATGGGATATAAAATGGGAATCAATGATTCCTAAATCAATTTATATAATTTTCCTGTGATGGATTTTAAGAATAAACACAACATTTAATTGGAGGATATCAGTTCTGGTCCTTATCACCCATGTAGGAAGTGTGGCAATTCCATTTAGTAGTAAGTGCTTATGAAACTATTACTAAAAATGTAAGAGATGTAGATCCTGCAGTACCATTGCACCCCAGTGCCACCTCAAGGAGGGACTTTGCAGCGAGAGGCAGGGCACGTGTGTTTATGTCCAGGCTGGGCACTCAGCTACCCCTTCTGCCTTTCGCATCTCTTCTCTGATACAAGGCCACCCACACAAATAAGTGTCACAAAAATACGTAAAAAGTTCTTGTGACGGAAGTCTCTAACAGTAAGAATTTTAAGGAGGGCATGCTGATACCTTTAAATAAAAGACTGTAATTTAGGCTAAAGAAGAAAACCTGCTGATTCAAAGTGAACATTATTTTTCCTCTGCAGCACAAAAAGCTGTTGAGAAATAAGAATAACTGGCCATCCTAGTGGCTGAGCTGCCTTCGATGCCAGAGATCTTCCCTCAGAGCCATTCGATAGGTCTCCTAATGTTGGATTCCACTCCTGGTAAGTGCACTGTCTGCCTGAGACACTGGGAGATATGAACATCTGCACCATTTAGAGAGACTGACGAGGAGAACAGCACCATTTACTGAGCACAAGCTTTGGACCAGGCAACTACACCCGAGATGACAGCGATGGTCTCCGCACTGCAGCTGGGATGCGAATACTGAAGGCCACGCCTTCACTGGTTTTCACATCAGCCTTCATTAATTTGTGAGAAAAAAAAAAAGTTATACTTAATTGGGTCAAGCCCAGGGGAGGTGGCAGGAATACAATACACTAAAATATGTCTGTCACCAGCACAGTTAGGGCTTGATCTCTGGCTGGGGCAGAGGTAGCATCCACGGTCGTGCTGCGGTGCGATCAGAAGGAGGACATAAGTCTGTGCCGAGAGCAATGGAAATGCAGGAGAGGAAGGGACTCACTTCACTGTGGGGAAAGATGGAAAGGGAGTTCGGATGGCTTCACAGAGGAGCAGACATTTGTGCTTGTCCTTGAGGGATGGCTTTGATTTCATGATACGTAAAAACTGACTTCTGGATAAACTTGGTGGATTTACCTCTCCTTTCTCTGGAATCCCCGAATAATCACATAGTGATTTTGAAAAGTTTTAAATTATAAATGATAAAGAAAACAGAAGTAGAGACGAAGTCAATATGTCCTGGAAGTCAGAAAACCTCTGGATGAGTGGAAGTATCCTGGTGGAGCAGACACAGCTCAAACCTAAGCATGTGGAGAAGGAAGCCCAGGACGAAGCCACTCTGTGCAGCAGGGCCCCAGCAAGGCTCAGGACCTGGGGCCCAGGAAGCTCTGAAGATGCAGGTGGGGCTGAAGATGAGGGGTGGTGGTCGAAAGTCCGCAGAAGGGATCAGGTACCCTCCCCATCCCACGTGGTCAGGCAGCTACCCCTCCTCAACCTCGCAGAAGACTTATGGTTACTGTGTGAAAAGACTGGACCACACGAACTCTACACTCAGGGACTCCAGGCCCCGCTGAGGCTGGAGGCTACCTGCTGGAGACGGAGACCCCCTAGTTTCTTCTCCACTCATTGTTCAGGCCAGTGGCAGCCAGGCTCTCACGCCCCAAGCAGGATATTGAAGGAATTCTTTCTGGGGAAATGGAGCAGCCCGAGAGAAAGGCCTACAGATACTGACAACTGTGTGTGTCTAGTGAAAGGTACCCCCAATTCTCTCTGCAACAAAACTCCCTGTCCACATGTCTTGCCCAAGTGCACAGAAATACCAAACACTTCATTTGAAATTTACTCTTAAACATGAATGAGGAGGCAAAGATCACAAGATGTTGGAGAAAGTTTCCAACATTAAAGACAGATCAATAACAAAAACAATGGCAAAGACACAAACAAACAGGAAAAAGACACTTGGGAAAAAAAGAGACACTATAAAAAGCAGCAGAACCTCTCTCCCAGCCCCCTCTACTCCATGACCCCACAAGCCCCAATAACTGATAACCTTGAAAAGACTAAAGAAGACACAGGCAGAAGGTCTTGCAGAGGGTACTCCTTTTCAAGCAAGAGGCAAAGCCTTACTAGAAAAGATGCCTTTGTTCTTCCTCATTTTTTTCCCTGGAATGTGGACACAATGACTGGAGATACAGCAGCCATCTTGTGACCATGTGGATAAATGTCCAGATACTAAAATTGAAAGGTGGAAGGAACTTGTTTTCTGAAGATCCTGTTGAGATTCATGCCTACTTTGAAATATCTATGCCTGGGTTTCTTTTTGTGTGAAATAAATAAATTCCTTACTTGTTTAAAGTAACTGTAGAAGAGTTTTCTGTTACTTGCAAAAGAACATAATCTGAATCCATTTAACAAAGATATTGTTTAAAAATATGGAGAAGACACAGTTAAAAGAGTTCAAAGGAGTTAAGGCTTAGATGTATGGAAAGATGGGCAGGGGACTGCTGTTTTTCTTTATTGTAAACTTTATAGAACAATTTTTCTTTTAAACTGTATACATTTATAATTTTGAGAAACATTAAAATGTTTTTAAAAAGAAAGAAAAATCAGGGGCGGGTATGGCATTCTGAGCTGGTAGCATGAGCATGTGTATGAAAACTTGGAGTAGGAGGTTGGTGATGTGGTAGCAGGAGCCGGAGATGAGATTAGAAAGAAGAAAGGTGGAGGCAGTTTGTGTCAAGCTATAGAATTTGGGCTGAAAAAATCTAAATGTTAATGAGTTAGCCTAGTGGCCTGGAAAAGCTAATGTGTCTGTGTCATTTCCCTACAAGAGAACTACAACCAATCCAATTTAATCAGTCAGTCAAAAAGGGATGTCTGGTCCTATTCTGACTGTGTTTATGATTATTTTGGACTGATCTATTTCTCCTGTTTCAGAAAAGAGATAAACAGGAATTTGATAATAGTTAAACATGGACAAAAACATTCTGAAATTTTACTATTGAGTGCCGAGGACAAATACAACTAGAGTAGATCTATTATGGGCTCAGCTCTGTTAGCTGTGTGACATCAGGGGCATTACTTATCTTCTCTATGCTTTATTTCTTTATCTGCAAAATGTTATAATAATACCTACTTCATAGGGCTGTTGGGGGGTTTAATGAGTTAATAAAGGTAAAGTGTTTAGAACAGTGCCTGGAATATAGTAAGTGCTATTTAAGAGTTTACTGTTATTACTGGGCATTACCTGGATGTCAACAGGTGAGAATACCTGAAAAAAAAAACCTGTTAAGGATCCAAATAATATGGCAAATAACAACATTTTAATATGTAGAAGAGGAATGAAAAAACATATTACCTATCTTGACAAATAGAAAACATCTGAAAGCAATCAAAGGAGAGTTAATAAATAAATAACAATTGGGTAAATTATCTGTAAACAATGTCCTAATCAAGTGGGCCATTTTTAAAAAACTGGCCTTGGCCAGAAGGTCCACAGAGAGAAAGGGGAAAGAATGAGTGAGAAAGTGGGGTATAGAAGAGGCTACTATGGATAAACCGGTTCTTATGGAACACAAGTCAGTGATATGATCTAAATACTATAAAAGACAAAAGCTGCATTTGGACATGTAAGAAACCCTGCTGAATAGCAGAACAAGCTTCATTATTCCATTTCCTTTGGCTCTTGCTGGGCCCCAGTTAAACAGTCTATTCAGACTTTCTTTTTGTTATATTTCCAAAAATCACGTGTTGGAGAAAGTTGAGAGGATGCAGCAGTTTTGACCTAGAGTTTGGAAAAAAAAAAATGGGAATACAGAAAGTTTATGATAAGCACCAAAACCAGCTTGATGCTGAATTGATGACATGTGTGGCTAATGTTCGGAAGAGAAAGGTGTCGATTATTCTCATTAACCAAGAACAGTGGAATAAGAGCCCACAAGGTACGATGCCTGCAGGAGGAATCGATATTGATCAATATTGAACACTAGCAGTGACTTACCGCAGGACGAATCCATCAGCGGGACCAGTGGCCAAGGGAGGCTGGGAAAAGTGCTGAGAATATTATGGGTTCAAAGACAACTCTCTCTTAGGCTGGCTTTGGCATAAACATGAACCTAAATTTCCTTGAGAAAATACTGTGGCCAGTTAAGTCCATTTCAAAACAGTCTGTTCTCATTCTTTCTCTGAGCATAGTTTTTATTTACTGATCCCAAACCACGGACTTTAGAAGATCTTAATACCTTTGCAGATGATTAAAACTAAACTCAGGAATGTTTTATTTCAGACACTCTGTGGCTTTCCAGTGCTGATTGATGGTCATAATTCCACTCCCCATGGTTTTCCCAAGTGTGCAATGGAAATCTCTTTTGCTTTCGTCTGTATTCATTCTATTTCATGAGAAAACTATTGAGGGGTCACTCCCACTACCATTAACACATGAGATCTAAACAGACAGAGAGGAAACAGGAAAAGCTGGTATAGGGCTGGAAACAAAATTAATGTAGGCCTTTGAGAGGGGCTTGTCAGACTGGTCAGTGCTGTCCTGCAGTCAGATCAGAGGTCACCTTCGCAGAGATGTCTTTCCTGACCTCCCTTTCTAAAGTGGACTCTCCCTCCACTCCCAGAGGTGACACCTTAATCAGGTAACTCCTAATGATCCATCTGCTTACGTGTTTATCACCTACCTCCTAAGATCCAGGAGCCGAGTGACGGATTCCCCAACACCTAGAATGGCGCCTTGCATTTAATAACTGTGTTTTTGAATGAATAAAAGGCAGCTCTTTAAGACAGGATGGTTTTGAATAGCTAAACACCTGCATCCTTTTTGTTAGAAAGCATGTCTTCCCGGAATCTGTGAAGAAAGGTGCAGGTGGGAAAGGTCAAGAATGTATGCACATAGAAATGTTACATAAGGATTTTCTAGTTTTGCAGGTTTCATCAAGATGTGTAGGAAAGCCTGGCTATTTGCTTTGAAGATGTATATAAAAAAGCCAAAGCATGAGATAGGATTCAAAACTGATAAGAACAAAAGGCTGAAGTTGGAGACTCAAGCTTCTCACCTGCAACTTGCAGATTGGTAGAGTGATTACATGTACCGGCTTGCGGGGTCAGTCCTGGCTCCACCTGTGGTCCTGGCATAATTCTCGATATGCTCAGCCTATCCATAAGGTTCTGTCCACTCCCTTTCCCTCCCTGGTCATAGTCGCAGTGTTCGTCGAGATGAGGATTTAATACGTATAAAACAGTGTAGGAAGTTATTGTAATTTTGGAGTTCATAAACTGTGCAAGAAAACCTCAAATATTTCTTGACTCTCATAATATGATTCTCCTAAGGTTCTGCCAGCCAGATGGTCTTTGCATTTCTTGATGTTGGTTACCCAAGGACGTTTAAGGCCATCGTTACAGAGGGCGGTGGGTCTACACCATGTTACATGGTCTTAAGACAGCACAGCTGTGTCTCAGTATCATCCCAGGATTATTTTTTCAAACTTGGTCAGTTTTATTCATGGCCCTGCTCTCTCTAGGGCTCAGGAAAGTCTGCTCTTGGGGAGCCCTTTGGAAGATGATCAGAGAGATAGGCTGTACTTGTAATAATGCCTCCTGTAATGCTAAGGAGTTTTTCTTGGACAAACCTCTTCTTCTTGAAGATGAGTCTTTCCCCAGGAGGCTTGCTGGTCCTTGAAGAGTGTTCAAGCCATGCTGAGCTGTCAGAGTCCTTGGGTCAATAGACAGGCTCATAAAGTTTGGTGACACAGCCAACCATCTGACATATTTGACCACTTTTAAGTGACCAGTTAATGTCTTCTCTTGAAGGACTGGGGAAGGTCACTTGGAGTGGTTCCAACAGGAGGGCACGTTGCCTGTTATGCTAGAGTGGTGAGAGTGGTATGAGATACTCTGATTTCCCCCTTTTCCATGGTCTTTATCACCTTCATTAAAAAATGTCTTCCCCGTCCTCTGTTGGGGGTGGTGGACCATAATTTAACTATTGTTCAATTTTTGTGTATTCAGGTTGTTTCCTTTTTTCTCTATTGTAAATACTATAAAAGCTGAAAGTATCAAGCACGCATATCCCACCACCCCACCATTTTTAAGATTAGTTAAGATGAATACCACAAAGCAGAAAAAGATTTAGGATTGCCTGAAGAGCCCCAGGAGGCAGAGGCTCCAAGGAGCAATGACTTGGTGCATATGTTGTTTTCTTGTCTACACAACATACTTCATGGTCTTCTGTCATCTGTTTACAAGATTTCCCAAATTTAGGATGTGCAGCAGTAAACTCCCCACAGCAGGCTGGTGAGGGACTTGGCAATATGAGGATAAATTATGTTGTGAACCTTAATGGAAATTATTATACCACAAATCTGGTTTGTGGGGAGGAAGTGGAGTGAAGAAAAACCTCCATTGACACATAATATTGCTTCTTTATGCAACAGAGTATCAAATATTTTCATTTCTATATTATACAACTTGTTTCAGCTTACACATTTATTGTTTTCTTTCCAATTTTATCCTGTCAATACATGTTAATGGCTGGTGGGAGAAAATATTCCCCTGGGTAAATAGGTAGAAGAGATCTGCGGGAATGCAAAAGATATTCTGCTATATGTGCTGTGGTTTGAATGTGTCCCCCAAAGTTTCTGTGTTGGGAATTTGATCCCAAGTGCAGTGGTGTTGGGAAGTGGGGCCTAATGGGAGTTGTTTGGGTCAAGGGGGCACCGCCTTTATAAATGGATTAATGCCATTATTGTGGGAGTAGGTTCCTTATAAAAAGACAAGTTTGGTTCATTCTCTCTCTCTCTCTCTCTCTCTCTCTCTCTCCCCTCCCCTTTTACCCCCCTTTGCCTTTCCACGATGGGATACCTTCACCGTGGGACAACGCAGCAAGAAGGCCCTTAGCAGATGCTGGCACCTTGATATCGGATTTCCCAGCCTCCAGAACTGTGAGGAATACATTTCTTTTGTTTATAAATTATCCGGTCTGTGATATTCTGTTACAGCAGCATGAAACAGACTAAGACAATATGTCTTTTAGATGTCTTACCTTGTTTCATTGAATAATTGTAAAGAAAAGTTTATTATTTTTCTTTTCTTTATTAGAATTAAAACAGAAGACTTTTGATGAGAGGCTTATTTTCAAAAAAAGCTATTTTCTTTTAGAAAAAAGAGCTTTCCCTTTTGATGCTTGAGATATGTGTGATGAAGTTTAGGAACATCTTATTTGACAGTCGCTTGATATATAAATTTTTAAAATTTACCATTCTATTTTTACTTTTATTTTATTGGCAGCTGGCCAGTACAGGGATCAGAACCTGTTGATCTTGGTGTTATAAGGCTTTTCTCTAACTAACTGAGCTAACCAGCCAGCCCAGTTGCTTGATATTTCTTCTGGATAGTTTGCTTCTAAATCAATATGTGTGCTTCTAAATCACTTAAAGATCTTGCTTATAATAGATTTTTCACTTTCCCATGGCATATGTAACATTTTAGAATGATGGCAAAGAAAGATTTTGCAGCTTCTGGTTGCTGAGATTGTCCATATTTATAGAAAGTGCTAGAAAGTGTTATGAGTTGCCTTGAAGAATTTTATAATTGAGCAGCCAAACAGGTAAAGTAAGGTAAGAACTAACATTTACTGGCTGCCTACTATGTGCCAGACACAGAGATATGTGCTTTACAACCGTTGACTCATATAATTCTCACAACACCCTTAGGATGCAGGTACTATGTTTTTTCCTGTTTTACTCAGCATTGATGGAAGAATTTGGACAAAAAAACACGTGCTTTTCTATTTAAATGGCTGATTCACTGTATTGTATATTGGGACCCAATGAGACTATTATCGACTTTCAGAATTTGACTGCTCTGTCGAGGACTTCCATATGGTCAAAAGCTGCTCGCATTTTAACAAAAGAAGAAAATCATTGTCAAGTAGAATAATAGTCCTAATTTTAGCAATTTACAAAGTCTGATAAAAAGTAAATTTCAAAGCAGTAATGTGTTTCAAATTTGAATATGTAACAGCTGTGTACTTATTTCTTTGCTGGGTATAATTTTATTATTCTAAACATTTTCTCTGTTTTTGGAAAAAAACCTCCCTTTACCTTAATGCTCTGGCCGTACCACCCAGCTGTCTATTCCAAATTTAGACCCAATTCCATACACACACACACACACACACACACACACGCACATGCGCGCACACACACACACACGTGTGCATGCATGCACAGGGTCTTCAAATCATAGAAAGATTCATATTATCTTTTAACTCTTTTTCCATGAACTTTTTGAGGTACCCTCGTGTGTGTGTGTGTGTGTGTGTGTGTGTGTGTGTGTGTGTGTGTGTGTGTGTGTGTGTGTGTGTGTGTGTTTCTCTTTAAGGAAAAATCTCTACAGGGCTAAAGTTTTAAAATCGCAAGTTGCTAAATTCTTAATCCTCCAACATCCATTTATGCTTTTGGAATATATATATATATATATATATATATATATATAAAATATATATACATATATATATATATATATATATAAAATATATATACATGTAGTTTTTAAAAGTAATTTCCGTACCCTTGTCTACAAAGAAACCTCACAAACCAATTCTTTCTTTCCTCTCTTTTTTTTTTCCTCTTTCATTCTTTTTCCTTGTTTCTCTCTCTTGCTCTTTCTCTCCCTGCCCCCCCCCCGCTTCCTCTTTCTTTCCTCCTTTCCTTTTCTTCCTTTTTTCCCTTTTAGAATGTTCCAAGGGAAAAGGGAAAATAATCTCTTATTATCAGTGCTAGAAGTCTGAGAGGTGAGTGGGTATATTCATGTTCCCTTCTGGTCTCTGACTCCTGAGTCACTGACTTTTTCGTTTTTGTTTTTTAAAGCCAGCACCTCTGGACAAAGTTGCTCTGTCAAAACTCGACCAGTCTCCATGATTTAAAATGCCAACCAACCAACCAACAAATCCACCCCCCGCCCCCGCAAATGAAAATAAACCAGAAAACTTAAATCTAATCCAAAACCTGTCCAAGTAACTCAGCTCTTCATTTTGGATCAAAGCCAGACAATCCTTTTTCCTAATTCCTTCCACTTTAAATAGAGGGGACCTCTCTGAAATGAAAATTCATATAGCAATAACCCTTTAAAAATTCTTATCCTTTAAATATCATTGCATTGTCCAGTTCTTTATTATTATAAAATTCTTCTTATAATGTAGCCTTAGACAGCATTAGGGAAGGAGCAGGAATTTTGGAGGGCCTTCTTTCCTGCCTACCTGCTCTCTCCCAAAGTATCCAGCAGTGGGCCGGGGACTTCATGCTGTAGGTGCCGGTGACTGAGACGGGTCCCTCCAAATCTACCACCCCAGCTGGATGGGCCCCATCTCTGGTGGGGGTCAGGGTGGGAATCCTTGGAGGCAGAGATGCCAGAATTTTCTATAGGAGGGGACTAGGGATGGCCATCAAGCTGGAAGGCTGTGGGGTTGGGGGCTTGTTTTAGAGCTGCATTTGCAGAGTACTTTACGTAAGACTGAAATGGTATTTCTTTTACTTAGACTGCAGAAGAGGGCTGCTGCTGGTCACTGTGGACCTGGGGGAGTGGGACGGGGAGGCCAACCCTTTCAGCCCCTTCTTGGAGCCCCCACCCGTGAGGAGCGTCCCGGAAAGAATGGGAATTGTGACCACGCTGGAGCTTGGGCTTACTGGTAAACCGATCCCGAGGCAGGTGTATCTGCCGAGCCTGGGAACAGCGCATCTCCCCGCGGCAGACGCAGGCGGTATTGGAACGCGGACTTCCGGGTTCGTCACGTGAGCGGCGGGGGCGGGGCTTGTTTGCGGGCAGGCCCGAGAAACCCCGAGCACACTCGGGAGACACCAAGGCTGGGGCGTGGGTGGGAGTGTGTGGAGGGCGTGGGGCAGGGCTGGGGACCGGGGGGTCTCACTGGAAAGTGCAGGTCAGAACCGGTGCGGGCTGGAGTTCTCGCCAGCGATGTGACCGGTTTGCTGGCGGGTGCAGGGACTGAGCCCCGGACCTTGTTGTCATCAGCACCCACGGAGCCAGCCGGTCAGCTGAATCTCGCCTTGGGCCCAGACCCTAGCCACGCCCGCCCGCTCACACTGTGTCAGGACGTCCAGATGCCCTTCCCAGGGCACCCCGGCGAGCACCCCTGCCTCGCAGTCCGCGGCACGCGCGTGCGCACACGATGCTGGGGAGATGGGCTTTCCAGCAGCCTCCATCGTGCTCACCAAGTTCGGTGCCCTCCTAGGGTGGTCAACATTCCTGCTCTCTCTCTGCCCCATTCCCAGTACACTCTGCCCAGGCAATTGCTCTGGCCTTTTTGGGTTCTGAGGGGGCATTCCACTGGATACACCATTCTGAAAACAGAACAGATGTGCTATTTCAGTCGCATGCCATGAGCAGTTCTCCTTAACCAAACCAACAAAGCCAGCCCATCACAAAATCGTCTAGCGTAAAATATCACGGACAAAACTTTACAGACTTGACAAATTTGTTAAAGGCGAAGTCCATTTATCTTCAAATATGATTGCATAGATCAAAGTCAGTTTGCCAAAATGCGTTGTTTTCAATTCCAGTCAATTCAGTAAATATTTCTGAGAGCCTACTATGCATCAGACACTGAACTAAGCACTGTCATCTTACAAATGTCCCGTGGAAACTAGTTATTCTTGTGAAAGGCATAGAGTTATTACTAAGTACTTACCATTATTGATACTTTCAAAATGGAATGCCTTTTTTTATTATATTTTAATTTTATTTGTTGGTGTTTGGGAAAACCATTTAAATATTTTTCTCTCTTCTGAACACTTCATTGCACAGTGATTATGATTTTTTAATCTAAATTTCGGCTCTTTACGGTATAGAATTGTGTCATTTGAAAAAATTTCTTTATTTATAATGTTTATTTCTCTGAATAAAATTTATGAGCACTTTGTAACTCAGTGGAGACTTTTAATCCAAGTTAGAAAATATGCCAAAAACTTACTTTATGTTTCCATTAAAACTAATTTGATGCATTTGGGTAAGTAGATGCATAATATGTTATGATGAAGTATGTTCTTTGTGGATGGCTGCAGTGGTTTAACATAATTCAATTTTATTTCTTGTCAGGGAAGCATGTATTCCAGTATGTGAGCTACTTTTGGAAGTTATGTTTACATAGCAACTATACCAAAAAAGGGGTTTAATATAAATTTCACTGAAAATTTGATTAGGTGATATATATGAACTTTTGTAGTCTTTGCCTTTTAATCCTCAGGGAGACATTGCAGAAAGTTTAATCCTCACACTGGAGGTTTGTTAAATATGTTGGATTCTTGGGCATCTGGTCTGTGCAACAAGGCTGGACCCTGGGAGAAAGGTGGAACAAAGACTGGGTCCTGGAAGAGAAAATCGGGGTCTCTGGTCCAAGTCTTTCTGGGAAAGTGGGATCCATAGAGAAGATTGATGTCCACCAAAGTGGAACAATGCCCTTAGAAACAGATAACAGGATTGAGGGTGTATTAGTCTTTTTCCTATTGTTTACAACAGGAATACTTGAAACTGTGTAATTTGTAAAGAAATGGTATTTATTGCTTACGGTTTCGGAGACTGTGAAGTCCAATGTCCAGGGAACACATGGTGAGGACTGCATTCTTATTAGTGCCGACTCTACAGCAACATAGAATATCACTTGGTGAAATGGTTAAGCAAGAGACAGCTAAGCTTCTCACCTGCTGTCCTTTTATAGTCATCAGAACCATGCCTATTACCACTTATTAAACCATCAATGCCTTAATCCATTCATGAGGGTACAGTCCTCACAATCTAATCATCTCTCACGGCCCCACCTTTTGAATACCATGATTGGATTTCCCACCCTCTTAACTCTGTTACAGTGCAGATTAAGTTTCAATGACTTTAGGGGGACATTCAATCCACAGCAGAGGGCGACTGACTATTATTTAATGTTGACAAGTTTCCCAATATTTTGAACAGGAGGACATGGTTGTAACATAAACTGTTTTTAGAACTCTTTATACATGTGCCAGTTATCTGTATATGGCTTCTCAGGTCTAACTTGACCCTTCACTGCCCGCCCTGTGACCATGGAGCTGCACCTTGTAAGCATGTCCCTTTTGCAGCTGGCATGTTTTTGAGCTCTGCCAAAAGAGGACACTAGACCAACAGCAAAGGAGGAGGGGCATCACTTCCTGATTCTGATAAGATTCTTTTTTTTAAAAAAAAAACTTATTGTATCAGCCAGTGGCATGGGTGGGGACATCCAGTGGTGCTCACCTCCACCGAGTTTGAGTGGCATCCCTGTAGGCCCCCTAGTGCTCAGCTTTTCAGCCTTGAGCCTCCTACAGCTTAGTGGGATGTTTCCTGCTTGCCAGTCCCAGCTACAGTTCCTTCCCTATAGCTTAGTCCACCAGCACCCAGTGGAGGCTGGCAGCTTGCCAGTCCCAGCCCACATTATTCTGCTTGCCAGCCTCCACCTGGCTACTGTGGACCAGCTCTGGCCCAGGGCAACCCAGTGAATTTCTCCACCACCCGGTGGGTGGCAACCACACCTTTTTCAATGAAATCTGAATCCCAGCCTTGGGGAGAGGGCTGCTCTTCTTTTTGAGTTTGTCCTTTTGTTGGGTATTCTCCCTCTTCCCTTGGGTAAACTTTAGAGTTCTCATTGCCCCTATGTAGTTAATCCTTTGTTATAGTAATAATTCTTAATATTAAATTTTCCCGTTAAAATTATCATGTGGTTTCTTTTGTCTCCTGGTTAGACCCTGACTGATACAAGATAGATAATTGATAGAAATTTTGAATTTGTTCCCTTATATATGTTATCTTCTTCCTGTTTGAAGCCTAGACTAGGGAGCGTATGGAAGACTGGGAAGAGGGTGGAGTTCTGTGGTCCTGGCCAAAGGAGGTGCAAATCCTTAGAAGCTGTGAGTGGTACCCAGTGGGACTGGACCCCGGGCACCTGCTGCCCAGATGCACTGGAGATTTCCACACCTGACAAAATCTCTGGGGAGCATGGATGAGAGCTGATGATGGAACGCTAGTTCTGCATCTGGGTGAGGGGAGCCCCAAGAAAAGCAGCTTGAATTTCCTGCTTGTCTACAGGGATGGGAATTCAGAATTGGAATTAAGCTGAGTAAAAGAAAATAAATATCACATTTCTAGTGCACCTGCTTTATAGTAGTTACACGGTTTATGTCAAATCACTGAGAAAAAATATAAAGATAAAAACTGATATGAATTTAGCAATTCTTCTAGATAAGCTTACATTTTACTACTTACAAAGCATTTGCATACCTTCAAAAGCAGTGGCACATATACCACTTTATTTACTTATTTAGTCTACAGACATGGGGATTTTCTGCCTGAAGGTAAAACCTCCACAGTCCCACTAGGATCAGAGGATCACAGTGCTGATAGGTTGAAGCGATTGCTATGATCATAAAAATGGAAACGATACTGATAGTCTGGTGCTCTTTAGGACATAATATGGAGATGATATCATCTTTTGAAAACTCTTAAGAAGAGATGTGGCAATCTGGCTTTCATTTGCAAAGTCTCTGTCCCCACCCTATATTTTTCTTTGTCCATATTTTGACATAATTTGCATTGATATTTGAACTATTCCCGAGAGAAGATGCTTCTCTGGAGGAGATGCACTGGCCCTGCCCGGGTGAATAAAGGACCGCACTGGATGAGCAGTTGGCACTGCCACTGGCTGGGGTGATGCTGTGGGAACAAAATGACCTGGAGCTTTCCCCTCTCTTCCCAGCTGCCCATCATCCTGCATCCTCATTGTCCCTCCTCTGACTTCTTTTTCCTTGGATCTAGGGGAAGCCTCTGATGTGCCCTCAGCACGTTTTTCTCTCTGCCCTTCGTATTTTAAAATTAGTATGCTAATATTTATGAAGATGTCACAAATGTTTATAAATAACACTAAATTCATTGTTAATTAGCAAACATTAATTGATTATATTAATTTATAGACAAGAATTTATAAATATGCTACTATTTATAAAGATACAACAAATATTTATAAATTATAATGAATATTTATACAGATGTATGAAGGAATGTGTGCCATTTTCTCACATTCAGGATACATACTTATTTGATTTCATGGCTCTGGGCTAGCATCAATCCAGAGAACTGAAATATCAGTAGGAAAAAAGGAGATGAAGAAAGCAAATAATGACATTAGCTGTAGAAGCATTTCATTTAGCAAAATCAGGAAATAAAATGTATTTTCCTAACTTTGGTGTGATTGAAAAAACAATCATGCTTTTATTTCTTTAATTTACTTCCTGTGCTCTACTTTTCCCTTTCACCATTCCCAGCACTCACCGTTGTGAAATAATGCCTGTCTGCCTAGGAGCCCAGAGCCAGTGAGACGTTTCTTGTCACCTCTGGGTCCTGACACTGAATTGCCTTTTTCCCTCATGTGCCTAGTGTGAGGCTGAACTGGGGAAGGAACGTAGTGATAGTATTGGAAAGACGTTCTTGACAAAGCTCATTTTCAGATCCAGGAAAAAAGGACACAGGGCTTCCTATATGTGACTTATGGGGCAATTAGCCCTCTTGGCATCCTCTGGGTCCAGTGGGACATGTCACTCTTGTACAGATGCCTGGAAATGATACATCAACTCCCACCTCATTCTGTTCTAGAGTCTGAAGTCTTCTGGCTTCCCCAGTGGGGCTTGGTGACTAAATACACCAAATGGAAGACAGCAAGAAGGAAAACAAGTGACTTCATAAAATGGAACAATAAAGATTAAATGGAATTTCTACATTTTGTTATGTCCCCCCTTGGACTCCCACCAAAACCAGTTTCCTTTGTGCCAAAGTGTTGATAATTCTATGCAATGACTCAAGAAAATACATGACTAGTGTCTAGTTAAATGCAGACATCCACTCTGTGCTCTCAGTTGGAGGGGCTGGGGTCTGTGCCCGCTGCTGGATGGAGAACCTGTACTTGCAGAGGGTGCATTTAGCAAGCATCAAGGATGTAATCTTTCTTCTCTCACCTTTTATGATAGCAAGAACATGGACAATCATAAACACAAGTAGAAACTGGTGACTGGTGGAGGTTTGGGGTGGGGGCCTACCGGGGCCTTCTCTTTGCCTTCATCCTTGGCCTTCTAGCAACTGTCCCCTGCTGGGGCAGCCCTGGAGCCTCTGTCCTTCGGTTCGCCCAGGGCTCTTGTGTGTTACTTCTCCTTGCAACCCACCGCAGGTGCAGTTATTGCTGCTCTGTGTACGGCGAGTGTCTGCTGAAGTTGAATGGAAAACATTTACAGAATTGAGTGGGGCTGGGTCATATTGAAAATGTTCAAAAGAAACCTAAACATCAGACAAAAAGGCAAACGAAGCAAGAAACACTGATTTTGCTTCTAAAGAAAAGCCATATAGGATTTTCTGAGGTGTGGCATAGTTTTAGGAATTGGCTTTCAGACCGAGTTTTTGCCCGGGCTCCCGAGCAGCCCAGGGCATTTCCCAACTTAGCCAATAGCGGCGAAGTGTCCAGGGTCCTCCTGGGCTCATTCTAACTCCCTGTGGGAAGCAGATGTGAAGTTCAGGCCAAGAGAACGGTGAGGCCGGCGGCTTGTGCCTGCCCAGCTGCCCGGCTCCCTGTGTCCATCTCTGTCTCTCTTCTAGCTTTCACACTTCCCATAGAGGCTTAGGGCTTTTGGCAAGCACTTAACCAGAACTTTCCAAATAGTCCAGCTTTTCAATATTCAGCATGAATATTCCCCAAGGCATAGGTGAGCTCATTAGACCAGGGTTCTACTTTTAGACTTGAGAAACAGTTACAGAACTTACAGTCATGTCCCACTGTCCTGGACGGACCCATTCCCTTCAGACTCTGAGGTCTATTTTTTGCTTAGCCTAGTTACCTGAGTAGCTAGTGCCCAAGAATGGCTTACTGGGTCACCTTGCAGGAGGACTCACATTTTTAACAGGTTGGTCAGTTTTTCAATGTAGAGGTAACCGTGTTTCCATGTTCTCAGTTGTGGGCCATGTGATCAGAAATCCAAATGCGTGTGAACTCCGTTGACATTTTCTTTGTTAGAATGGTGAATTGAGGGAATTTGAGTATTAGATGTGACTTAAACATGAGTCGAATGTGCAGAATATTTGATCATATCCTTTTCTGTATGTCAGTAATCCTAAATTTCACAATTGAAGTTTAGTGATTAAACATAAAAAGCTCAAAAATATGTGATTACTGGAAGCTCCAATGGAAACTTGACAATGTGGGCCTGGTAGCAGTCGGTTACTCAACAGAAGCAGTCTGCGTGTCTATCTGGACTCCCATTACCAAGTTCAGGAAGTAAGTAGCTCTGGATAATGAGGGACGGTTATATTAGGTCGTGTTGAGATAGGAGGTGAACAGTTTCCTTGGGTTTGGGTTTCAGGACATTCCTCTGCGATTCAAGCCATTC
The DNA here is from genome assembly GCF_027409185.1 of Cynocephalus volans. Classification (NCBI taxonomy): domain Eukaryota; kingdom Metazoa; phylum Chordata; class Mammalia; order Dermoptera; family Cynocephalidae; genus Cynocephalus; species Cynocephalus volans. The sequence continues at coordinate 157,619,121 of NC_084464.1, read as the reverse complement.
CTCAGGGTCTTAGGCCCCTCCTCTAGGTTGTCTCCCAGGGGAGAATTACTGTTGCTAACTGCACCTATTTTCAGCACGACAGGGGGAAATTGAGACCACAAGGGGCAGATTTATATCACTTCAGTGGCTGAGCATGCCCAGAAATGGAGTTATAGAACCCTAGCAGCTGAGCATGCTTAGTAGAGGGGAGTTTATCTTTCGAATGACCTTCCATTAGGGGCACTGGAGAGCACTGAATATTTCTAAGTGTTTTTCAGTGAATACGTTGGAATTTAACCAATGAGCTTGCTCTAAAAGAGACCAACTGAGCATGTGCAAGACTATGTTACATAACTGGGAACCACCCCCTAATTTAAATATTCATTAGACAACATCAATATGCATTAGATAGCCAAACTATAAAAGTTGAATCCCGGTAGAAGGGGGGGCTGCTGCTCACTCTCTCTAGAGCCAGCTGCACTTCGCCCGAGGTGTGTATTTCTTTCTTTTGTGAAGACAATCAAGAAGACACACATGCAAGAAAGCCCTCTGCCTTCCCTCTGTTTGCCTACAAGCGGGACATAGATTTACAAAGACAAAAGGTATTCTACCCTCCTTCTGCCAGGGAGGACAAAGGTTAACCACTGAAGACAACATTAGACCCTTATCATCTGGAGATGGAACCAGAGAAATCTACATTAACAAGCTTTACTAACTAGCCTATATCTACCAGTTATTCACCTTCCACTAGTTGCCACCCTAAGAGACTCAAAGTTCTTTTCCTTTATCTCGTCACTTCTCTAAAAATTAACTGCTCTTTGTTGAAGATGATGTATAAGCTGGAATTCAAAGCCAGCTTTCGGAGAATTCCTCATTCCCTGGGTGTCATTCATGTACATATGAAGTATGCATGATAATAAACTTCTGTTTGTTTTTCTCTTGATAATCTGTCTTTTGTTATAGGGATCAGTACCAACTAAGAACCTATGGGGATTGAAGAAAAAATTACTCTTCCCCTATATATCTAAAGGAGTAACTCTTTGCAATCTACCTGGAACATGCTAATTTGACTCCTACCAGGCCACTGAAGTGTCCCTTGAGTCTAGTGTTGGCCCCCGGAATCCCCCTCTGCAATACATCAGAAGAAACACTGGACTTGGCCATGAAATAATACTGTGCCATTCTTGACTCAGGAAAGACTCTCACTCTATCTAGGTGGGTGTTCAAAGCAAACCATCTCTCAAAGCAAACACATGTAAAAAAAATAAAGTTTTGCCCTAACTGGATTTTCTGCTTCCAATGGAGAATGAAACCCAAAAGACAATGTGAAGGCAGCTGGCACCTCTGAGATGCAATGTTCTGGCTGAGCAAAGTGTCTGAATCTTGTGTCTTGATTTATTCACCGGGGCATGAGCTTGAGGGGTAGATAATACGTATTTTCCTCTTTTTGTAAAAGGTCTGGGTTGGGCCAGATGACACTTGGAAGCTAACCTCAGAAGACTCTGTTTGGAAGGCTGGTTTGTGTCATATGATGAAAGCTGTGGGATGGTCACCAGGCCAGTCATTCACAGTGCCAAGCCTGGTCCCCACAGCTTCAAATTCATTCCAAGATAATTGAAAACATGTGCTAAAATATGCATTTTCTTAAGGTTCAAAATTTCCTTATGATGTACTTTCCATATCACTTTAATTTAAAATGTTGTGGCTAAAAAACTTTTGTATGTCAGTATATGTGTTTTAAAGCAAATCTTTCAAGAATAAAAATTCTGAAAGATGAACAGAGGGCTGAATCACAGCTCTGAGAATTGAGGCAGGTAAGGATCCTAAGGGAACTGGCTTAGAGCCATATTTCTCAATACAAAATTACGAGTTTTGTCATTACAGTTTATAATTTAGCACAGATGTCTTACACCCCAGCTGCCTTAAAAATGATTCTTACATCTGATATTATGTTTGTGACATTCAACAAATAGGAAAAACTGCACCTGCTTATATTTATCCTGCACAAGTTTGCATCATGGTAGAAGTAACTACACCAAATACCTAAGTGAATTGAGTGGGTAAAGCATGTGAGTGAAGCCAGCAGGTGGAGACCATGCTCACCTGGACAGCAAGTGCCCATTAAGAAGGTTGCCATTTAGAAAGGCTGATCCAGTGTTGCCAGAGGATCTGATTTTTCAAGATAAGCTGGAAATCAATATTCCAATTTAAAATCTCCTGACTTTTAAACGTTTGGAAATTAAAGATGTAAATAAGGTGTGTAGTCTAATAAATACCTCTGAAGGTCAGACCTTGCCTGGTGCTACCAGTTTGCAACCATCTGCAGGGTGTGATGTCAGTCTGAGTGGTTAGATGGCAGGAGAGCCCCACTGGCCTTGCAAAAGGATGGGACAAGTGCTCAAGACATGTAGGGTGGGAGGAGGTGGGGAGTAGGTTTGGTACCATCTTTATTTTCCCTAGTTTAAGTGAAGCGAATGAGAGCCAACTTCAAGAGGAAGTCAAAGAATAGAGCAATCCAACGTGGATACAGGTAGGTTAGCCAGAGAGTGAGCTCCAATGAGAGGAGGAAGATCTGGAGCCATGGCCACCAGACAGGTTGTATAATATCAACAAATGGCTGGGGAGGAGCTTAGGAGAAGGGTTGGCTAATGCCAACATCTGAAGAGTATCTATTCCTGGATCGCACTTTGAGTTCTCTCAAGACAGAAAGGTCAATGTCTGTACTTACTAACTCATTGTCTTCAGGGTACCTTGGTGTCTCTTTGTTCTTCACCAGGCTCACCATCTCATTAAACTCCACTTTCTTTTTCACATTGGATCATGACCAGTTGATCATTCAGACTTAGCTCACTCACAGTTGAATCTCTCCCATGCTTGGAAGTTGACTTCAAATAAAAGGGACCTCACCGTATTCCCTACTCCACCCTTGGGTACTGCCTAGTTAGGTGCCCCATGGTTATTGCTTGGAAGAGCGAGATCAAACAGGGAACTGAGAGAGCTTTGTCCAGCTGAATATGAAGATGCAGAAGCAAATAGGATAGAAGGGGTGGGATTCATAGGTGAAATGTTCTAACTCTGGTCTTTATACTTATGGAGTGATACTGGACCCACCAGAACCACAGACACAAAGCCTCAGAAGCCTGGGAAGAACCTGAGAAGTCTTTCTGCCTCCACGGTATCCCATGTAGCTGAGACCAACCAAGGGCAATGTCAATTTGCCTTTTAGAATCAGAGTCTGAGAAAGAAAAAAGAGTCCATAAAACTTCTAATTCTGGCCAAATTGGAGTAAAACTATTGAAAAAGATATACCATACTAACACAAATCAAATGAGAGCTGTGATGGCTACAACAATATCAGACAAAATAGATATCAGAATGAAGTAAATTAACAAAAATAAACATCACTTCATAGTGATAAAGGGGTTAATTCATCAAGAGGTTTTAACAATCATAGGCATTTATGCACCTAATGACAGCTTCAAAGTACACAACACAAAATCTCTTAGAACTACAAGGAGAAATAGCCACACCATGGTCATGTCAGAGATTTCAATTTCTCTTTCTCTCTCTCAATAGTGAATAGAACAAGTAGACAGAAAAATTGGCAAGGATATAGAAGAGGAAATGAACAACATTGTTAAGCAACTTGACTTAATTTACATTTGTAGAACACTTAACAACAGCAGTGTGCACACTCTTTCCAAGTGTGCACAGAACATTTACTAAGATAGACCATATACTGGGCCATAAAGGAAGTCTCAATACACTGCAAAGAATTCTAATTATACAATATATGTTCTCTGAAAAGGGAATTAAAGTGTCAATAGCAGAAAGATCTCTAGAAAATTCCCAGATGTTTGAAATGTAAACAATACGCTTCTAAAAAACTTATGGATAAAAGAAGAATTCAAAAGAGTAGTTATGAAGTGTTTTCAGCTGAATTAAAATGAAAATGCTACATATAATAATTAGTGGCATGCCACTAAAGTAGTACTTAGTGGGAAATTTAGGGCACTAAATTATATTGGAAAAGAAGGTTTTAAATCAGTGACTTCAACTTCTAACTCAGGAAACAAACAATTTTTTAAAAAGAGCAAATGAAACTCAAAGTAAGCAGAAGAGAGGAAATAATAAAGAAATAATAAAATATAAACTGGAAAAACAATAGAGAATATCAATAAACCAAAAACTGCTTCTTTGAGAAAGTTAATGAAATCGATAAACCTTAGCCATTCTGATCAGGAAGAAAAGACAAAAGAGACAAATTGCCAACATAAAACACGAATGATGTCATATGATTACAGATTCTACAAACATTAAAAGATAATAAAAGACTTATGAACAATTTCATGCCAGTAAATTTGACAACTTAGATGAAATGAGCACATTCTTTGAAAGATACAAACTTCCAAAAGCTCACTCAAAAGGAGATAGATGACTTAAATAGTCCCATGTCTATTAAAGACATTAAATTTGTAGTTATAAACCTCCCCACAAAGAAAACTTTAGGCCCAGATGGCTTCACTGGTGAGTTATACTAAACATTTAAGGAAAAAATTATACCAGTTCTACCCAAGCTCTTCCAGACACTTAAAGAATAGAGAATACTTCATATGTCATTCTATGAGGCTAACATTAACCTTATAATAAATGATAAATGATAATAAAACCAGACAAACACATTATAAGAAAAGAAAACTAGAGATTAATATCATCGTGAGCAGAGTTGCAAAAATTCTTAACAAAATTTCAGCAAATCATATCCAACAATATATAAAAGGAATAATATATTATAGCCAGCTGGAGATTATCACAGGAATGCAAAGTTGGTTCAAAATTTGAAAGTCAATCTGTGTAATCCACCACTAAACAACAACAACAAAACACAACAGCAGCAAACAACAAACCAAATACCAAGCCATTTTTTTCGTCGCTATAGACCAAAAGAAACATTGCCAAATTTGATATCTATTTATGATGAAATCTCTCAGTTAACTAGGAATAGAAGGAAACTCCTTCAACCTGAAAAAGGTATCTATAAAAAGTCTTTTCTGTTCACATTTACCTCATATTCAAGTACCACACGGAGCAATGTATATAGTGGAATTAGTATAAGCTTCTGGGTCAGAAATACTTGAGTTCAAATCATAGCCTTTCCACTGCTGCAATCACATACAAATTAAATAGCCACTCTGAGCTTGCACGTTTTCATTTGTAAAACCGAGATACCAAAGCCTACATTATGAAACCATGTATGGTGCAGACAAGTGACGCTACGTCACTGCTGGCACTGCTCATGCACATGAAAGCGAGTATCCATCTCCATTTTTCTTCATCTGGTTCTGATGAGGGTAAGATTGGTACAGGGTAGCAGTTTTCAGCATCTTTTTTAGCCATAAATACTTACTGCTGACCTGCCATGGGTAAGGCATTGGTAGGCTTGCTCTGGTGGATTGTAAAAGCTTTCATTTCCTACTTTTTGGAAGGATCTGGTCAAGTGGAATTGGAAACGGGTACACAGGACATCCCTAATCTTCAGATAGGCTCTCCTTGGAAAATCTAGCCAAATTTTTGGCAATAGATTGTTGTCCTGGGCTTGCAGAGCAATGGGTGTCCAAACTTAGATTTCTAGTCAAGATTAAACGTCAGTGTGAAACACATGGGATGCTAACCCTTTGAGACAAGTATCTTTATAACTCAACAGTGAGGACAACTTTTAAGTTCCAAAGTGTTTGGGGTTCAGCTGCACAAGGTCACAGGTATACCAAGACCAGCAAGTCATTTTTATGCATTTAGTCCCTTCCTTTGCCAGTAGGGCTATTATACTGTACTTAGTAGTAGGAAAATACTCGGAGTTAGTTTTGCCAGAGGCTGGTATTTAATTTTTGCTCACTAACCGCATGGTCCTTAGTGATTCTGAAGGCAATGTCGGCCTTCCAAAAGAAGCTTGTTAGCTATGTTAAGAAGAGATAACTTGATGACCGGGACCAGCAGGGCTCCTGCCAACCAATAGTCATCTTTGTCAAGTATGATGCAATCTAGAATATTAAAAACTCTGAGAAACCTGGTAGTGGAGGCACAAGCTGACTCCCAAGCAGAGCTATGTGTCAATGAGTCATCAGCATGGTAGCTGTGAGGATCAGAATAGACGTTCCTACCGGCCTAACACACACACACACACACACACACATCACACACGAGCACCACACATACACCACATTCACACATACACATCACACAAACTCACACATATACACACACCACACAGACATACACACCATAAAGCACAAACACACACACGCCACATTCACACATACACACTCTAAACCACACACATACACATGCCACATTCACATGTCCACATTCACATGACCGCATCACACACAGACACACCATGCACGCACACCACACACACACAGCCATGATGTCAGGCCTGCGACGCCCCCAGAGAGAAGTCAGTGAGAAAGGGGGTGAAGAGGGTCTGGAAAGAGATGATGATAATGTGAAACTTTACGTCTTAAACCAGGAACGACTTCCCCTCAGAGATGGCCTCCTGCCTATGGGGACATCTTTCACTCTAACTTCTAGGCTCTCAAGACTGCGCACCCTTTCCTTTCCTTATTTGATTATTTCATGGGATTTTGTGAGTAGTATGAGGGAAATACTAACCGGAGGGTGTATTTTTCAGTGTGAAGTGAGTGTTATTTCTCTGTTAGCCAGTCAGGATGTCCTTCCCCTCCTAGGCCTCTGTCCTCTTCTATGAGGATGAAGACCTTCATAGACAAAAGGGCTGTAAAAGGACATAACAATTTTGGGAAAGGCCTCTGAGTGTGCAGAGAACGGAGAAGCAGATTCCACGACATGATACGTATCGCTAGGGAGAAAATCAGAGCTGGTGCTTAGATTACATGATATTTGCACAAAGGAAAGATTACACATTTCAAGGATATAGCTATCATACAAAAGTAAAACATTATGGAAAAACCCATAATGTTAAGAAGAAAAAGCATAACTCTATTTTATTTCCTAGTATGATTTCGTGCAGTTTAGATATGTGAATTAGTGTAACTTTTGCAGAGTCTTCAGGTTTAGCCAATAGAACTCATCTCAGTTAATATTCAACAGCCACCCCTCCCCGTTTCTCGTAGCTTCCACTGAGATGGTTCTGAGGCCAGCAGTTGGGGTCAGGGGCTCCAGAAATCACACGGTGGCTGGAGAGGCAGGCAGCGAGAGCAGCAGCAGGAGACCTGGCACCAGGAGACAGTGGGAGGTGAGGCCCCAACGGGAAGCCAGTTATCCTCTCCTGCTGCAAAGGGATCGGGTGAACCGCTCCCAGCGCTGCCGGCCCAGGTCTGGAGGCGCCTGCCCCGCAGGGACACGGCTGTCCTCTGGCTGGTCCTCAGCTGAGAAATCAAGCCTCTTGGGAACCCTGTGTTAACCACTGAGCAGCCAGACATGGGCGTCAGCAGGCAGGACTACAGAGCTCCTGGACCCTAGCACCCCTCGGTCCTGGTTTTCCTGTGGTCCTGGAGGTGAGGAGGGGTTGGCCTCCATGTGGGGTGAGGGCCAAGGGGAGAGCGCAGCGTCTGCCAGAGTGTTCCACGAGCAGTTTCCTGGCTAGAAACAGATGTTCTGGTGCTTTCTTGCCAACAGCATAATGTAAAACCGTTAAAATATACATCATTCAAAGCATTCTTAGCTTCACCCCTCAGTTCTCAGTAGCTTCTCTCATGCCCTAAAACGGAGAGGAAACCAGCCTTTTCCTGGTCCACGTTCTGTGGGCTTAAATCAACTTCGGTCCAGTTGCTTCAGCTGCCGCCCTGATCTTGTTTAGTCTCCTTCTGCTTTTGTAGGGCAGCAGCAAGAAACTGCGGGAAAGAGCTTAGATGTTTTTGGCAGCTCTGAGAAACCCTGTATAACTCGTCCACGGGGGGCTGAAGGCACTGAGTTGTTGCTCTGCTGCCTCATGGCTGGTGGTGGGGTAGAAAGAGGTGTGTGGTAGAGACTGGAGACTGGCACCCATTGATTCCAGGCCTGGGGATGGCAGGGGCTGCTGGTCTCCCTGGATCCACTGGGGGATCTCAGAGGGCCTGAGGCTTAGATGCCTGTTTCAAGGTTAAAAAAAGAAAAGACGTGCTGGAAGGGAATTGAATCTGGCCCCATACGCTCCCTGTCCCCTTTCTAATTTTTAAGCCTGTTGCTTTTGATTTAGAGACTGTGAATTATGGAACTATAGTGATTTCAGGCTTTAGAGATTATCCATTCTGACCTCATTCTTTTATAGAGGACAAATCAAGGAAGAGACATGTTAAATAGGTTTCCTAATGTCTGGAGCCCAGCTCTCTCGTCCTTTCTCTGTATCACCCAAAGTTCCCTAATTGCCCCTTCCCCCTTTTTTCTGAACTGGCATGGAGGGTGTGTTTTCCCATGCTCTCTGCAAGCCTTGTGGGTTCTGTCCACACTGCCCTTGTCTCAGACTCTTCTACCAGACCCGAAGCCTCAGCCCCGGCTGTGCTTTCCTACAATCTAGTGCACCTTCCTCCAAACAAGTGCAAAACTGTGTGCGTGATCGAGGTTTCACGTGCTTAGAGGTTCCTGATTCTGGGAAGGATTCTAACGAAAACTGCAAGTGGTCTGGAGGAAGGAATATTCAAACCACAGAAGCATGTGCTTTCCAGGTGCCAAGAGCCTTTGTCTCTCTCTGACATGTCCGAGACTGTCATTTTGTACCTCTCACTCTGGCCAGTCATAGCTCTTTCTCCATCTCTTGTCCTCCCCAACTCATCCTCCCCCTCCACCCCCATAAGCTGAATTTCTACAATTTATGAACACTTCTCTTTCAACTTTAGATTTTGCCATGTTGGAGAAGTATTCCCTGAAGAATGCTGGCCAGCCACCAGCCCTTTTTCTTTCATTTTTTATTTTTTTATTTTAGCTTCTCAATATACACTGTAGTTGATTTTCATGACCTTTTACCCGTTCCTCTTCCCCCCTTCCCTCCCCTCACTGGCCCTCTTTCAATCCAAGCTTTGCTGTTGCTGCTCTGTAGAGAGCCCCCCACCATACTCCCTTGGCATTTGCATCCATGACTAGCTGGAAGGGTCTTAACGGCTCTTGGAAAAGCCAGGCTGGGTGGAGGGGCCTTACCGAGTGACCCCAGGCTCTTCGGGTTCCTCTCTCATGGTCCTGCTGTTTTAGTGGACAAGGTTGCACCAGTTTTCCAGACTGCTTTCTCTCTTTCCTGTTATAGTGCTAAGCATTTCTTTTCTCTCCTGAGCAATGCTTAGTTGTTTGTTTCCAAAAGGTTAATCTGGGTTTTCTTTTAGCTTCTTTGAAGAAGCAAAATCGACCCCCACCCAGAATTTGATTTGAATGTTGAAACTGATGATACCACACACACACTAAGAGAGCGTGAAAAGGTTTATTAAACACAGAATGAGGCCTTCTGGGGGCAGTAAGGAAAGCTTCCCAACTTTGTCTGAAAATGTCCTGAGAGAGCAAAGAAAAGGAGACTGGCTCCCATGCATGGTTCCTAGGTTCTGCTAGTGACAAAGGAGCAAACACCCAGGCTTTCTTACCAGTTTGTTCAGAGGTGGGCTAGAGAGGAGAGGAATGGACGAGGCTCACAAACTCCATCAAAAAATAGGGCCAGATTCTTTATTACAGGTTTATTTTGGATTTAAGAACAATTGTTCAAAATATAGAAAAATTGATGCAACAAGATTTGCCTATCCTTGACTGAGAACCCAATGCAAGGGCTTGGACATCCTTAAATAACAAATACATGGTTCAACTCACTTTCTCAGAGATATGATGTAAAACAAGCCACCTACTCACTTTTTAAAACATCATGACCTCACAATATTCCTTCTTAGCTTTGAAGTTTAAAGTAATGACTCTCTCTGGAAACACATGAGGGGATGAAGATAGTCTTATCATTCATTCCAAAATCATTTCCTTATTCAAAGTCTCAACCATCGTGCTCATAATGAAAATCACATCACAATGAAAATCTGTTTGCTGCTAATTTCCAAATTTCCATTCCCAGTCCAGACCCCTTGCCTGAGATCTAGACACATGCGTGCAAGTGCTTTCTTGACAGTTCTATTCGGACAGTTCTAGAAGGCATCTCAAATTTAACACATTCCAGGTAGAACTGTTGATTTACCCTCCACTCTTGATCTTTCTCTTAACTTTCCAGGCTCAGTGAACGGCATCACCATGTCCCCAGCTGCATCACCCAGAACTCAAGTCCAAAACTCTAGAAATCATTCCCGATTACTTTTTCTCTTGCCCTTCACCGTCTGTGGGCAGAGTTACAAAGCATAACCCGAATCTCACTTCTTTACCTCTTCATCCCCGAATCCACGGCCCCAGCCTCCTACCAGACCCTGTCCCTGCTCCTGGGGCCCTGTTATGGGTTAAATTGTGCCCCGCAAAAGTGATGTTCAAGTCCTAACCCCTGGGGCTGGTGAATGTGACCTTATTTTGAAATAGAGCCTTTGCAGATGTAATCAAGTTAAGATGAAGTCATTAGGGTGGGCCCTAATCCAATCTGAGTGGTGTCCTTATCACAAGAGGAGAAGAGACACAGAGAGAGACACATGGGGGAAGGTGGCCATGTGACAACAAAAGAGGCAGGGACTGGGGTGACAATGCCACAAGCCACAGAACTCCTGGGGTCACCAGAAGCTAAGAAGAGGCAAAGAAGTGTCCTCCCCTAGAGGTGGCAGAGGGAGCACAGCCCTGCCAACATCCCGACCTTGGACTTCCAGCTTCCAGAACTGTGAGAGAATAAGCCGCCCAGTTTGTGGTACATTGTTACAGCCGCTCTAGGGAAATAAAGCAAGCCCCATAATCACTTTTCCACACAAGGACCAGAGGGACCTTTTAAAATCTAGTTCGGATTGTGCCCTTCCCCGTACATAAAAATCTCTACTGCTTTTCCTCTGGTGATGGAAAACCAAACTTCCCCAGGCCGGCAGGGCCTCAGTGTCCAGCCCGGACTCTGTCTGAGCTCACCTGCTACCTCTCTCCCCTTTGTCACTTATCCTCAGCATTGGGGGGCTATTGATGCCTGGAATATGACTTGCTGTCTTGGGGTCTTCTCACTTGCTGTTCCAGTGGCCCCAGAGGAATTGCCGGAGCCACCCCCTCCTCCCCTCATGTTACCACATTTCTTTTCTTCCAGAGCACTTGTCTTAATCTTGTGAATCCGTATGAGTCTAGTACTTGTCCCCTGCCCCCTTCGTGATGACAGCTCGTGAGGTCCGAGCCTTGCTTGTGTTCAATCTTTGACCCACTCTCAGGAAGCTGTTGGGCTGCCCTATCCTCCTTGGACAATGGAAACAAAGAATAAACTTCTAGAATTCTCTCAGATGTGGTGAATGGAAATCAACATTTCTCTGGGAAGATATGAAATACGTAAAAGTTGAACAGTGCTCCAAAAATGAGGGCATAACAGAAGAACCTCAAAAACACTGACACTCGCTTTTCTCAAGGACTTTTTCCCCCCAGATATCATATTTGGCCTTTGGTCCTCAAGAGGCACAAAAATGGGAAGTTCTCTGATTTACCTGCACTAGGACTGGGGCTGAGGTCTGCAGTTCTCATTTTGGGCTGTGCAAAGTGAACCAGGGATGAGGTATGAAAACGCTGTGACTTTGCCCTTCGCCTCTTAACTGGCAGACAGTTTTTTCTGACAGTGACGGTATGAGGTGGGTCAGGCTATGAGATTCACTGTCTGGCTGTCTCTGGAGTGGCAGGAATGACCAGAACCCATTTTTGTGGCTGTCGCCAAAGTGGTACTGAGACACAGCTCAGCCCTTCCCCATCTTTGCTTGACTGTCCTGAAGCATCTTCTCCTGTGTCTATGAGACAGAGAAGTTGCACCAGGGTTTTGATGCCTCTTGTGTCAGAGAACATCGATATTTCTGGAATTGGAGCCACCTCTGCTATCATTTGATGGCATATAAAGGCTTACTTAGAAAATGATCCTTCTTACCGAAATGCAGTAATGCCTGGAGTCCCCACAGGTGGTGACCCCTTGTGTCAGGAGTCTTATGCCTGCAGAAGGCCCTTATCAAATGCAAGTGGATCCGAGAAACTCCTGGGCACACAAACCCAAAGGATGTCATTTCACCATAATTTCATAATTTCAACCAAATAAGGTTGTCATTTTACCATACCTTGTATTTCTCTGACTCTGATAAGCACCGGTGAGCTGCTGGAACTTCACCTGCTTTCAGAGTCTCTCAGCTACTGCTTGTGTCTTCAAGGCTGACTCTTGCTTGCACAGGAATAAACCTCTCAGCCTTCTCTCATGGATGGGGTCTGGGCACTGTAGGCAGCAGAGGAGCCCCAGCAACCCTGTCCCTGGGCTTGTGCACCGTGGCTCCCTTGGGAGTCTTTCTTCCTAACAGGTTCCTCTCTCTCTCCTGGGGAGACGCATGGCCGTCCTAGCCCCCATGCTCTACACAGGCCAGGGTAGGCTGCCTCACATGTGAGCACCTAAGCGGTGCTGCAAAACCATTTGCAGTGCAGCTTTGCAGACGAGTTTAAAGAGAGGTAATGTAAATGTGAGTGGGGGTTAGACAAAGTTCTGTGCATGGGACATGTCTAGGGAGGGTGGCCCATTGGGATCTGGCAGCCCTTTCATGGGCCAGGACCTGTGCCATCACTCAGGGCTCTTTGTGAAACGGCCTTGTGCTCGGGGTTGAAGGCTCTGTGGTTGCCATTGGGAACAGTTAATAATCTTACCAGAATTTGCCTTTTATAAGTGAAGTCTGATGGGATGATGGCACATGGCCAGGGCATCCCACAGCCTCCCTGGGACTCAGTCTCAGTTGCCTGTGCCCCACCTGCTGGCTCCTGGCCCTGCCCAGCTTCCCCCACAAGCCCTGCAGTAACCCCTGTCACCCTCTGCCTGGGGGCATTGGCGGGGAGGCCCACAATCCCCTGTCACCCTCCACGCTGAGGTGTCTTGTGGGGGCCTTGGCTGGCAGCACCATGCCTAGGTGGTGAGTGACTTCGGGGGCCTCTTGCCTGCTCCTGGTCCAGGTACTGGGCACTTCCTGGAGCTGAGGTTGCAATCCCTTGGAGGACACCCATTCCCAAGGGGATGTTGGGAAGGGGGAGATTCCTTTCCTGGTCCCAAACAGGGGTCTGCATTTTCATTTTGCACGAGGTTCCACAGAGTCTGTCGTGAACCCTACGTGCTGGGCACCTGCCACTGGGCAGCTGTAGGAGCGGAGGAGCTAGGCATCAGATCAACTCTTCCTACTTACTAATTCTGTCGCTGGTTGGCCCGGTATCAATGGAATTTTCCATTAGGAAACCTTATTGACACTTCAGATCCTCTGCCTTCATTCACATCACTTTTCCGCCCTGGAATGTCCCCTCCTGGCCTATCTGATGTTCCAACTTCTATTTATTTTTTAAGACTCAGATCGAGACCCATCTGTCTTTCTCACAAGACTTTCCGCCTGCTCTGGACCACAGAGCTGATTCTCTGCATGGAAGATAGTGCCCTGTGCATTACTTGCAAGTTAAACACAGACTTGTTATCGTACCTCTGGTGCTCATCATTTGGCATTGACATTTACTTTTCGCATGTTTGCGCCTTGTTCACATTACTCGGTTCTTCATTCAATCTCCCAGGTATTAGCAGATGAAGGCAAAAATGTTTGCTGATTGACACATTGGGTGTGTCATGGGCATTTCTGGAAAATAAGCAAAGGAACCAGGCCATACTTCTTTTAGAAGTTAATGATTAGTTGAAATCAAGTGTCCAATTTAAGTGATTTTGAAAAGAAGTAATGGTAAATGAGAAAACTGACAATTAAAACAGGAATCTTTCAGCTGGAAGACAGTGGTGGTTTCTACAGCAGAGGGTTCGTCTGATTTGAATGAACCCTGTTTTTAGCAATCACTGGGTTATTGTAGCTCTGTTTGATTAAATTTAATTCTCACCATGACATGAGTGTGCATCTCCTTCCAGACCCCAAAATTATGTTTTGTACCCCAACCGTGAGTGTGGGTAAATTCTGGGGGTGCTGGCAATAACGCCTCAGTCATGCTTAGCTTCTGAGAGTGTACCCGGGCTGTGAAAGTGTATCCGGGCAGCACTTCGTCTTTCTCTGCTCACTGTCCTCCTGCTGGTGATTTCCTGCTGTCTCTCAAGCTCCTGAAGCTCCCACAGCAGCTTCCACTACAGGGACAGGGGGTCCCCAAATACCATGAAGCACCCAAAACTCAAAGGGTTTCATTTTCCTAAAGAATGCTCCTCTTCTGTTTTCTCATGGTGACTGAAGGCGAGAACACAAGAGCTGTTCGCTCTGTTTTCTGAGAATTTTTCAGATCGTGCTTTAAAAATCATGTACAAATTCAACCTCTTTATTTTACATGGAAGTTGTTCTCAGCAGGGTTCTTGTTTTCTCACTTGGGTGGAAAAGTTAGCTGGGCAGGTGCTTTCCTCCTGGGACTTCCTGAGGAGTTTAAGAACAGAGGGGTTGGGTTGTATGAAAGGTCTCTATTCTTTCCTAAAATACTCACAGTGTCCCACGCCAGCAAACAAAACAAGGTTGCTTTATTAGTCACCCAACAATGAAAGAAGAAATCCTCCCATTTCTTAAATGCTTCCTTTCAAAGTAACCTCAATGACCCACCTGATTCATGGAATTAATTAGTAACAATAATAATGATACCACGGTATGTGTCAGTTTTAGTCCCTGGACAACATTTCAGAACACCTCTGAAGATCCTCTGCTGCCCCATACCCATCTTAGTTCCTTCGCCTGCAGCTGCCACCCTTGTGAAGACCCTTGTCTTTACTGAGAGGGGCCCAGATGCCTCTTCCCCTCGCTTAGACAATTGCCCATGTTGCTGCTGTCAACTCGGGGCTCCCTGGGCTCCACAAAGTCACCTAAGAGGCTGCCCACACTCAGGTGTGTGTGGGGGTCCTGAGCTCAGCCGTGCTCTGCAGCAGCCTTGTCCCCTGAGCTCTTGTCCTGAGCCACAGCCCTGGCTTGATTAAGATTGGTCAGCCACCCCAAGATCACTTCCTGGCAGAGGCCACATCCTGTTGTGAAAGGGAAGACATGAAGGACTTAGGTAACACGAGTCTGCTCTGGGCCAGGCAGCTAAGAGGTGTCTTACTCAAGCGTGATTTTATTTCATAATGTAAATGACCTTGTGAAGCAGAGAAGATTGTTCTAATTGTACAGAAGGAGAAACAGAGAGTCAGAAAGATTAGGGAATTTGCTGAAGATTGTATTATGTTCCAGTGGTCTCCAGAGTGGGGTGGTTCCCTCTAGTGAAGGTGTCCAATTAATTCTTGCAGATTCATCACTAACCACATGGAAATTATCCAACCGGGCAGTTTCTAGATGAACTTGTGGCAGGTAAATTGTTTGGAAAAAAACATGGGATCCATTTCCACATAACCACAGTAAGTCTCTGTTTTTTTTTTTTTTTTAATTTTAACTTCTCAATATACGTTGTAGTTGATTTTCATGTCCCTTTACCCATTCCTCTTCCCCCGCCCCGTTAATTAATGATTGAAAACAATAGTGTGTGTTCACATAGGATTCCAGATTTGCTTCAAGAATTATTCAAATATGGAAATAGTTTCAGCTACAGAATACAAACTCTCAGCATTTGGAATCCAGGCATCTTATTTGTCCTAGCACAAAACTCCAATGAAAACACAAATATTACTCAAGATCCCATCTTAATTCCTTGCTATTTCCCTTGGGAAAGAGCTTCCAAAATACTGTATGTACAGTTAGCATGTATTTTACTTGTTGGTCTGGTTTCTATTCTGTTGGAAAACTACCATAATAGTAACTAATATTTATACAGCCCTTATGAAGTACCAGGCACTACTTTACACCTCTATTTGATTATTTAATCATCACGACAATTCTGTGAGGCAAATACCATTATTATCCTCATTTTATATGCAAAGAAACTAAGGCCCAGAGAGGTTAAGGGATTTGCCCAAGGACACACACCTGTTAAGAGACATAGCCAAGACTTTTATCCAGGCAGTCTAGGTGTAGAGTATGCTAAGACTCCAGTTTAGATAGTGAGATGGTGGGATGGTTGGGTTGTAACTGGTGTTATAATATCCCAAAGTCAAATGTAAGTTCACCATTATTTAGAAATAATAGTTTATTGAGAGGTGACTATCTGCCAGGTGCTACGGCAACCTTATTAGATCTATTTAATA
Source organism: Cynocephalus volans (assembly GCF_027409185.1). Classification (NCBI taxonomy): domain Eukaryota; kingdom Metazoa; phylum Chordata; class Mammalia; order Dermoptera; family Cynocephalidae; genus Cynocephalus; species Cynocephalus volans. The sequence continues at coordinate 157,602,911 of NC_084464.1, read as the reverse complement.
TTCATAACAGTCTGAGATCTGTCTAAATACAAAGCTCTTAATTTTAACCACAATTCTACACTATATAGCAGTGGCCCAGAGTTGCTTTACTTTGAGTTTTTTAGATATCTGTAAAGCTAATTATTATTATCACATGGGTTGGTATAATATTTGTGTTAGGTGAAGTTTATAGTCACTAAAAGTGAGCAATGTGAACGAGTCTAAACAAATAGGATGAAATAATTTTATTTGCTTTGAACACTTATAAAATGTATACCCAGAGGGATTTTAGAGATCTTCTATCAGAAAAAAGTCTCTTGTTGAATCACTTTGCATTCTTTTCTCGTTATTTCAAATTACAGAACCCACCATATTTCCTTTTTTGCCAAAGTTACCAGAAGGCTCACAGTGATTCTTAATGCTCACTTAAAGTAACTGTATTAACTTAGGTTTTTGGTATATTTATTTTTCCCTTTGTATGTCTTATGATCTATATTGATGGTATTATTATATCTACATTTCATTTTATTCAATCCTGGGTTGGATGCATATTAAAACATAAAAGATCCACTTTAATGCCTTGGTAGCCCAGGTGAGGAAGAGCCCTCCTGGCTTGCAAAGGTAAAGGAAGTTGCCCAAAATAACATAGGGTAGCTCCAGGCCTGGAGCTCCAAGGCCCTCTTGCCCAGCTGCTGTCATTCCAAAACTCATGATGAGCAATTGAAACTTGATTTAATCTCTACTGAAACCAACCAGGAGAAAATAATTTGCGGTTGTAAGACCAAGTAGGGGAAACAGATCCTGCTGGAATCATATTTGTTTTTTCTCTGGGATGTGCAAAACCTCAAGGGCCCAGATCCCTTTGGTAGGAGAGAAGGGGAATTATCTACTTCCCATGGCTCAAGCTCCATCCAGACCTGGCAGCTCACTCCCGTGGACAGTCTGGCATGTTGTCGTTATTGGTGTGGACTTTGGAGTTGTAGAAATCCAGATTAAAAGCACTTAGTTGCCTTGGGAAAGTTTAACCTTTACAAGCCACAAATGTCCATCTGTAAAATGACAACACTAATAAAAACCTACTCTCTATAAAGGTACTGTAAAAATTAACTAAGATTACATTTGTAAAGCAATTAACACAGCAAATGGCACAAATGGCTCAAAAATGTACATCGGCAGAAATAGTTATTGGTATTTTATTACAGGATTATTAAAAAGGAAGCAAAGAAAGACTTTATAAACCCATGTTTCTGAGCAGAAATAGCAGTTAACTCTACGCCCCACGGCCCCTGAAGCAGGATGAGCCACCAAATGTAACTTTTATTCTTCATTTAGTCAGGGGACTTTTAAAATACTTGATCATGTGCTTGGCCATTTTGTTGAAATCCCAACAAAACCGAAGAATTGGTATAATCAATGTTGTGAGTAATTGTGTCCCCCAAAGTTTTATGTATTAGAAACTTATTCCTCATGGTGACAGTGTTAAGAGGGTGGGAAATCCCATTATGGTAATTGAAAGGGGGGCTTTTGGGAGGTGATTAGATTGTGAGGACTGTGCCCTGGTGAGTGTATTGATCTGTTCATGGAGTAATGGGCGTGGTTCTGATGATTTTAAATTAGAGCAAGTGAAGAATGAGCTCTCTCTTGCTCAGCCATTTCACCATGTGACGCCCTGAGTCATTGTAGAGTCACCACCCACAAGAGCAAGGTCGTGTTCCCTAGACTTTGGATTTCCCAGCCTCTGAAACTGTAAGACATAAATTCTACTTCTTTATAAATTACCTGGTTTCAGGTACTTTGTTATAAGCAACAGAGATGGACTAATTCAATCAATAATACAAAGTCTGACCAAAATACAACAAAATTTGAGAGTAACGACTAAAAAGATAACCAAAAAAGTTGATGTGTTCTGTAAGTATTTTATAAATTAAGTATTTCTAAATGATTCATAAGTAAAAGAAAAATCATAATATGTAATTTAAATATTTTGAAATGAATAATTAAAAACCTATCAAAAACTGTGGAATGTAGTTAAAGGAAAATTTTTGACTTTAAATCCACATTTTAAGAAGTTTAATAAGTCAGTGAACTGAGTTTCAAAGAGCAAACCCAAGAAAAATAAGGACAGAAGTAAAGATAAGTGCAGAATAATAAAAAAGCATTTAAAAAAATTACGGGGAAGTAAAACAAAACTAAATCTGAGGACTGTACATTTTCTCACCTATAGAAAGGAGGTGCTATAGTATCGATCTCAAGGTATAGTTGTGGTCACATACCGTTATCTGTGCAAAAGTATTTTGAAACTTCAGGGGACTATTCATATGCACTTCCATTTTTATTTTGTTTATTCAACACCTATTCTGTGCCAGGCAACTTGCCTGGCAGTGGGGGTAAAATGCCTTCTTGGAACTTACTTTCTGTAGGGGTTGAGGACATTAACCCAGTGATGACACAAATCAATGTATGCTGGGCAGGAGGTGTGCACTGTGGAAGGAGAGCATACGATGGGGGTATATCCAGCTCAAGGATGTCCTGGAAAATGAGGATCAGGCAGAGATCAGGAGGCAGAGTGGAAGGAGAAGTGTTCCAAGCAAAGGAAGAGCAGGGTGTGTGTGTGAGGGACAGAAGAAAGGCTGGTGTGACAAACCCAATGGCGGGTGGTGTGGAGGAAGACAGGGTGACAGGTGTAGGAAGTAGCCCTGCAGGCTCTGGTAGGCCACATTTGGATTCTTGCTTTTAAAGGGCAATGGAAAACTGTTATAGTATTTAAATCAAGGCGACAGAATGGATTGGGAAGAGACAGAATGAATGTAGGGACTACTTAGAAGGCCAATGCGTGGTCCAGGTGAGAGATGAGATGATGGTGGCTTGAATTGAGATGATAGACATAGACATGGGGAGAGGTGGATGGACTTGAGAGATATTTCAAAGGTAAAATCTCAGTGTACACCCTAGAGTTTGGGGATGCGGATTAGGACATCCAACGGGCTCCCATCAAAAAAGGATGATTTGAGGGACACCTCCCTGGAGGTGCAGTGTTTGGATGTGGCCCTACTGGCTTATCTACCAGAAAAAGGCACTAAAGTGCTATCCTTTTTGCATCTTGGGTCAAAAGACAAGGCTACAGATCTGCTGGCCATGACAAAAGCCCATATCTCTGGTCTGGCATTGTCTGGCTGGGCGTGTCCTGGGGCACTGTATTGGAGAAATTGGCTGCCCTGACTGCTCTACATTTGGTTTAATTTTCCTTTTTTTTTTTTATAGTGATGCAATATACCAAGAGACCCATTATACATTATTAAACTTTTAGTAAGATCCATAAATAATATTCTACTTGTTGAAAACATTTACTATGTAGGATTTTTATTAGATTACTTTGATGAATGCAGTCTTACCTGGAAGTTGACAACAACGAGGAAACTTATAAAACACATGTGTTTTGCCAAAAGCCCAAATCTGAGTAATTATGTTAATTTTGGAGGTCTGGGTGATTAATATGGTTTGGGAACAGGGTATCATATTGGGTTACAAGCACAATATAGCTTCATGAATCCAGCTTTCTGGGAAGATGTGCCAGATACTCACCAAACTTGATCCCTTTTTTTCCTGGGCGCACAGTTAGACTCCCTTTCCCAACCTCCCTGCAGTTAGGTAAGGCCACATGATGGAATTCCAGCCAATGGGATGTGAATGGAATTAGTGTGGACAACTTCCAGGACTGGCACAGAAAAACCTCCCATGAAAGAGCCTTGATTTTTTCCTCACCTGTGCCGACTAAATGTTGACTCCTCCAATGAACTTGGGCATCAGCTGTTGATGACGGGGAGGCTCTTTGAGCCTCGAGCCCTGAGTGACTTCTTGGAGCACGCCCCACCTCCAGCTGGATTTTATGTAAGTGAAGAATAACTTTCTACGACGTTAAGTCACTGATATTTAGGGATTTGTCTGTTATACAGCAGTTGGCTGCAACTCACACTATCCTGTTTGATTAGCCAAGCGCAGTTAGGCCGGGTAGGCACACTGACAACTCTTTCTAAAGACCATTTGCGTTTCCAAGCATCTGTTTGCAGTGTATCTGATCACTTTCATGTCCCTGTTCTTTCAGGCTTCAGTGGTTTGATTTTTCTCAACTCTTCCTCCCAAACCCCATCAGTAGCAAGGGAGAACAATGTGTGTCACCAGAAGGCATGCAGACCTCCTGAAGCTGCCCCTGCTTGACTTATCTGAAGTCACAATTCATCTGAGGATTTGTGCTGGGACTCTGGGAAGCTCCCCTAGTGAGCATAGCCCCCTCACTGCCCTGGCTCTAGTCCCTCAGCCCATCTTCCGAGGTGGACCACTCCTGGGCTTAGTGGGGAGCTGGATTCAAGGGGACTTTGGGCTCTGAGGAAGTCACTGGGGGGGAAGCTTGACATAAGTTCTGTGAGTGTGCCTGATCTCCCTGGCCCCGCAGAGGCCCAGAGGCAGCAGAATGGTGTGCAGAGTTTTTCCTGCCCCTGAAGCTGGAAATGGAGGCTTTGACCAGGGACTTCAGAGGAGGACTGACAGCCTGCGCTTTTACGACCTGAACCACATAGGCAAGATGCTCCGCCTTCTCCTACCTTTGAGACAGCTGCCTTCAGGGCACACAGCAACCAGGAGCCAGCAGAAGAAAACCAACTGCCCCTGCAGGGACTTTGCACCAGAGAGAGGAAGATGGAGCAGAACAGGCAGAGATGTTGGAGGAGACACAAACAATTTGAATTAAAAAAGGGGGGGGGGCATTGAAGGAGATCTAAATGTAGCACAAAAAGACTTTCTGGAGCTAAAAATGATAATTTCCTAACTAAGTACAATTTGGTAGATTAACTGAAGGACAGGGAGATCACCATGGAGAGTTATTATTCTGGCAAATCAAGGGAAAGAAATAGCTTGATGTAGAACAAAGATACAAAGAGATGGAAGCAAGAGGGAAAAGATAAGAAACTTGGAAGATGGATCCTAAAGCCTTGACTTGTGAATAGCAGGAGCAGAAAGAGAAAGAGGAACCACCAGAGTAGAGGCCACTATGATACTAACAATAAAAGAAAACTTCCCTGAACTGAAGCAAACCTGAATCTGTCTTCTTCTTCTTCCTCTTTTTTTCAAATTTAATAGACTTTTTTTTAGAGCAGTTTTAGGTTTGCATATACCCCCTGCCCCTCAGGCACAGCCTCCCCCACTATCAATGTCCTGCACCAGAGTGGCACCTTTGTGCGACCCATGAACCTGCATTGACACATCATTGCCAAAGTCCATCTGTTACCTTTGGGTTCATTCTTGGTGTTGTACGTTCTATGGGTTTTAAGGAATGTGTAATGACATGTATAGCACAGATCATTACAGTATTATATAGAATAGTTTCACTGCCCTAAAAATCCCGTGGTCCACCTATTCATCCCTTCTCCCCAAACCTCTAGCAACCACTTATTTTTTTACTGTCTCCATAGTTTTGCCGTTTGCAGAATGTCATAGAGTTGGAATCATACCATATGTCGCCATTTCAAATTGGCTTCTTTCACTTAGTAATAGGCATTTACAGTTCCTCCATGTTTTCTTCTGGCTTGAGGGCTTATTTGCTTTTAGCGCTGAATAACATTCCACTGTCTGGGTGCAGCACAGTTTATTTCCCTTTTTACCTACTGAAGGACATCTTGGTTGCTTCCAAGTTTGGGCAGTTAAGAATAAATCTATGAACATCCATGTGCAGTTCTTTGTGTGGAGATAACTTTTCAATTCATTTGGGTAAATATTAAGGAACAGAATTGCTGAATTATATGGTAAGAGTATGATTAATTTTGTAGGAAACTTCCAAACTGTCTTCCAAATAGCTGTACCACTTAGCATGTCTGCAATGAAGGAGAGTTTCTGTCACTCCACATTCTCACCAGCACTTGGTGTTGTCAGCATTTTGGATTTTCTCTGTTCTAATAGGTGTGTAGTGGTATCTCATTGTGGTTTTGATTTGTAATTCTCTAATGACAGGGAGCATCTTTTCATATGCTTATCTTCAATAAATCGTCTTTGGTGAGGTGTCTTTAGATCTCTGGCCCATTTTTTAATCAGGTTGTTCGTTTTCTCATGGTTGAGGTTTTTTTTATTCTAAGTTTTTGTTTATTATTAGCATATTCATTCTTACAAATCATGATATTTCTTTATGCCCTTTGCCTGACCTATCACTTCCCAAACCTCCTTCCTTCCTGCCCCCCCCATCTCTAGTATTCTTAGCTTTGTTCTCTTTTTCTGAAAGTTGAACTTATTGTTGTGGTCTTTTCTTTTTTCTTTCCTTCATTCCTTCCTTCTTCCCTCCCTCCCTCCCTTTCCTAGCAGCCAGTTTTGAGTAAGAACATGTGGTATTTTTGTTTCTTTGTCTGGCTCATTTCACCTCACATAATTTTCTCCAGACTCATCCATGTTGCTGCAAATGGCAGAATTTCATTCTTTTTTATGTCTGAGTAGTATTCCATTGTGTATATATGCCACATTTTCTTTATCCAGTCATCCACCAATGGACACTTAGGTTGGTTAGATATCTTGGCTGTTGTAAATAGAGCTGCAATGAACATGGGAGTGCAGGTATCCCTTCAACATGATGATTTCCATTCCTTTGGATACATACCCAGTAGTGGGATTCCTGGATCATATGGTAGCACTATCTGTAGTTGTTTGAGAAACTTCCATACTATTTTCCATAATGGCTGTGCTAGTTTACAGTCCCACCAACAGTGTAGAAGAGTTCCCCTTTCCCTGCATCCTCATCAGCATTTGTTATGCTTGGTCTTTATAATAATGGCTAGTCTCACTGGGGTGATAAGAAATCCCCATGTGGTTGTTTTTTTTTTTTGTTTTTTTGTGACTGGCCACCATGCTCAGCCAGTGAGCGCACCGGCCATCCTTATATAGGATCCAAACCCGCGGCGGGAGCACTGCTGCGCTCCCAGCACCGCACTCTCCCGAGTGCGCCACGGGGTCGGCCCAATCCCCATGTGGTTTTGATTTGCATTTCTCTGATGACTAGTGATGCTGAGCACTTTTTCATGTACCTTTTGGCCATTTGTATGTCTTCCTTTGAAAAATGTCTATTCATCTCATCTCATGGTTGAGTTTTAAGAGTTATTTGTATATTTTGGAGAACAGTCCTTTTACAGATATGTCTTTTGCAAATATTTTCTCCCAGTCTGTGGCTTGACTTCTCATTCTCTTGAGAACCTCCCTGTTAAAAAAAGAGTTAACAAGATTAGGGGCAACTTGATGAGAAAAAGCAGGTGCCCAGGCATTTCCTGGTAAAATTGCGGAACTCTAAGGATAAATAGAACAATTTATTTATTTATTTTTAAAACTGACAAATAAAATTTGTATGTATTTATCATGTACAACATATTGTTTTGAAGTGTGTACACATCATGGAGTGGCTAAATTGAGCTAATTAGTATATGCATTACTTCACATATTTATTTGTTTATTTTCTTTTGTGGTGGAATGAGAAAAATCTTAATGCTTCTGGGCAGAAAAAATTACAAGAGTCAGCCTGGTCCTGGGCTTCACATCCATCACAACTGATCATCTTCCTCCTGAAAAATTCTTTCCCTTGGCTCCTGCCTGCCTCTCTCTTGGTATCTATCCCTCCTTCAGCATGTTTGTTTAAAAAAAACAAAACAAACCAGATGCATATATTCTTTGTCCTGGCGATTGCACTTCTAGAAATCTAATCCATAGAAATAAAAGCACCAGGAGAAATGACATGAATAAGGATGTCTGTAGTGGCCAAAACAAAAACAAACCAAAAACCAAAACAAAACTGTAGACAAAGGTAATGCTTATTGTCTGGGAAGTGGCCAAATAAATGATGGGGTGTATTGAAGTATTATGCAAGTATTAAAAAAGAATGAATAGAGATAAACCAGTTATTTGATGGTCTTGAATAAGGAAATAAGATTCAGAAAACTGTCTAAAATGTTCACAGTTAAATATAGCTCTTTCTACGTATAGTATATGTTCATGTGCATAAGTACATGTGACACTAGAACGTAAGCTCAGGTGGCAGTGGGGCTTCGTGTCCTGTGCACTGCAGGATCTTCAGTGTCTAGAAGAGCAGTATAAATTTGGAGAAAAAAATCAAGGCAGACGCTAGATTGAAGGATTACCAGTGTTTGTGTCTATGGGTACAAGGGGTCCAAGAAAGAAACACTTATTTATATAAAATTCTATGTATTTTTGAAGAAAAATTTTGAAAGTTAAAACAAACCAAAAAAGTTCACACAAATTTTGCATTCTACTTCATTACATATTTATGCTTAGGCATAATATTTATATTCATTTTAATTTAAAAATATTTTAAAATAAAATATTTTAAATTACTTGTAGGAAACTCAAAAAATTCATTCTCGATTCAAACAGTGACTGTGGTATCAAGGAGTGATGAAATTTTATACGTGGTAATAGCATTGTGGTTACATTAAACCCAAGGTCCCCCAACAAACTCCTGATCTTTTCGAAATTCATACTGAAGTATTTGCATGAAAGGGTTCGGTGTCTGGGACTTGCTTCAGTGTGGCTGGGGTGAGGGGGTTAAAGTGGGGAGGGCACATGGAATAAGATTGTCATGCATTGACAACTCCCGAAGCTGGGTGACAGATGCATGGAGGAGTCATTATCCTATTGGAATTATACCACTGAAATTCTATGCTATTATCCTATTGAGACTGTATACTATTGAAATTTTCCATATAAAATATATAAAACTAAAAACTTACAGTTTCCACAATCAACTCTCTTTATCTAACTTTCAAACTTACATTTCCTAGCAATAATATGTTCTAAAATGTACCTTAAATCTTCACTGTTACCTTTGTAGCTATTAATTCAGATTATTATTTGGAGTACTATCACTACTTCAGAATTTTTAAAAAATCTGTTCAGTAAGTCAACTTTGAGCATAATTCTTTATTATTAACATAAAAATATATCAATTTACCTCATTTCATCTTTTGTCAGATGGTTTTCTCTTTTCCACTTGAAGGTAAATGACAATTCCGTTCTACACTTGGAAGTTTGGCCACCACTTGGTCTGGCTCTACCTTCCATCGGTATGGTACAGAAAGCATCAAAATCATTTTCTGTTTTTCTGTGCAAATTTCTTAAAATACAGACATCTCCAAACTATTCTTTAGGTTATTTTAAAAATAAAGTCCTTATTCCAATAACCAACCAACCCACCACCCGACAAAGGCAGCCAATAACTCAAACAATCATTAGTGGCTTTATGAGGAACAGAGAGAGGCAGGAGACATGGTCTCTGCTAAGAATTTACACTGTAGCCAAGGAGATGAGGCTAAATTGTCATTGCCTGAGAAGATGGAGTTAAGGGCTAAATTCTGGAAAGACTGTAAATGCTAAAGCTGGTCCTTCAATAAGTTCCTCTCCCACTACCCTTTTGTCCCTAACACCAAAAAGTTTCCCCTGGCTTTTTTTCTAACTTGATGCTTAGGGTGGTCTGATAGGGGATATGGCTGAAAGCTACCATGTGAAAGATTTCTTCCTACAGTCCATTTCTCTGTCCTTAAGTTGAAGGCATAAATAACACTGACCTGCCTCTACTGCCTGCCGACTGTCTCCTGGAACTCAGGTAGGAGTCAGGGGACTTCTATTGACCTGGACATGGAACTTTCTTGCTTTCTCCTGCTAAACAACACATTGGCTTCCATGGGAGCATCTTACTCCAGGGAAATTTCCTCCTGAATAGGATGAGTGTGCTGGGAGAGGGGCAGCACTTTGTTTTATTGAGAGGGTCATTAGGCTAGAACAAACACTTAGAGCACTGACATCCTCTCAGCTCAAGCTTCTATCTGGCTGCCTCACATGGCATTGGAGTGTCTCCTTGTTCTGCATCTCCTGAGTCTCTGCTTTGCCTGATGGTCTGTTTGTTTACAAAGTCCACACCTTGACTGATGGTAGAAGTCACTTGTTAAAAGCCTTTAGGGTTTCCTAGTGAATTTTTTCTGTCGGGATATTGTTTTGGATGTAGATAGCAAAAACCCAAATAAAATAAACCATAAGATTTATCACCTTGCAGAACAAGAGGTTATGGGTGAGTTGCTTGTGATCCTATCCAAGTCTCACTCCTCCAAATGTGCACCACGATGCTCCCCCCTTGCCTACCTGAGAATTTCATTTATGCCATTATCACCCCTCAAAATCCAATTTCCATTCTGCTGAATAATACGTGCACAAGGTAGCACATACAAAAATTCTGAAATGTCCCCCACCCTAAAAGCACCATCTCCCTTATCTCCTCCATAGCAAGACCCCTCCAGATAGTTGCCCCCGCTCCCAGACACTCTTTTTTCTTCCTTCAAATTTCTAACCTTCTCCAGTCAAGCTTTCATTCATAGCCTTTACTCCACTGAAACTACTCTTTTCAAGGTTGCAGCTGCGTTGACAAATCCAGTGCACAATTCCCCTTTCTTGACTCATCTGCAGCACTTGACGTAATTGACGGCTGCTTTTGCCTTGAAATACTTTTCACTTAGCCTCTCCCCTTTCCTTCCTGCAGCACTGACATTCCTTCTCGGTGTCTGAGTGGGATCCTTCTGATTTTCTGGACTTCAGCATTGAAGTGCCCTTGAGTCAATTCCCAGACCTCTCTTCTCTGTTCACCCACTCTCTCAGTGATCGCATCCTGATGGTTTTAAATGCCATTTATGTGCTTGAGTCCCAAATCTCGACCTCCAACTTGGACCTCTCTACCGAACTCCAAACTCAGAGATCCACCTTATAAATCCATAAATCCAGCTTGACTGTGGAATATCTATTGGCATCTTAAATTTAACACATCAAAACCAAGCTCCTGACTTCTCTGCTCCAAACCTGCTGTTCCTCCAGTTGTCCCCATGCCAGTAAAAGGCAGCACCATTCTTCCATTTCCTTCTCTTCCAAATCTTGTAGTTATCCTCAACTCTTCTTTTCCTCTGACATTTCCCAAAAAGCAAATTTTCACACTGTATCCATTCTGACAACTTCTCACCATTCTAGTTCAAACCCTTCTCACTTCTCACCTGGAATGTTGCCCCAGACTCCTAACTCCTAATCCCAGTCTCTGGGATTCCACTCTTGCCCCACTCCAGTCTTGTCCCACTTCAGCAGTGAGAGCATTAAAGTGTGTGACAGAGCATGCCAGTTTTCTTCTCACAACCCTCTAGTGCCTTCTCATCTTGCTCAGATGAAAAGCCAGAGTCATTCCAGTGGCCTGAAGAGGTAGGTCACGGCAGCTGGAGGGCCATCAGCAGTCTTTGCTGCTTGGGAGCGACTGTTTGGAATATCGGTTCTGGAGCTGGACAGGCATTTGCATCCTTGTCCCACCGCTCATTACTGGGTGACATCTCTTAGCCCCTGTTTCCTCATCTGTAAAATAAGGATAACAATATCTGTTACCAGCAGCAGACTTGGCTTGCCCTCTTGCACTAAACAAATGACCTGAAAGTCCAAAAGTTGGTGCAAAGATTGGAAGCTTTATTCAGATAACCAACATCTGGGGGGTGACCAGGCTAAAATTATCACTCTTTCTGATACCGGTTCTGGGTTTTATAAAGGGGAAGAGGCGAGAAGGTCAGGTAAGGGTTTTGTCCTGCAGGCAAAGGGGGACGATGGTCACGGGATCAGCAGAGGGTCTGAGTCAGATGTCAGGGTCTCATGATGGATGGGTGCTTTGGTGTTGTGGAGTCTGCGGTTGGTGGACTGGTCAGCTTCCAGCCCTCAATGTTATTTCTGGGTTGGAGTCCTTATCTCCTAGGGAGAGCTCAAAGACAATAACCTCAGTCAAGCATCACTGGAGCATAAAAATACCTGACTTGTACCTCTGACTAACGTGGATGCAATTTTCCTTTAAGCAAGAAAGTGAGTTAATAATCAGCTGGGATGCTTTGCCTTTCTCTTGGATTTCCTCTGTTTGCAGTTGATTAGGGAGGTAAGAAAAACAAGAAAACTTAGTTTCAGTCCTTAATAGAAGATGAACAGCATCTAAAGTAAATCAATATAAGAGGGTGTAATGGAGATAAACAGAAATAAGCTTTTGAGAAGGATCCTTCTGGGGCATGATTTCATCTCCGGGTAGTTGCAGCCATACAGCCAGTTTCTCATTTCCTCTGCTAACCTCAAGGAATTGATGATTACCAGTTCCCAAGTTAATGGCTGACTGAAATTTTCTTCTTGGTCCTAGGCCATTTTCTGGCTAAGGTCCCTTTCATATCTACCATGTAGGGTTATTGTGAGAATGAATGAGATAATATTTATACAATTCTTAACACAACACCTGGCACCTAGGGAGCACAGGTAAATGGGGGCTACTATTTTCGTTTGTCAAGTCTCAGCTGGCCCCGCCTCTGGCAGACTGTCCTTGGCTGGCATTCGTAGCAGCTGTTGGTATGCTGTGAAGTTCCAGTTTTCTAAACCACAGTCTTGGAAGCACTTGGTCATCACAGAAACTACTTTCTGACTTACTGAAACCTTAGCTGGGTAGATGTGAGGTATATTATCCATTATCCCAGGACTCAGAATTTACCAAAATGACAGGCCCATGGGTTTGGTGTCAGTTTTAGAGGCATCCTTTGCAACTGCAAGAGGACAACCCGGTGTGTATTCATTCAACAGATCATTTTTCCAGGTACCGTGAGGGTATTTCAAAAAGTTCATGGAAAAATAGAATTAAAAGATAATACGAATCTTTTCATGAAGTTTTTGAAGCGCCCTTCTACCTGCCAGCCCCTGAGCCTCTCGATTGTCAGTAATCACCCTCTCAGCAGCCCTCACCAGACCCTGTGCAGCTCCTTGTCAAAGTTGTATGAACCGACACTGGAGGTGGAGCCTGCCCCTGGCACGTCCCAGCTCATGCTGAAGCTGGTGATTTCGCCTCCACACAAGGAAGCTTTCTCCATGATGGAGTGAGACATGCCGAGTGGGGCTCTGCTGGGCCATCCACGCAGCACCCCCACAATGGATTTAGGCTTTGGCTGGTGTCACAAAACATGCTCTTCACAGAAGTGATACCCATTCAATACCTGCTTTTGCAACAGGGCCAGGGAAGGTGATCCCACACAGCTCATCGCCGGGTTGAATGGAGCAAACTGCAGCTCTGAATAATTATGGAATCTGCAGTGAACCAGGACCCAGATCACAGAGTGCCTCTGAGTCCTCAGGGACATACCTATTGCATGCCACAGCGATTTCCAATGTTTTGAGAAGTGGAAACTGTTGTCATTTGCGTGATTTGCTGTTACCACCCTCCACCTTTCATTCATTAAAATATGAAGCGTCTTCAAAAAGTTCATGGAAAGATTCACGTTATCTTTTAATTCTATTTCTCTATGAACTTTTTGAAGTACCCTCCTGCACCTTTCAAATTTACTTTGGGGGATGTAAATTAATATTTTTAAAAAGTGAATAAAACTTGCTGGTTTTCAGTTTTAAAATCAATATGTATCTTTAGGATTTCGTGACTGCTTGTGCTTCCAACAGGCTCCCCTCCCTTGAAGATAATGGGAAACGCCTTGAAGTAAAAATTAGATCCAACTCCTTTCCATGTGGATATATCCTCCTGCTCTTAGGTGTGTTTCACAGACAGTGTGTCCTGAAATTTCAAGCAGGGCCTTAATGCTGAATGAAATGCAACTGGAATAAAGGTGGGTTTCACAGCTCTTGAACCTCCCCTGGGAAGAACAGTTTTGTCAGCCTCTTTTGTACTTACCCGTAAATAGAGGTGTGATTATTCTTAAGTTTTGCCTAGTTTTGTTATTTAATTTCTCATTTGCATTTCTCAGTCCTCAGCCAGATAGTAAGCTCCTGAAGGGCAGGGATATTAGTTTCTTTTGGTTTCAAGTGACACAAATTCAATGTCGCATAGCTCACACGAGAGCTGGGACTGACTGATTGTACGTGGGAAAGGCTGGTTCCCACTGTCCATCTCTCAGCCCAACTTCTCTCCCGGTGTTGGGTTTACTGTCTCTTCTTACAGGTGGTTTCCTCTCTGTGGTAGGTGTGGGGTGGGCAGAGCGCATGGACTGGGTAGCACACAGCTACTAACTTTTATCACCCCAGCTGTTGTATGATGAGTTTGGCTGGCCTTTGTCCCTCGTTCCTGGGAGGAAGCCTCTGAGCTTTTGGAATTTCCTGAATTTCCTGAGCGATAGGAGTGTCTTTGTTACTCATTGTGGGCTGCTTGGACCACACCTGAGTTTATACCAAAGAAGTGACTCATGGTTGGCCCCTAGTTAGTTTCAGGATGCAGGAGAGGCCAACCTTCAGAGACTTGGGACTGTGAGCCAGGTGATATCACCGACCTCCTGGGAGGGGAGGGGAAGAGGGGACCGAGTTCAATCACAGGCCAGTGCTTCAGTCAATCACACCTACATAATGAAGCCTAGTAAAATCTCTGGTAATTGTACATCGCGGTGTTGGGAAGGTGATGTTTTCTGAGGACACAGGAGCTTCGAGTTTTGGGACCCTTCCAGACATCACCCTATGTGTCTCTGTCCGATCCAGATTTGTATCTTTTTGCTGTAATAAAACTGTAATCCTAAGTAGAGCATTTTCCTGAGTTCTGTGAGTCATTCCAGAGAATTATCAACCCTGAGAGCGTTGTGGTAATCACTGAATCTGTGGCACTTGGTCAGAAGTGTGGGTGGCCCAGGGACCCCTGAATTGCAGCTGATGGCTGGGGTGAGGACAGTCTGTGGAGGACTGTGTCCTTAACCTGTGGAATTTGATCTAACTCAGGGGAATTACTGTCAGGATTGCATTGCACCAGCTTGGCAAAGGAAGAGATATCTTTTCTTCTTAACATCCAAATGGAAAATTCCATGCTAAGACTTTGGGCAGACTGGGTAATGCTGCCACCTTTGAGAGGGAGTGAACTGGACTGGGGAGGAGCTGGTGTGATGGAGGAGCTGGGGAACGGTGCTAGGGGACAGAAGCAGCAGTCGTCTCCCATGGCCCGGATCCTGTATAACTTTATGACCTCTCTCAGCATGTTGTAGGGACCATTAGTGCTCACCAAACACCCACTTGCCCCGTTTCCTATATCAGCCTTCCTTGCAGTTAGGTCGGGTCCATATGAGTAGTTCTGGCTGAGAACCGTGAGCAGAATTGATGTGAGCTGAGTTCAGGCTAAGGTCCTTAAGAGCCTGGAATCCATTCCCATCTGTCTTCCTTTGCTGCTGTGACCCTGGCAGCCAGGTGTTCCAGGTGGCATGCCACCAGATGGAGGAAGGCCACCCATCCATGCTGGTCTTTACTGGGTTAAAGCTAAAGAGATTTGGGGGTTCTGGCAGGCAGAATAATGGCTCCCCGAAGATGTTAGGTCTTAATCCCTGGAACCTGTAAATGTTGACTTATTTGGAAAAAGGGTCTTTGCAGGTGTAATTAAGTTAAGGACTTTGAGATGAGGAGATTATCCTGGATTATCTGGATTATTATATTGATTATCTCAATGCTATCACAGGTGTCGTTATAAGAGAGAGGCAGAGGGAGATTAGACGTACAGAGGAAGGACGATGTCACCATGGAGGCACAAATTGAAGTGATGTGGCCACAAGCCAAGAAAATTTATTCTCTCAGTCCTGGAGACCAGAAGTCCTAAATCATGATCACTGGGCCCAAATCAATGTGTCTGCAGGGCCTTGCTCTCTTTGCTGTTCTAGGGGACAATCTTTCCCTGCCTCACCCAGCTTCTGGTGGCTTCAGGCATTCCTAGATTTGTGGCAGCATCACCCCATCACTGCCTCCATCTCCACATGGCCTGCTCTTTGTCTGTGAGGACATATCACTGGACTTAGGTCCATCCAGATAATTAAGGATTATCTCTTCATCTTGAGATCCTTAAATAAGTTTCATCTGCAAATTCCCTTTTTCCAAATGAGGTCACTGACAGAATTTGGATGTATTGTCCTCCCAGAATTCATGTAGAAATTTGATCCCCAATGTGGCAGTGTTGGAAGCTGTTTGAATCTCTGGGTGGATCCATCATGAATGGATAAATGCTCTCCCTGCGGGGTGGGGGTAGTGAGTGAGTTCTCACTCTGTTAGTTCCTGCGAGAGCTGGTTGTTTAAAAGACCCTGGCACCTTCTCTCTCTCTCTCTTGCTTCCTCTCACCACGTGATCTGCTTGTACCTGCCAGCTGCTTGCCACTTTTCACCATGAGTAGAAGCAGCCTGAGGCCTGCACCAGGTGCAGCTGTCCCAAAATCATAAGCCGAATAAACCTCTGTTCTTTATAAATTACCCAGTCTCAGTTATTCTGTTACAGCAAGACAAAAATGGACTAATAAAATCACATTCACAGGATCTGGGTGGACATATTTTGGGGGGTCCACCATCCACCTACTACAGATACCAATGCCTTGATAGCAAGTCTGGGATGGGCAGTATCTCCAAAATATAGATTCAGTAAGAAATTTTATATCGAATAAATTGGTTGGTCTTTATCTAAATAACATATTCTCTAAGAAATATGAAATTTATCTTCCTTTTAGTACAGGTATTGACCAATTATTGCTTTATGGAAAACATGCAAAATCCAGAACCACCTGTGTATAGTTTGTGAATGTTCTACATTAGGGTGAACATATGTCTCCTCTAGTAACTGCTTTCCTGGCCTACTCTTATTAGCTTAAAATGTCATCAGTGGGTCCAACATACCAATCCCATTTTTAGCATGACGATTTGATTGATTTCTGTTATGAGAATGAGGTGCTGGGTGAATAGGTTATGACTAAATGTTAGGCTCCAGATAAATCAAAGGAGATGACAAGCAGGACATGTTTACTTACAGCACTATAACAAGCTAGAAATTGACTTTAAAATACCGTTCTAAATATCTGACAGTCTAAAATCCTTTGGTTCAGTTGAATAGGGTCACATTAGGCATTCTTCAAATTTTGACTACTTAAATTCTAAAATAGTGTATTATTTGCTCCAAAGAAGCAGAGAAATTTAGAAAAATATTCAGAGGTTTGGATTGTTTTTAGATATCTCCATTTAAAATTAAAATATTTGAAATCACTTTTGAAATTAGGATCAACCAAAATCCGTAGAAAGTCTAAGGTTAAGGTGGAAAGAGTCCTGTGTCCTCTGGAGATCTCAGCACATTCCTGGCTCTGCAACTGAATTGCTGTGGAAGCTTGTGCAAGTGACTTAACCTCTCTGGGCCTTATCTCTTCCTCAATAAAAGTAGAGTAGAGTGTTTTAGAGTAGTTGATCTCTAAGAGTCCTTCTGGCTCTAACATCCTATGGTTCTCTAAAAGGGGCCCTATTTTATAACAGACCATGCAGGTGAACAGTTAACTCTCTAGAACGTACCTCGTCTTTGACCTAAGAGAGCCTGCGGCAGGAGGCCATTGCAGCATAGCCTCAGCAGGGGCAGACTGTGAAGAAAAACAATTGAAACAGAATCTGGGAACCGGTGGGGATTTATTTCTAAGTTGTGTTTTTCCATTTTCTCTGGCAAGCTTGCTCTCAAATACTGTCAGCTGCAAAAGTACGCTGGCAGGACACATTCAAGCCCTTCTGCGTGGGGAAGGCTTTGGAGTCCTGGGCCCCCCGAGAAGCCCTTTTAACGGAATGCCAGCAGGGGCTGTCATCCCAACTGTGTCTTGCCACACAGATGGAGGCTTCCTCAGCAGGGGCTCAAGTCACCTTGACACCTCTCAGTCAGGAGGAGTGGCACCCTTCCTAGCAGGGGAGTGTGCCCACAGAGAATGACCAGGGACAGGCGCATGTGTCTCAGGGGAATGGCGTGCTTGTGATGACCTGGATGAGGGAGACGTTGGACTGGTTCCTGGAGGTGACAACATACAGCCACTTGCTTTTTGCCAAAACAATATTCCGTAGCTCAAAGAACGATACAGCCTTCTTAGCCAGGCGCCTCACACGCTCAGGCCTGGATGACTTCATGCGGACGGTGACAACTGGCTTTGTCATGATAGATAGCTCTTTAGCAAAGGGGCTTCCAGACTTCATGTCTTCTCTTTTCTAGGCTGGAGGCATGGAAGTAAGACATAGGAAGCTTCTCAGATTTTTCCTTATGATATGACACCCATCAGAGGGGAAAAAAGTTCTCCTAGTCTTGTGACTTTCCCTCTTCGAAGATCCGGTGAAAAGTAAACTGATGACAGATCTGAAAGCAGTTTCTCTGTGGGTGTGGCATGGGCACTGCCTCTTGCCTCCAGGTGTCTCCAAGATCAGACGCTGTTGGCAACGGGATGCCCATAGTGTCAGGTGCCACTGAAAACCACGCATCCTGCCCAGCACCAGAAAAATCTCCACCTGCCTGAGAAAAGGCGGTTAACAGACACCAAGATGACACAGATGTTGAAACTGTCTCAGAAGGATTTTACCGGAGAAAAGCTCGATTGTGGAAGTAAGATAGTGGTGAGGAAAGGTTTTCATGAGGTGGCAGTGTCAGCCTTAGAGTTTTCTAGAACCAGGTAAAGATGAAGGGGAAGGAGGAATGCAAAAAAAAAAAAAAGAAGAAGAAATTGGGACAGAGCTAAGACCCCTCCATTGATCAGGTAGAGACTAGCCCATCATGTAACCAGGCCAAGGGCAGCAAGCAACCTCCAGCCCAGACCTACACAGGTTAGTCTCCAAGCCATCCCACTGTGAGGAGAAAGTGGGGGTTCAGGGGAAACCCTGATGATCAGCTCTCTTGAGAGGTTTTCCTGTGAGTTACAATGCAGAAATCTTTGCCCAGAGATCTAGCCTGATGTGTGTGTGTGTGCAGATTTCATGATATATGGACAGTGGAGTTGATATAGGGATGAATATGCAAGGTCACGGTCCTTCCTCAGGTTCTCGCAATGTACTAGACACAACATTTACACAAGTAAATATGATTTAAAGCAGCCGTGATGAGTTGGGAGAGCACAGAGGAAGGATCCATGTTCTGACCCATTCGTGTTAAGCTTGGAGTGAAATCAGAGATCTGTGTGTTTCACAGAGCAAGCTGCATTTCAGGATCTTGGGACCAAGCCATGGGATGGCTATCATCAGCTCCACTCTCCTAGACCCAGATCATCCTCAGCGTCTGTTCAAATTCTGCCTGGAGAAGCAAGTTTCCGCTTTCATTCTCAGTCTCTAAGCCAAAGACTATGGGCAGTAGAGGTTCCCTCCCAAACATCAGAAAATGAAAGGTGGACCCAGAGGCATCATCTCTAGTGTCAGCGTTGTTATAATTAGCACCACTGCCCTTGTTTTGCTTCCACGGCCTTATACTGTATACTATAGAATCTGACACACACACACACGCACGCACGCATGCACGCACACACGGGCGCACACACACATGCACACACATGCACACGCACACACACACACACACGCACACGCACACACACACACCCCACCCCAGGTTGGATGTCCCTGAGGACAAAGATAGTTTGGGTGGGCTCCTCATCTCTCCTCACCTCTAACAACTGTCCTCTGCAGGTAGTGCGCTGTCCACACCACCCCCAGCATTGCCTGGACCCACATCTGAACCCCCACTTGCCTCCTCATACTGGTGATGGCTTGGAGACCGGCCAGTGCAGGACTGGGCTGGAGGTCATTCCCTGCCCTTGGCCTGATTGCATGATGGGCTGGTTTCTATCTGGTCAATGGGGGGATCTTAGCTCTGTCCCAATAATAATAATAATAAGAATTATTATTATTATTTTGCATCCCTCTTTCCCTTTCATCTTTCCCCTGATTCTAGAAAACTCTCAGGCTGAAACTACCACCTCATGAAAACCATTCCTCACAACTATCTGACTTCTATAATTAAACTTTTGTCCAGTGTGAGACTGATCTGCATTATTAGTGAGGGCAATCATACAATTTAAAGCTCTGTGACATCTGTGTCATGTTGGTATATGTATCTGTTGATTGTATTTTCTCATTTAAGTGGAGATTTCCCTGGTTCTTGGTATGATGAGTAATTTTCAGTCATATCCCGGGCACTTTGGATATCATGTTGTGAGACTCTCAATCCTATTTAATCCTCTTGTTTGTAGGCAGTCACCCTGTTGAAGTATAGTGGACGTAAACTCCTTGCTGGTCTGCACTGACATCACCCCAACCAAAGTGGAGCACCGACCGGCCCCACCTCACTCTGCCTCCCCCTGCCTTGTAGCTGCTGGGTGGGGCTGGAAGTTCAGCTCCCTGCTTGGCCATGCTGATATCAGGGGTGAGGTGGGGACAAAGGGAGGATGCTGTATAATAAAGAATTTGACTGGCTTTTGTCCCTGGTTCTTGGGAGGGAGATTCTAATCTTTGGAAATTCCTGAGTAAGAGGAGTGTCTTTGTTTTTCACGAGCCTCTTGGATCATACCTTAGTTTATGCTGAGATGAGATGGCTCAGGATGGTGCCTGATCACCAGGAAGAACAACCATGGGATTACAGGGGCAGGGCTTTGAGCCATCATGACCTCTGGGGAGTAGGGGTAAGATGAAAACTGAGTTGAACTATGTGGCCAATGATTCAATCAATCATACTTATATAATGAGACCTCAGTAAAAACTCTGGACACTGAAGCCCACTGAAGTTTCCTGGCTGGTGAACATGATGATACGCTGGAAGGTGACATGCCCAGATCCATGGGGAGAGGGTATGGAAACTCTGCATTTGGGACCCTCCAGACTTCACCCTATGTGTCTCTTCATTTGGTTGGTCCTGATTTTTATCCATTGCAATAAAACCGTAATCATAATTATGGTGCTTTTCCAAGTTCTGTGAGTCATTCTAGCCAATTATGAAACCTGAGAGGGTTGTGGAACCTCCTGAGTTTGTAGCCACTTGGTCATAAGTGTGTACAACCCGGGGACCCCTGAAGTGCATCTGGCATCTGAGGTGAGAGCAGTCTTTTGGCCCTTTAACTTGTGGGTTCTGTGCTAACTCTGGGTGGTTAGTGTCAGACCTGCATTGTGGTATACCAGTTGGTGTCAGAATAGAGAGGAAGTGAAAGGTTAACTAGAAGCACCCGGCACTGCCTCATCTGACCTCACTGCTGCTGTGTAATGGTGGAAACTTAGTTCTCCGATGGGCCCTTCTGTCAACATCCCTGCAAAAGCAGAATGCCAACTCACTCTCCAAGCCTACTCTGGCTTGTTGCCACCATATAGGGGTGAAAATGCAGCTCCCTGTTTAGACCTGCTGCTACCTGGTGGTGGGGAGTGTGGACAGTTTTTCCTTTTGTGTTTTGGATGGGTGGATTTTATCAAAAAGGTTTTTGTTGTGCTCTTTTTCTGGTCCTTTTATTATAGAGGCAAGCTTCTTTGTTGTACCTATGGACAGTTCTGGGTTGCAGACTTCGGTGCCCCCTTTGGGATGTATGAAAAGCTAAGAGAAAGCCCAGAGAACTCACCTCTGTGCTGTTCTCAAGTCCTGACGTTCCTAGCTAGCTGTCCTTTTCACCATTCAAGCAAATCTATGTTTGCTTGTCACATTATGTCCACATTTTTAAATTTGTAAGACAGAAGACCAGCAAGGATTGGGGCTACTCTGTCTTGACTGGAGCCAGAGTTTGATAGCACAATTTATCAGCCAAACTGGAACATTTTTGAGAGTGAAAGAGGGTGCTATCAGTATGCCTAAGCAACTGGCACAAAACAAAACATACGGTCTATAGTCTTCGTTCCTGGCTAATCTCAAATAGGAATCACTTTTTCATTTTCATTCAAGTTTCACCCACAATTTCAGGGGCCTAACTCTATCAGCTGGTGTTAAAGGTGTTGTTTCTTCTCTTGGCCACTACTGTGAAATTGCCATTCAGTCCTTGCCCCTTGCCTCTCCGGAAAAGAAAAAAACAGTGGCATTTGAAAGCATGAAAAGCTGCAGTTAGGTCAACTAAGAAATGCTTGCAAAGAAAATCCTGTTAGACTGAGAATGGAGCTATGAGCAAAAAGTCATCCCCTTTCTAGGCTTACATATACTACTCTCTATTGAGAGAGCGAATGTAAATTACTCTTTGGAGGGCACTTTGGTAATGTTTACTAGTTTTTTGAAAAAAGGCTTACATTTTTTGGTCTGGCAATTTTACTTCTAGGAATGCACTCAAATGAAAGAATCAAGAATGCAAACCACATTTATTTACCAGGATGATCATTGAAGCATTAATATAATAGCCAGAAATAAGAAAAATAGAAATCTAACAATAAGGGATTTTTTAGGGTAAAATCTAAGTTATGTACATCTATACAAGTAGATTATTAAGCAGCTGTTAAAAGTAACATTGAAGATTATTTAATGATGAGAAAATGTTAAGAATATATTTTTAAGTGTAAAAAGCTTACAAAGTCTATTTAGTATGATTTTTATAAGAATCTCCCCTTAGCCCACCTGATTTCCCAGGCTTTTCTTACCAGCACAAGCCACAGGGTGGAGGCGTTTATGCCTCTAGCACTTCGTCACAATACCTGCCCTCAGGTCACCCCATCACAAGCTGCAGAGGGAACGGTTGTCCCATGGCTCCCACGCTATAGCTGTAAGTAACTGATCGTGACTGTCTGATGATAGCAAATGAATGCTGAGACTGTTTTAATAGGAATGAAACCGTTTTGCTTCTCTGTTCACTTTTGGATGCACGAGAAGAATGGAATGCAAATTATTTCTCTATACCTGATAGAAAAATTTAAAAATTAACCCCTCTTTGCCCTTGGGGATAAGGCAACTTATTTTTTGGGTAGCTAGTAATTAAGACTCTGGGTTGAATATCTACTGTGGCAATAACAAAGGGAAGAAAAAAGTTTGAAGCAAGAAGCAGTTTATTTTGGAGAAACAGAAGACATTACCGTGGAACAAAAGGGGGAAGAGATCTTTGAGTTCCTGACAGCTCCATGGTCTTGTATTCTGAGCCTTGTTAACAAAATGACTACATCCCAAATGTGACACTAAAGAGCAGAGGGCCCATATGTGGAGGAAAAACAGATGTCTCAGAGGTAACTTGTGTGGAACAGAGGAGACTTCTAACTTTTTATGCCCTTTTGGAATTGCCCAGATTTGCACTCAGTTTTAGGGTCTGCTCTGTCAGAAGCACTCGCTGAGATCACTGCTGAGGGGAGATGACAGACCAGTCTACCGTTTCAAATACTCTCTCAGACTCTTCAACAAACAGTTTGCAAACTATCTCTAGTTCCTACACTCTTTCTGACTTCACATAATTACTTAAAATGAGCTCTAGCCTGACAAATAGGAATTTTACATATTTAAAGTGTACAGCTTGATGTTTTGGTATATGTATATACATTGTGAAATGATCAGCACAGTCAAGCTAATTAACACATCTGTCACCCTGCATAGTTACAATTTTCTTTCTTCTTTCCATAGTGAGAATGCTTAAGATCTAGCCTCTTAGTAGATTTCAGGTACGTAATGCAGTATGATTAACTATAGTCACTATGCTGTGCATTAAGTCTCCAGAACTCATCATTTGGAAGAACTGAAGCTTTGTACCCTTTCATAACCATCTCCCATTTTCCCCAACCCCCAGCCTCAGGCAACTACCATTCTACTCACACTTCTAAAACAGTTTGACTATTTTAGATTCCATATAAATGATATCATACAGTATTTGCCTTTCTGAGCCTGGCTTATTTCACTTAGTATAATGTCTTCTAGATTCATCTACACCATCACAAATGGCAGGATTTCCTTCATTTTTTAAGCTGAATAATATTCCCTTATATATGGCATTTTTAATCCATTTATCAGTTAATGAACATTTGGATTGTTTTCATATCATGGGTATTGTGAATGATGCTGCAATGAATGCAGGAGTGCAGATATTTTTTCAAGATTCAGATTTCACTCTCTTTGGATATGTATTCATAAGAGATTGCTGGATCATATGGCAATTCTATTTTTAATTTTTTGAGGAACCTCCATACTGTTTGTTATAATGCCTGTATCAGTTTACAGTCCCACCAACAGTGTGCAAGGATTCCTTTTTCTCCACATCTTTGCCACATATTTGTGGTCAACTGGTCTTTGACAAAGGTGCCTAGAACACACAACAGGGAAAGGACAGTCTTTCCAGTAAATGGTGTTGGGAAAACTGGATATCCACATGCAGAAGAACGTAACTTGGACCCTTATCTCACACAATATACAAAAATCAGCTCAAAATGGTTTAAACACATAAGACCTGAAACTGTAATAATAAGAAAACATAGGGAAAAAACTTCTTGCCCTTGGTCTTCGCAATAATTTTATGGTCATGGCAACAAGAACACAGGCAACAAAAGCAAAAATAGACAGTGTAATTGTATTAAACAAAAAGCTCTACACAGCAAAGGAAAAAATCAACAGAGTGAAAAGGCAACCTACACAGTAGGAGAAAATATTTGCAGAACGTATATCTGATAAGGGGTTAATGTCCAAAGCATATAAGGAACTCATACGACTCAATAGCAACATGTCCCAACTAACCAGACCCCCCATTTTTTAGCATTGTAATTATTATTATTTTTTAAATTTTATCATTACACGATGTTATCTTTTTTGTAGCCCTTTACCAATTTCTCCCTAACCTTCCTTCGCCTCCCCTTTTCCCACCTCTGGTGGTCTCAGTTCCATTTTCTCCTTTTGAAAGTTCAAGAAATTATTATAAATATTCTATCTTTCTTCCTTCTTTTTTTTTTTTGAGTTTCCAATTATAAGTGAGAACATGTGGTATTTCTCTTTCTATACCTGGCTTATTTCACTTAACATAATTTTCTCTAAGTTCATCCATGCTGCTCTGACTGGCAGAATTTCATTCCTTTTTATGAGAGAGTAGTATTCCATTGTGTATATTTACCACATTTTCCTTATCCAGTCGTCCATCAATGGACATTTAGGTTGATTCCAACTCTTGGCTACTGTAAATAGAGCTGTGATAAACACTGCAGTGCAGGTATTCCTTCAACATGATGATTTCCGTTCCTTTGGGTGTATACCCAGCAGTGGGATTGCTGGATCATATGGCAGTTCAATCTGTAATTGTCTCAGGAGCCTCCATACTGTTTTCTGTAATGGCTGCACCAATGCACAGTCCTGCTGACAGTGTAGGAGGGTTCCCCTTCCTCCACATCTTTGCCAACTTTTGTTATTCTTTCCCAGCAGAAGGCAGGAGCATGTGCGGGGTCCTAGGTAGGAGCTGAGGGAAGAACCCCTCACCCAGCAGAAGGCAGGAGCACACTGAAAACACCACCTCCACATGGGTGGCCCACAACAGCCACTGCCACAGCCATGGCTGCCACAAAAGCAGCTCACTGCCACAGTAGCACCCACAGCCACTTTGCAGGTGCCTACCAGACACTCGGCTGCATTGACACAGGAGAGTCACCAGTGGAGACTGCAAAAAGAAGAGGAAGTCTCTCTCCCAAACCCACTCCAGAGAAACAGAAGAAGCAACTTCACTACCAGATGACCAGACATCAGTGTAGAGATACCAGAAATATGAAAATTTAGGAAAAGATGACACTACCAAAAGAATACAGTAATTCTCAAATACCAGACCCTATAGAACAGGAAACCCTTGAAATGACTGAAAAGGAATTCTGAGCAACAATCTTAAAAAATTCAATGAGATACAAGAAGACTCAGTTAGACAACATAATGAAATGAGAAAAAAAATCCAGGATGTGAAGGAGGCAACTTACAAAGAGATTAATACCTTCAAAAAGAATGTAGCAGAACTCATGGAACTGAAAGATTCATTTACCGAAATAAAAAACACCACTGAGAGCTTAAGCAGCAGGCTAGACCAAGCAAAAGAAAGAACTTCTGATTTTGAAGATAGTCTTTTTGAAATAACCCAGGTGGACCAAAAAAGTGAAAAAAGAATTTTAAAAAATGATGAAAACCTAAGAGAGCTAGCAGACAACCTTAAGTGTACAAACATTCGAATCATGGGTGTTCCAGAAGGAGAGGAGAAAGAAAAGGCATTGAAAAACTATTCAATGAAATAATAATGGAA
Source organism: Cynocephalus volans (assembly GCF_027409185.1). Classification (NCBI taxonomy): domain Eukaryota; kingdom Metazoa; phylum Chordata; class Mammalia; order Dermoptera; family Cynocephalidae; genus Cynocephalus; species Cynocephalus volans. The sequence continues at coordinate 157,576,938 of NC_084464.1, read as the reverse complement.
AACTCCCCAGATATATAGAGAGACACAGACCTTCAGGTCCAGGAGGCTCAAAGATCCTCATACAGATTCAACCCCCAAAATCTTCTCCAAGACACATAGTCAAACTGGCAAAGCTCAAAGATAAAGAGAGAATCCTAAAAGCAGCAAGAGAAAAGGGTCAAGTCACTTATAAGGGAGTCGCTATCAGACTAACAGCAGACTTCTCAACAGAAACTCTACAGGCCAGAAGAAGATGGGATGATATATTCAAAACACTAAAAGGAAAAAAAATGCCAGCCAAGAATACTATACCAACAAATCTATCCTTCAGAGATGAGGTAGAAATAGTGTATTTTCCAGATAGACAAAAATTGTGGGAGTTTACCACCACACCACCAGCCCTGCAAGAAATTATCATGGGAGTTCAGCATCTGGAATCTGGACAATGATAATCACTATCATGAATACGCAAGAAAGAACAAAACCCAGTGGTAGAACAAAAATGCAAACAAGAAAGAGAAAGAAACTAAATCTTACCAGCTCAAAAAACCAACAAACATCAAAGACAAATAATAAAAGGGGAAGAAAAGAAAAAAACATATTTGAAACGTCCAAACAAAAATCAATGAAATGCCAGGAGTATGACAATACCTTTCAATACCAACTCTAACCATAAATGGTTAAAGTCCCCACTCAAGAGACACAGACTGGCTGGTTGGATGAAAACGCTAGACTCAAGTATATGCTGTCTTCAAGAAACCCATCTCACCTGTAACGACACACACAGACTAACAGTGTTAAAAGCTGTGTTCTGTATGATACCAATTCTTTTAAATGTGTTGAAACTTGCCTTATACAGTATTTGGTCAGTTTTTATTAAATATCCTGAGTAGCTATTGGGTGCGATGTCCTATCTGCTCATTGAGTAAAGCTTTTTCTTCAGTTTTATTTTATTTTTAATTGACACATAATAACTGTACATATGTATGGGGTATAATGAGATATAAACATTGTGTAATGATTAAATCTGAGTAATTAGCAAATCTGTCACTTCAAATGTTTATCATTTCTTTGTGGTGAGAACTTTCAGAAACCTCTCTTCTAGCTATTTTGAAATATGCAATATTTTGTTGTTAAATATTGTTACCCTATTGTGTGATAGAACACCAGAACTTGTTCCTCCTGTCTGACTGTAACTTTGTACACGTCTGCCACCCTCTCCCCTTTTCCCTGCCCCACTCCCCTCCCCAGCCTCTGGTAACCACTTTTCTGCTTTCTACTTCTATGAGATCAACTTTTTAAGGTTCCACATATGAGTGAGACCATGCAGTATTTGTCTTTCTGTGTTTGGCTTATTTCACTTATCATAAGGTCAAGTTTTTTAATTGTTCTATTTTCAAATCTTCTGTGCTTTTACTGATCTCTTTGAATGATTGAATTCTCAGTTTCTGAGAGTGTTATATGAAAATCTATTGCAATGGTGATAGATTCATCTCTCTATATGAGTTTTTTGAGGCCTTGTGATTAGGTACCTAATAATTTAAAATTATTTAAACTTGCTGGCAAATTAAACAAAAATTATAGTTATATAAAACTTATACAGTAACCCTCTTTACCTCTAGCAATGCTTTTTTTATAAAGTCCACTTTTTCCCTAAAATCCTACAACTACAATTTTTTTTGACTAATATTCACTTGCGTATATATTTCTACCCTTTTCTTTTTAATGTTTTTGTTTCCATAATTTTTTGATACATTCGTTTAAAAAATGTTTTTCAATCATTGCCTTTTAACTGAAGAATTGCATCTCTACCATTTATTAAAATTACTGATGTGTTCGGGTTTATAGTTCCCAGAATATTATATATTTTTTTGTCATTTCTACTTGTCCTATCATTGCCGTATTCCTTTCTCTCTCCTTTCTAATCTTCTTTTGGATTGGTTAGTTTTTCTCATTTCACTTTTTTCTGCCGTGGTTTAAAGTTATGCACACTATTTCTATCGTACTCATGGCTACCATAGAATTTAATATGCATAGTTAATTTATCAAAGAATAATGTCAACCAATTTCTAAATCCTCTCAGCAAATAAGATGAAGTCCTTAAAATGCTTCAGAATCCATTTCTCCCCTCTTATCATTGTAATTGTATTTTAATTCTATCTTACTTTTTTATGACTCCATAAGAACCTTATGACTGTTTTTATTATCTTGTTCTGTTTTTTCATTTTATATATCAATGTTTTTCTAGGTTTATCCACATATTTTCCCCTTTCGTTGCTTTTATTTCTTTTCGGATCTCATTCTTTCCATCTGGGATAATATCCTTTTTTCCTGAAGTACATCCTTAAGAATTTCCTTTAGTGAGGGTCTGTAAACTCAGTTTTAATGTTTCTTAAAAGACTTTTGGTTTTTTTGGTCCTCAAAAGACATTTTTGAAGGATACGATCTTCTTTTCTTATGCCATTATTTACCTTTCTGCTAGTTTTAATTTGTTTGTAACAGATGAGTGTTCAGAATCCACCTGTCAGTGTGGCTGGCCTCACGTGGAGATAAGCTGGACCATTGCATCGATGGCGGTTTAAAGAAAACTCTTGCCCTTCCACTGCAAGTAAGGGCTCCCGCCCAAGTGCCACAGAACTGGAAACGCCTGCCCCTTGAGTAAAGCACATGATCCTAGAAGTCTTCTCTTAAAATGCAACTTTCCACTGCAGGAAGGAATAGTGCTCATTATTACCCACTGTCAGCAACACTTGGGGCATTAACTCAGGGAGGGCTCTCTACCACAGGGCTAGGTAATGATGTCAGCTCGGAGTGGGGTCACAGAGGGACAAACAGAGAAGTTATTCTTTTTTTGGAAAATTAATTTTTAGAGGAGGAAGAGAGGAGGACAGATTCTGAATAAGGGGCAGTGCCCCGGGAAGTCTGCCAGACTGAGGAGACGAGGTAGGACAATGTAGACTGGGAGATGCTGGAAGGAGGGCGCTGGCTCTTGGAAGCAGTGGTGGTTCGACAGGGAAGGAGGTGTGAGCAGAGAACGTTCTCCACTGGCTCCCACCTCCCTCAGAACGCTGCCTCGCGAGCTGCGAGCTGCCCCTCTTCTTATAAACAAGCTCAAGTGTCTCCCATTAAAAAGCAAAAACAAAACCCCTCTTCTGTTACAAATGCAATACAAAGTTCAGTGTAGAGACTTTGGAAATTAGGTAATTTACAAAGAAAAGTAAAACCCACATATAAACCTACCAGCAGAAGATAATCATTTTAATAGTTTTGTATATTACTATTTGGATTTTGTCTTGTATATGTGTCCTCTCTCTGTCTCCCTCTAATGACCTCTTTTCCTGCAAACAAAAGTGGGATGATAACACAGATCTATTTTCTAATTTACTTTACCTTCCCATTGAAACAACTTTCTCTGTCGCTGTTTCTTCTGTTTTTCTGGAGTCTTCCTTTCCCTCGTGAACACTGAGAGTCTAGACTCCATCTATACTTCCTCTCACTCATTCAGTCTTCAGACTGTTGAACACTGTGCCAAACCCCCTGTCCCAGCTAGAAGCTGGCAAGTGCTATTGTTGGCCATGGCATTGCAAATCTGATAGAGCTGGGGTTTTTTTTTTTCCCTTACTTTTCAGTGGATGACCAGTACAGGGATTGAACCCTGGACCCTGGTGTTATCAGCACCACCCTCGAACCAACTGAGCTCACTGGCCAGCCTCTGGCAGAAGTTTTTCATTCCTCACCTTATAGAATTTGTAGTGATCCTTGTCACTGTTGGTTGCTGCCTCCTGGAAACTGTTTCCTCCCTTAATTTCCATGAAAATTTCACCCTGCCTTCTTTTTTCTCAGCATCCATCTCGAGTTTCCTGCGATAGTCTTACTTGTCATGTACTAGTGGGCTTCATGGATCTGTCCTTTGGTCCTTTTCTCATTCTCCAGCCTCTGGGCAATCACCTCTGTATCAGTGATTCTGTCTCAAGTTCAGCCTCCTCCCATGAGCTCCAAACCCATATAACTGGATGTATCACTGGCACCTCAAGCTCCACATGACCAAAGCGGATTCACTATTGCATGTGGGAGGGTTCGATGGGCCAGTCTGAAAATGGTGGATGTCATTCTGCCCACATTCTTCTGGCTAGAACACTGTCACATGGGTGCACCTTATAGCAAGGGAGGCTGGCTGTGTGCCCAGGAGGACAAGGGAAACTGGGCAACCAGGCAGCTGGTTTTCATCACGGCTACCAATGAGGAGTTTCACACAGCCAAAGTCACCAAAAATCAGCCTCTGCAGTCTACTGATAAACCATAAGAATGGCAGAATGAGAATGTCCTGGAAATAGTCTCTCAGGGAAGTCTGGGATGCAGCCACTCTGGAGGTTATGCAAAGAGAAGCCAGAAAATAAGGACAGATATTAAAAGCAGCACTTCAAACATGATTTGCTTATCCGCGGAGCCATCCAAGATGAGCTCAGTGACTGAGTGTGAGGTCAGCAAGGAACATCTCCAAAGTGTCCAGATGGGGCTCTTCTCGGCAGAGACTTTCAGCATTCTTGCAGGAGGACACCCAGGACAGGCTTAGGTAATGCTTCAGGCATGCTTTCATTTACCATTTTTTTTCCATTTCAGTTGCAAGTTTGAAAGGATTTTATGCTTTTAGATTCCTGGTCATTTTCAAAGATAGCTGAAGTATTTCAGTTTTTAGTTTTGGCTGAATTATTTCGGTTCTATTTTTTCTCTTGGTCATTCTTCTTAATGTTCTCTGTCTCTCTATTTTCTCATCTCTTCCTGCTGAGTATCTTCTGCAAAGTGTGGCCTCAGAAGGTGGAGGAGGCCTAGTGCACAAGCAGCCTGGGGGCCTGTCCTCCTGTGTCCCCTTTGCTTGGACTATTAGCTATTTGGTGTCTGTGAGGTACAAGGCATTGGTCCCATCAGACTAACTGGCTTGGTAGTTAAAAGGAAAATTCATATAACATCTGTGAGTCCTTCTTACCTGCCAAACAGATGTAAAATGAGTCATTCTTACTGACCACGCTACTTATAAAGATGTTTAATGAGAAATGTTTGTGAACTACTTATCAGGTAGATTTCTACAAATAAGAAACAATAATCTTGAACAGTCTACATTTATTTTTTAATCATGTCTCTTTCTCTTCCTTTTTGTTCCCAATGCTACCCTTAGATGCTCTGCCTGCTTTTTAGCTCTTGGGGAGGTGCTGCTTGTGATGTGATGAAGAGCATCACCCTTTGACCCAGGCCACTAGCAAATTCCAGCTCTTCCACTTACCAGCCACATGACCTTGGCAAGTCCCTTAACATCTCTTCATCTCAGTTTCCTCATCTGTAAAATGACAGGACCTACCCAAAGGGTGGGTATGAGGATTAAATGAATTAATTCTTCTAAAGCACTTAGGCCAGAGCCTAGTATGTGTTGAGCTTTTATTATTACTATTATCACCCCTATTTTAATCCATCCAGAAAGCCAGGGACAGAGTATTGAAACTATTGATTTTGTGGCTTACCGTCTTCAGTGACTCTGCACTACCAAATGAATAAAACATAAACGTCATTCAGGGCCTCTTCATGATCCGGCCATAATGCTCCCTTCAGCACATTCTCTCACTCACATTCAACTCCAGGCTTATTCTTCAGATACTTATCCTGTCTCTTTCCTGCCTCTGCACCTCAGCACATGGCATTCTCTTTGCCTGGAATTTTATCCTTTGAGATGGAAGTTTTACTTCTGGGCATGCTGCTTGCCTCTCATCCTGAGTAGAAATGACTCAATTAATGACTGTTTATCTGTGGCTCCTTCCCTTTGAATGTCTGTGTGGCTGCCTGGGGAGATGGCAGACGTGCACTGAGGAGTTGCAGGTTGAGGTGAGAAGGCAGGAAGGCGTGTGCTCCAGCTCAGGTGTTCAAGGGTGCTCGAGGCTAACCTTTCACTTCCTTGCAATGCTATCACCTCACCTATAGTGGGGAAAACAAGACATTCTCTTCCCCTCTGTTGAGAGTTATTAGAGGTTTAAATGAGGTCAAGAATGCGAATGTTTTGTGGGAAGAATAACAATCTATACAAATATACAAAACATCATCATTGTTATAGTCAACAGGGTTTAATGGAAAGTGTGTGCCCAAGACTCTGATTCATTACCAGACATAATCAGTACCAGCTTGAAGATCTACCATGTGCTATGTGTGGTCTCATTTAATTTCTACAGTAAGGCTCAGAGAGGTGCAGGAACTTGATCAAGTTCCCAAGGTTGGTTGGTAATGGACTCACAGACTGGCTCTGGAGCCTGGTTCTTGACAGTGACCACTGCTCCAGACCCCACCAGTGAGGTCAGTTGCATAACCGTGTAGAATTTGGACCAGGGCAGGGGCTTTCAACCACGTGAAGTGTCAGATTCATCTGAAGAAGCATCTCCAGAAAAGAGTTACTCAAATACAGCCTTGGAGATGGGAGCCATCAGGTATTGGAAGGGCCTGGGCCTCTGCATTTTGAAAAATCTCCCAGAAGAATCAATTATTCATCCCTGTTTAAAAACCCTTACTCTTACATATTAATTAGTTGAGCACAAAAAATGTGTGAATCTTTGTGCTAGGCACCGGTGTACAGACAAAAATTAATATGACTCCTGTCTTTAGGGATCTTGGATTCTAGAAGAGAATCAATTATGTGGACAGTTGCAACACAGAGCAGTAATTGCTAAGGACACTATGTCCACATCTATGGGATTGTGGAGAAGCTAGAACCCAGGAAGACTTCTGAAAAGAGATTAACACTTGAGCACAGACTTGCAGGGAGAGCAGACATTGATCAGCTGGGATGAGTGGCCAAGAGGGCATTTATTAAACATGGAGCAGTTCAGCTCAGATTTCATATGGGAAAGATTACACTGAGGATTGAAGGACTGGACAAAGATAACCACACCCATGGCAAGTCAGCCTTCTTGTTCCAAATGACCTTCCCCTCCAGTCCAGATCAGCTGCCCCACTCACACCTGGACCCTTTATTACTAAGATCTACTGTGCACATGAACTTGGGCCTTCCCTGCTCGAAGGTTACCTCTGACGCTTCTTGCCTCCTCTGTCCCTTCCTCACTTCCACAGGAGCGCACTTCACTCTTCCCATCCTCACCGTCTCTTCCTGGGCCTCAAACTCCCCAATCCTTGTGGTCCACAATTCCTTTCCTGACCACCCTTGCCTTGCCATGCGGCCTGGGTGCCTTTGACAGCCATTTAAATGACATGATAGCTAACGTGTCTTCTTTGCCCAAGTATGGAAAACAATTTATTCTTAATACATAAGTGAATCCCTTTAATACATCATTTTTGGCAACCCCAAAATATTTTATATAAGAAACATAGTCTAAGGTAGATCAAATGTTAAGATTAAATGAACGGATAATATTCTGTCAATACTGACACATTTTGAAATATAAAGCTTGGGCACGTATGTTTCTGTTGGGTTGCATAAGGGCTGTGCTTCTGAGGAACACAAAGTATGAATTTTTTAGGAACTTGTCAAACGCTGTCCTTCATGGAGATACTGCTTACATGTTAATGTTTATATTTTCTTCAGAACTGTGCAATTTGTTCTTGTGCCTGCTTAGCTGATTATAAATTAGAAAGTGGAGACTTACATGTTACTGTACAACTGACAAAATAATATATTTCTCTAAAGGTTCTTTGCATATATAGCATATCTTCTATTTTATTCTATTGTTTGGAGGCCCAGGGCCAAATTAAATTAGGCATGCCAGTGCCAAAATCCTAAAACAGAGTCTGAAGGCATTCCGGTCAAATTTGAATTCATTTCCCCGTAATTTCACTTGTTTGTTAATGAAGTCATGCTGACTTCATGCAGACGCTGCTGAAGCCTATTTGCACAGGCCCTAGTGGCCCTGGGCTGCAAGGCAGGTCATCTTTGCCTTGGCTTTGCTCTCTCACTGTCCATGGTCCTGGTTCTTGCCCCTGGTAACTTCCACCTTGTCCAGGTGGCTGAGCTTGGAGGGGCAAGTCCCAAAGTAGGGATTTTGGTTCCAGTCGCTGATAACCAGTGCTCCTTTTCATTCATCTTTATTTGACCAGTAATCGTATTTTTTAGTGTGTTTATTCTAAATCTTTTCTGCTCTGCTCAACTGCTAGCCCTCATCCCTACTTGCTCTTTCTTGGCAAATGACCTTGGCTTCCATGTCACAGAGGAAATTGATGTGGGCATTGGAATCCCCCCTGCAATATCCCTCTGCAGGCTCACTTTGGTTCTGCTTTCCCCCCGCTGCAGGGGAGGAGCCCGGCCTCCTCCAGGGTGGCATCTCTACTCGTTCCTTCCTTCCCCCCTCCCGCAGGGAGCCCTTGGTCGCATCGTCTGCAGCCGTCTCTCTCCACCGGCTCTGGCGCTGCCCACCTCTTGCCTCCCCCAACCCCAAACACGTGCTCGGCTCTTCCCCACATCACACCACCTGCTCCTCTAACAGTGGCTCCTCAAGCTGACCCCTCGGTGCTCTCCTCCAACCTCATCAAGCTTCCAGTGCAGGTCATTGTCCTTTCCCCACTCTCCTGTCTTCCCCTGGGACCCTCCAAAGCTACTCACCTGTATGCATCTCATTGGAGTTAGCATGTCTTTCTTTGCTATTTATGTACATCTTTTCTTCAGTCTTCTGTGACTTCAGTCTGTTAGACCGTTACATGTCTTCCTGAGCATTTTCCATCATTAGATGACAAACTCCTTAGCTCAGATGCTCTGGCTGATTCAGCTTGGTGACTTGCAGCATCTAGCACAGTGAAGTAAGTCTTTGCTCAGATGCTACCTTCTCATGTAGTTCTCACTGATCATCCAGTTTAGAATTCCAACCTGCCTCCCACCTCTAGCACTCCGGCTTCCCTTGTGCCTTGTTAACTGTAACACGTTTCATTGCAAATAAGATTGCTTTCAAAGAATGGCTTCCCAATAACTTATAAATGTGTAACTGAGAGATGTGGGATCATCACAATCTGTTCACAGTGACTCAGGGATGCATGACAGCACTAAAGATGTGATTTATAGAGAACCCTTCCAGTTGTATGTACTGTGTATATGGGATGCTTTGCATAGAGTCTATAAGAGGGAGGCCGGCAGAGCAAGAATCATTCGGCTGTATTTCACTACGGGCGTGGAGGGTGGGGACAGCCCGCTGGTTGGCCTCTCCAAGAGCTGGTCTGCTGGACTGGACTAGCCCAGCCCGGCGTGGAAGGTTCGTGGCTGCTTCAGGCTGACTCAGACCTTGTCAGGACCAGACATTGGGAAACTGGCTGACAGTTCAGAAAGGGCCTCTGGAGGCAGGTAATGAAGGTAATCCTCTGTTGGACTTCTGAGCTTTGACACAATCCCGGACCTGGTCACCTGAGGAACACTGACTCTCTGTGACCACACTCTTAGGAGCAGCTTTCCACGAATAGCACTTTTAGAAGGAGGCAGTAGGATAATCTCCACAAAAGACTTTGAAATTATTTTCTCTCTTTCGGTCCAGGTTTGCCTTCCTTATACGCTGTGGGGAAGCCAACCAAAGACACTGAGCCCCGCAAAGAGTTAAATTGTGTGCTGGTAAATTACCACGTGGCTAACCCACAACTGGATGAAACAGAAATGCCTTTTCACGCACCATGGCAAGGCCTGAGAGCCAGCTCTTCCAGCATTGGTAAAGACCCTGCTGAAATCCACCAATGTGACGAGTGGGAGACTGCAAGTAATCCCAATAAATAATGTAAATAATACTTTATCGCGGCAGAGCGTTTTCATCCCGGTGTAAGATGTCTTGAAGCATATGGTTCCCAGGGCAGAAGATCAGAGAGTGCTAAAAATTACCCAGCAATGAGAAAGATAATTTCCCTGGGCTGTTTCTAATTGACAGAGCAGATGTTGACTTCAGCAGTAATATGTCACTGGGTCTGTCTGGGATTCACAGTGCGGTGTCATCACTGGAGATTGTCACCCCAGGGGCACAATCAACTCTTCACGCAGATACCCTGGGGGGTGGAAGGATTTGTGTGTCCTGCATTCACTCATGTCTAATGTTAACCCCAACAAGACTATTAAAATCTGAAAATCTCAGCTGAATCACTGGTAATCCTCTGAGATCCACCCATGCTGCTTCCTTAAGGATAAATACAAATGAAACTGGTAACTAAAGGCTTATCATGCATTTGTCTGCTCAGAATAAAATCACCTAATCAATTTCTTTACATAAAACTATACAGAATATTAGCTCCATGAATGCAACACTTATTCTATAGATCATACAAGCAGAGAAAAGTATAAATACTATACTGAATTGATGACAAAGGCATTTTTGGGCCTCTAACCCTAGGCTGTCCCACTGTTCTACTTTATCTTCCTGAAACACTGCACTGTAGCAGAATGACATCTACTCACTGGGGAGTTATGAGGGCTGAACAAGAAAAGTATATGGAAATTCCTGCATGCAGTAGGTACTCGATAAGAATGTACTGAGTTCGAGTGACTTTGAAAATAGAATTTCTTTTTCATAAATTATGGCACCACCTCTAAGCACAATTTTCCACCCAAGAATTCAACAAACTTATTTTGGGTTTCCTTGAGTTTCACTCACTCAGGCATGGATACTGAAAACATCTTCTGACAAGAAGTGCCAGGGTAGCTGGGTGAGAATCCTAGTAAGAAAGCCCATTTATCTAGTTCATTTCCAGAGCAGAAACCACATTTCTCCAGCTATGGTGTAAAATGTGCCTCGTATGAGCTGTTTTCCTGTGACTGGGGCCAGGTGACGAGGCCCCACAGTAGCTCCATACCTCAGGTGACTTATGGGGCCATGCCTGCACTTCTTGTGACTGAGGAGCCATCAGCAGGGGGCTGTGATTCATGAGACAAGGTGAAGGGACAGCCCTACGACATGAGTTGTCACAAGCGTGTGGATTTCCAAAGTAAATTTTAGATGAGGCTCTGTTGAGTATTCAAAGGACTGGAAAAAGGAAAAAAAAAGAAGCAAAGGGAAGGTTGTTGTATGCCAAGCTTATGGAAATACTGTGTGAAATGCAACCTAAGTCAGAAGGTTTGCTCTGGAAAGTGAATCAGGCTTAATGAGCACCCCAGCGTGTGCTGTTTTTAGCCTAACAAAAGAAACCACCAAGTAAACTTTCAAGACGGCTTTAAGAAAAGGGTTAAGACGAGTAAGAAAACTGCCTTCAGGGTGTGAGAGGATGTGGACACATCAGATTGTTGGTTAGTGCACGCGGATTCTGATCTTCGCTAACCGGTGGCATGTACTTAGGAGAACAGTTTCTCTTTCTAGTCTCCATTTTCTTATGTATAAGATGAGGCCATGGGCCGCACAATTTCCAATATTATTCTAGTCCTCGGCTTCTGGGGGGCCCGCAGGTGAATCCCAACAGCAGGAATCAGTTGCTCGCTGTGTGTCAGGCACTGTGCTAAGAGATTTACACATATTTTCTCACTTAACAATTTGCAAATGGCCCTATGAGGTAAGTAAATCTGTTTTTGGTACTTTAGAGGAGGAAATAGAGTCTTGGAGAGGTTAAGAAACGTGCTAGGCTGCACAGGCGTAGAAGCTTCCAGAGGCAGCACTCTTACCTCTGGATCCGCCTCTGTCAGAGGACTGAGTGGGAGAGGAGGGAGCGGGGCTTCTGTCACTGTGGCATTCCAAAAGGGGCTGGAGACAAGCCTAGTCCCAAACCTACCTTGGTGCAGTGTTTGTAATTTCAGGGGTCCTCTCGCATATGCATGAATGTTTTCCTCTTTCACGTCCAACTGCTAGGACTTGAGAACTAAGGCGAGATATAGAAAAGAGAACTTCTTTGGGAAACACTGAGAAATTTCCTAAGGCCCACTGGAAAACCCTGCTGGGAATGTCAGTAGCCCTGGCTCTGCAGAAAAGTGACCTGGAAATGATAGAGTCTTAGGATTTTAAAGTTAAAGGGCCTTTTGCACATGGCTATTCTAATATATTAGTTCATCTGGAACCAGTGTGTGACCTGAAGCCAGATTCCGAGACTGCAGGAGAGGCTGGTCTCCCGGAACTCTCCTGGGCAGGCTGATAAAGCAGCTCTAAATGCTGTGAGCAACAATCCTTCTGGACCAAAAGACTCACGGGCTCCTTTTTGTCTCCCAGGCTACATGGAGTCCAGACGCTCATACCATTCTGAGGTGGGACTGTGCCCAGGAAACCAGCCTGGGGCCTCTCAGGAGGTATTTGGGAAATGCAACTTAAATTCATGTCAAGTGGCAAGATTCTGGGTAATTAGAAGTCCAGATGCCTCTCTTTTACCTGGCATAAACGTGTGGGGTGACAGCCTTCTTGGTATCTCTGGATTCCATTTCACTGCCTTGACTGAATGATGGAAGACTTAGTCACTTGGAAATATGTTCAAGGACAGAAGGTTAATTATAGCCAATTCTTTATTTTTTTAGTGTGAGATTATTCTGTTAATGGATGAACCAGGTTTTTCTTTTCTCTATTCGCTTCTATTATTACTTTTTTATGTTTTTTGCATTTTGGATGTCACACTTACTTGACAGTGGAGAGAAGAATAGAAGGCCAGTCAGCTAAACCTGGTCTGATGCTGGTAGGAAGGAGGTTGCTGTCAGGTGTTAGAGCAGTTCTGTTAATGCAGTGGGGTTCGAGGTCCACCCGTGGGCCACTGGCCAGGCCAGGCAAATATCCCTGGGAGAGCCCACTGCTCAGGTCAGCCAGGCACAGATTAGGGAAGAGGGAACAGGAGCCAGGGTGGAATTCCAGGGGGAAGTGGGGCAAGCCCAGGGGATCAACTGTAGAGGGTGGGGTCTGGGCCATGGGCAGAGAGAAGGGGTCCTTGGAACCTGGTCAGAAGGAAGTAAGCCTTTGAGGAAAGGGGGCATCAAATTCCACCTTTGCCCGTCTACTGGCCCTGCTGGTGGTTAAAGCAAGTGCGCCTGGATTTCATTTATTTTACACGAAAGCAGTGTGGTGTATGGGAACCGCATTAGACTGGGTGACCCTGGAGAACCAGCATCTAGCCCTGATTCTCTGTGTGATCGTGGGTACCTCACTTAATCCCTCTGAGACTCAATTTTAGCCAATTGTAAAATGAGGGGATTGAATCGGATGGGACTTGAGATTCCTTTAACTCTAAGTTAGAATAATGACAACGGAAGGCAACAAAATTTGTGCCACATGCGCTAAGAGGATGTACTTCTTGGGCCACAACCATGTCCCCCATGTGAATTGCAGGTGTGACAGACAAGAGGGAGCTCCCCTTGAGGAGCACACAGCACCTCTCACCAGCTCGGAGAGTTCTATGGGCTCCTTAGGCACCTTGGCTGAGCCTGTGACACTACCTGTGACACAGCCTGTGACACCGTGCTGCCTACTCACAAGCTGGCCGCCAACATCCATCAGCCCAGAGGTTTCTGTGTCCTCAATGTTTTAAAAACCTGGGCGATAGGTACATGCGTGTTCTTACGTTATTCTTTCTACTTTCTGTATGTGTAAAATACCTCATGATGAAAGCGGTATTTATCTATTTACTAAATGAAGAAATGCAGGGAGCCAGCACAGCAGGGCAGCTGAGCAGCGGCAGGTGCGGGCACATGGCAGCAGACTGTGATCAGCGCGCTGGGGCCTCGAGGTGACAGTCGCATGACCCTGGTGCCACACGCAGCCTCCCTGTCCCTCCTTCCCCTGCCTCTCCTCCTGTGGCCCTGGGATGAGGTAGCCCGAGGAGGTGGGCAGGGAGCAAGGGCACCTCAGTGGCTGCCCTGCCTGGAACCCACTCCTGTGCCCTGAGTCAGGATGCCCTCACTTTTGTGTCCCTGGTCCAGTAGAGTTCACTTATGGATTTACTACAGCCCTACAGGTTCTGGGGTGGAAGGAAACAGAGGTGGGAATACCTAGGCCAGGAGACAGAGGCCGTGGGTCCCTCCTGCCTTCTAAGGGGCTGAAAGTGGCTCTTTTCCAGAACGTGAATGTTTACAGCAGACACAATAGCGTGATGACAGGAAGCGTTCCAGGCCACATATGGACGTGGAATTTATGTGTTTCATGTGTCTATGAAGGCCTTGAGGGTTACAGGGCAGGAGGGTGGAGAGATGACTTTGAAACAGCAAAGCAGCCCTCTGCTTGCAGGAACTATCTCTGAGCATCTTCTCATGGAACTTGGCAACAGGGCTGAAAGCTGCAGATAAAAACTTCATAAAATAAGACAAGTCAGTGACTTCAACTGCTAAGAATATCCACAGCCATTCCTGCCTGTGGACCTCCCAGTTTTAATTTCTTGACAATTTTGGCCCATTTTCCACGTAACAGGAATCTTAGACACGTTCATCTCAGTTAACCTCCTTCTTTCATTTCTTTTGAGCAAAGAAGGCACATATGAGAAAGCAAAAGTTTTCTTCTTTTCTCTGAAGTATTGGGATTAGAGAAAGCAGCTGTTCTAGAAAGTGAAGTATGAGTTTAAACTGATGTAGTTAAGGCTATGCTGACATAATAAATATGAAATGAGGACTTCCGGTTGCCAAACTTTATTTTATATATTAACTTATAACATGTTTCCCCAAATTATCTATATTATTATGTAAATTCTTTTCAGCTGTATTGTTCTGCCTGAAATTCAGGATAGCTAACTTTGGACTCTGTGTCTTAAGTTCTATAAGTATTTTTCACTTTAACGAAACTCTTAATTTTTAAAAAATGAAATTAGAATTTACATGTTTATTTCTTGGCATGGTCCTGAAAATCGGTGTGCTACTCTTCCAAGGAATGACAGATAAACAAACAAACAAACAAAAAACAACAAAAACTTCTCCATCTTTTCTAAATTAGGCAAAATGCTTTCCTCACTGCCTTAATTCCATGGATCCAAAGTAAAATAAATTGAATTGCATATTAAGGTAACTATTAAATATTAGTAATCTCTAATGCATTTGTCAGAGGAGTACTGTTTAGACTATAGTGGAAAGGTAGGCTTTGAAATCATTAAATGCCAACTCTAATTTATACTGTGATCCTGGGCAAATTTCCTATTTAAACCCAAAGCCTCAGTTTTTTCATATTTTAAAATGGGAATATTGATACAAACTACTCTGATTGGCTTTGAAAATTAAATGAAAAAACACATAAAATGTACCATGTGCAGACAGTAAATGCTCAGTAAAGGTGAGATCTTTTGATTTCTTTGACACATTCCACCTCATACAATCACATCTTCTTATAGAATGTTCCAGTGATGCTCAGGGAAGGGAGAAGTAGGAAAAGCAGGTGTCTCTTGGGTCAGACCATCGGAGACCAGTCAGAGGAAAGCCCAGAGAAGGGCTGGAGAAGAGGCAAGTTCCAAACATCCCAGGGGAGCAGTAGGGCTCAGAGGTTCTCTGCCCAGGGGAGTGGGGGGCAAGAGAGAAGGCAAAGGGAGACACTAGAGAAGGGAGGAAACTGTTGACAGCCAGGAATAGGGGCCACCTGGCCCCACCCAAGCTGGCCCACGCAGGCAGGCGTCAGGGAGGAGGACGAAGAAAATGTCCATCATGTGCCCACGGGCCTTGCACTAGGAGAGAGGCAGAGGGGGACGTGTAGGACTGTTGGAAGGATGCGGGGGTTCAGGCAGACCCTCTGTCTAGGAGTAAAATTTGTCCAATTGGCTGGAGTTTCCTTATTTCTGGAGTACTTGGAAAAGAGGTCAGGGGCTGGGGTATGTTTTCAAGCACCCTAACAACTACACAGAGTTCTAAAAGTCCTTTGTATGTGATAATCAAACAGTGGTGTCAGTAATCAGGAGGGCGTTAGGGTGACTCAGGTGTTGGTTGGCTAGTGGCAGAGTGACCTGAAGAACGTGAAAAACCACTCGGGGTGGAGTTTTTGATTTTTTTGTCTTTAAAGACGAAATGAGGAGCTTTGCAGCAGCTAATGAATGGGTCCCAATGTGTTTTGGACAAAAATGTTTGACCAGTGATTCCAGGTAGCTCAGTCATGTTTTCTGAAGGGTATGAGCCCCGTTGCCCTGAGAATGCACCGTGTGGCAAGAGGGTCTCAGGAAGGTTGGGGATGTGTGTTCAATTTTTCCCTCTCACTCAGTCTCAGCAAAGAACTTCTGTCTGGGCCTTGTGACCATTTAGGAATCTACATAGGCTGACGGAGAAAACCATCAAAAAGCTCATTTTGTACCCTTAGCTGATAGCAAATGGCTGATCCTGAACCGCTAGGAAGTGCTGGGCTATAGGTAGGCACGAGCCCATCAGGTTGGCAGGCATTCAGTATCACTTCACCTCCCACATGCACCATTCAATCCCATCTTTTTTTTTTTTTTTTTTTTGTAAACATGAACTTGATTCTAATTCTACCCTTTTTTTGTACCTGTGATAGGACGTGGCTGCACCCTCTGCTGTCATCCTGAGCATGGGCAGGTGCCTGGAGGCAGAAAGTGCGGAGTGTCAGTGTTCAGAAAGTGGAGGTGGCAGATGTCACTGTTTACACTGAGGACTGCTTCTCCCAGGCAGGCAGCACACTTGAAGTGATTGACAATGCAGAGAAGGTGGTCGGGGAGGACCCACAAATGGGTGGTGTAGTGAGGTCACTAAAAGCATCGAGCCCTAGAGTCGGACTGCGTGGGTTCACATCCAGATTCCACCTCTTACCAGGGAAGTCACCACACACTACTCTGGGAGACTCAGCTTCCTCACCTGTGAAAGGGAATCACATCAGACCTCTCGTCTTGTGGGGGTTGTGAGATTATCCATGTAAAGCTCACAGAGTAGACTCTCAGTGAACAGAAGCTACATTGTTGCTGTTAAAGGGTTCGACCAGGAGTCCCCGGGCTCCACGGTTCCGTTCCTGTCTCTCGGCCTCTGCCATGGGGAGTCTTACTTCTACTGCAGTCCTGGGTTTCTTTTCACATTTAATTTCAATTCCAGATCAACCTAGCTTGGTGTTTTATCCTCTTTGTCTGGCAGGCCAGGCCGTCTGCCCAGCTACTTTCACCTTGAGTCCTGGATTGATTTATGGCCACCCGTGCAGTCTGCCAAGTGTACTCTGAAGGAAATATGCTGCAGCGATTACTACTGCAGCCCATGTTATAAACCTTGTAGAAAGAATTATTTCATTACGATGAATCATCCTCACCAGCCTGGGTGCCAACCCTCTGCTCTACTGAGTTCAGATCCTGAGCAGAACTGCTGGACATTTTCTGTTTCCTTGACATAAGCACCTTTGGCTTGGCCCACCTTCCTCACCATCTCTGCTGTACCAGTGAACTTCCCCCAGGCCTCTGTTCACTGGGGTCGTGGTCCTGATCCCTGACCTCACACCTCTCCATAGGTTGGGCTCAGAGGGGACTCTCTGGTGCCCTTTCATCAACTCCTTTGGCCCGGGGATCCTGAGGCCAGTGACCTCACTCGTGCGTTGTCCTGGGTGTGCAATGTGTGGAGTGAAATCATTAATTCAGGTCATGGGGCCTTCAGTGCAGGCAAATAGTGAGTGTGTCTGGAGCCGCGGAGAGGGTAAGGCCAAGCAGGAGGTGGGTGGAAAATAAGAGAAATTTGGAGCTGGAGCAGAAGATTGTCAACTCCTCACTAATTGCTGCTTCTAGTCTTTATCTTGTGTTTCAGTATTTCGTTGACAACTCAGTTGTGCAGCAGTTTTTCACCGTGTTTCTTAGAAGTGTCTCCCTTCACTCATTTTCCACAGAAATATCTAGAACTGGGCTCCTCTCACTGGCTGCTCACCAGCCACCCTCCAGGCTGCCAGCACAAATACACCAACCCATGAACGCTTTGAAGAGTAAAGAGACACACACACAGATAAATACATAAAGGAACACGGATGTGGAACTGCGGAAGGATCGTGGTAAGGATCCTTCATAAGGATAAGTGTCCAAATCAGTGTGAGACGTCTGCCCCCTCTTGACTTTGAATTTGTAGTTTCTGAACCTGAAGCTGTCACCTGTATCCCTGCAACAGATGCTCTTTCTATACAGTGCTGGAACTTTGCCACGACGGGGCAGCAGCCATTGGGGCCCGTTTCTTGTATTCTGAAGTGTACAATGATTCTGAGATCCAGGTCGTAGCCATGAATGTTCCAAACCATACTTAAATGAGAACTGTATATACTGAAAAATATATATTTTAGAAATCTGAACATTAGATAATAGAGTTGATAATCTTATGCAGTAAGCTTTTAAAATAAACTCCTCATTCTATTAGCTTCTGTATTGCTATCTCTAAAAACTGATAATTATTTAGAACAACTGGGTCCAAAACTAACATTTGACCTCGGAGCAAAAGTTCAATTGGTCTTAGTCTGTAGATCTGGGACCTACAACTACCAGTGACTCCTGCCCCGACTCAAGAGATTCATTCACAATGCTTAAGTTATCCAAACTAATCTTAATCTGTATCTTTAATATAACAGGTTGTAAGAGATTCAGTGATTCTGCCATGACTCTTGCTTGTTCCCCTGACATGCAAATGAAAACGAAGACAAGGGGTTGGCTATTTAGCTGCTACTTTATGCTAAGCTCCTGGCTTATTCTCTGAAACAGGAAAGAAGTGATTTTCCACTTCATTCTTAAATTGGAGGGAAGCATCTCTTTCTCATAGGCATATCTCCTAAGAGCTACTGGGGGGTGGGGGCGGGTCTTAATGATAGGGAGTCCTTGCACCCTCTAAACAGAACCCCAAATTCTGCATGTATATGGGAATGTGTGTTTTCCTAGAAAGAAAGTCCACAGCTTGCATGAGGAACTTGCAGGTGTCTATAACCGCCCCCATCCAAAGGTTAAGTTTCTGGGAAGTGCTGCTGGTAACACACGTGTGGAAGCTATTATCAGTTTTCTACCCCTGATAGAGCTCATTTGCAATCTACTTAAACTACTTCTGAGGCAAACTTTTCCAGAAATTATTTTCTGGAGCTAACTTGAACATCTTCCCAGTGATTATTTTGAACAGAGTTAAGGAATTTTTAAACAGTTATGCTAGTTTGACAATACCATGCAAGCCAGATAATTCTCTTAAGCCTAAATTGTAAACAGAATATTTAACTTGCAATTTTTGATTACAAAAGCAGTGTGTGCTCATCGTAGATAATTTGGAAAATATAGAAAAACAGAAAGGTAAAAAATCCACTGTTATTTTACCACACAGATGTAACTTCTGAGAAAATTTTGTTGTATTGCTTTTGGATGAATTTATAAATTTACATATGTATTGGGATTGTATTAGAATGCACACAAAACATATTGTAAACTTTTTCTAATTTTAAAATCTTTTATGACATTATTTTAGTAGTTGAGTCATAGTATGGATATACCAATATATATTTAACTAATTACTTGTAGTTGGACTAATAACATTTTCTAGTCTTATATCATTAAATGAACCCTTATAAGAATAGCCTCGTAAGCAGCTATCATTTAAGCACTTATTATATTTTAGTTATTATGCTAAACATATGACCTACATTACTTTTTATTATTTAATACAATTTATGACTTGATATTATTAGCCCATTTAATGGATTGGGACGATCCATTAGGCTCAGAGAGATCCGTTGTCACAGACCCGTTAAATAAAGGAGCTGTAATTAGAGCTCAGGCTTCATAATTCCTACAAGTGGAATTTTAGGGACAAAGAATATGAATACTTTTAAGCCTTTTGAAACGTATAACCAAATTGCTCTCCAGTTGTGAATTCACACGAAGTGAACCAAGTGCCTTGACTTTTAACAGTGTCCAGGGAGGAGGATTCTATAACATCTCTTAAGAGTCCATTTTAGGTTCTTATACTACTTAAAATCACCAGACATTTTTTATTCAGTAAATATTTATTAAGTACTTTAAAATCATATGTATTTAAGATATACAACATGATGTTCTGATATACTTATCTTGATACACATATATGTAGTGAAGTGATTACTATAGTCAAGCAAATTAACACACCCATCATCCCATAAGGTTTCCTTCCTCCTTCCTTCCTTCCTTCCTTCCTTCCTTCCTTCCTTCCTTCCTTCCTTCCTTCCTTCCTTCCTTCCTTCCTTCCTTCCTTCCTTCCTTCTTTCTGTTCTCTTTCTTCCTTTCTCTCTCTCTCTCTTTCCCTTTCTTTGTGCTAAGAGTACCTAAACTCTACTCTCTTGGCATATTATCAGTACACAATACACTATTATTAAATATAGTCCTCATGCTGTACGTTAGATCTCATACACTTATTCATCCTACATAACTGCAACTTTGTACCCTTTGTCCTAAACCTTCCCATTTCCTCTGCCCCAGTAACCACCATTTTACTCTCTGTTTCTATGTATTTGATTTTTTTTTTTTTAGATTCCGCATGTGAGATCATGCAGTATTTTTCTTTCTGTGTCTGGCTTATTTCACTTAGCTTAATGTCCTCTAGTTTTATTCATGCTGTCACACATGGTAGGATCTCCTTTTTAAAGACTACATAGTATTTATATATACACTACAGTGTATATATAAACCACAAGTTTTTACCCATTTTATTAGTCTGTTTCTATTGCTTATAACAGAGTACCTGGAACTGGATAATTTATAAAGAAAATGAAATTTATTCTTACAGTTTTGAAGGCCGGGAAGTCCAAAGCCCAGGGAACACATCTGGTGAAGGTCTTGGTTGTGGTGACAATGACCCAAGGGTCTCACATGGCAGAAGATGGCAGAGCAGAAAGAGGAATAGTTCCTCATGCACTCTCCTTTTAAAGCCCTTAGAACCCTGCCCCTGACTACCATTATTAATCCATTCACTATGGCACATTCTTACAATCTAATCACCCCTTCAAGGCCCCACCTTTCAATTACCATAATAGGATTTTCCACCCTCTTGACACTGTCACAGTGAGAATAAGCCTCCAACCACATTAAAGTTTTGGGGGGACAAAATTTAATCCATAATACCATTCATCCATTGACAGACACTTTGGTTGTTTCTATATTGCTATGGTTTGAATGCTTGTCCCTTCCAAAACTCATGTTGAAATTTAATCACCATCATAACAGTACCAAGAGGTGGTGCTTTAGAGAGGTGATTAGGGAATGAGGACTCTTCCCTCATGGGTGGAATTAATGCCATTAAAAAAGGGGGAGCTTGGCCCCCTTTGGCCTCATTGCCCTTGTGCCTTCTGCCATGTGATGATGCAGCAAGAAGGCCCTTGCCAGATGCTCATGGCTTGATCTTGAACTTCCCAACCTCTAGAACTATGAGAAAATAAATATCTGCTCTTTGTAGATCACCCAATCTCAGACATTTTGTTGTAGCAGCACAAAACGGACTAAGACACATATCTTGGCTACTGTGAATAATGCTACAATGAACATGGGAGTGCAAGTATCTTTATGAGGTGCTGATTTCCTTTCTTTTGGGTATATACCAGAAGAGGGATTGCTGTGTCATATGGTCGTTCTATTTTTGATTTCTTTGGGAAGCTGCATGCTGTTTTCCATGGTGGCTGCACCAATCTACATTCCCACATCAGACTTTTCTCTATAGATTAACTGGGCTCTCTTCTCTATAGGTTAACTGGGCTCTCTTCTCTATAGGTTAACTGGGCTCTCTTCTCCATAGGTTAACTGGGCTCTCTTCTCTATAGGTTAACTGGGCATCCTTAATCCTTATTCTCTGAGTATTGTAAAACAGTACCTTAAGACATGTTCATTTTTTGGATATCTTTGCACCATACCTTATTCTAAAAAAGTTGGGGATAGTAATGATAGTTCTCAATCCTTTTTGTACTTTCGTTCTTTATTTTTCCTTTGTAGGATTTATTTTCCATCTTTTTTTCCATCATGTTTTCCCCTTTCCTGACTCTTTTCAGCTCAGCTTTTTAAACATGCAAAGACCTAAGTTATATTAAATACTATAGGAATTATGAGACCCAAACCAACGGTCATGGAAACATGAGTTTTTGGCTTTTGGAAGGAGCTGTCTTTTAATAGTTGCATTTCTTCCTGCTGAGCTATATAGCACTTAGATCTTCATCCTTTGTGCATATGTGATGACATTTTTTAACCTCAGTCCTAGAGAACTTCATCTTTTCTCCCCCTTCCAACCACTTGTCTAATTCATTCAAATGACTGAATTCCGTGTCACTTTTCCAAGATGTGAGCTCTGCAATTCCACCCCGAGCATCAACCAAGCTCAATGGGCGTGTCCTCCATTCCTTATTCCAGGTCAATGACAAGGAATAAAACCACAGTAATTGCGAGGCTGACCTCTGGCAGACATCACTGAACACGCTCTCTGGGTATTGATCACGAGCCATGGATAACTCAGTGTTGGATGTAGACGTGTGTGGTCATCGGCCAACCGCAGGCCCCGTGACACCTGCCATCGGCAATTCAGATGCTCAGCTTCCAAAGCACAAAAAGCAGAACTGGAGCAGTGGTGCTCTCCGGGAGGAGAGAGAGCCCTCCCTGCCCCCACCTTGCTCTGTGGCATCGGCTGCTCCAGACCCTCGCTCCATCAGTGGCAGGGCTTGTATGGCTTTACCTGGAAGCCCCATCTGGTTCTAAAACTCCCCAGTTCCCTTCGCAAACTGACCGATGTTCCAAACCTAACCGTCTCCTCCGAGGCCTTGCCTCTGCAGCCCTCCCCCGTCCTCCCACATTTGCACCCTCCGTCCCCTGCTCTTCCCACTGTCCCCTCTAAGGCTGCAAACCTGCTGCAGTCTCTTCTGTGTAGAGAGCAAACCCCGGACCGCCTCCCGTGGTTTTGTACCATCTCTGGCTACCTCTCCGTCTCCTCTTCGTTACCTCTCGAACATTTAAAAACCCGTAACCATCTTTCTCCATCTGAATCAAGAGAGTGGAGTGCTCCACTAAGGTAACCTGTAACTTTCCACTTGCAAACCTCATGAACGGTTTTTAGCCCTTCTCTTACAGGGCTGATTTCTCTGCAGCATTTGGCCTGATGACTTCTCCCTCCCCCAAATCTGCGATGTCACACCCTTGCCGTCTCCCTGCCACCTCCCGACCGTGTCCTCCTCCTCCCCTCTGCCCCACTCCTTAAGTGCTGGTGCAGCACAGGCTGCCGCCTCCTGCCCCTCTCATTTCCCTCCTAGACCACTTCCTTTCCTGTCATCGTTTTACCCTGTGCCGAAGTTAGCATCAACCCCAGTTTGTATCTCTCACCACCCCACGAGCTTGAGACATTTGTAACCATCTCCGAGCATCTTTTCCCATAGGAAACTTAAATACAAAGTGTCTAACTTCATCATCTTCTCTTCAAAACTGTTTCTGCTCCCCCTTAATCCGTCCTTCACTTGGTGACACCATCATGGGCCTCACCCAGGCTAGGAGTCCAGAGGATCGTGCCGGAGTCCTCCCGATTCCTAAACTCTCCTGCTGGAAGCCCCTGACTTGCAGGAACCTGCACCACGGCCCCCTGGGCTCCCTGGTCATCTTCTCACTGGTTCCCGCTTCCATCCTGTCTTTCTCATGGGATCTGTTCCCCACACGGTCATTACAGCGATCTGAAAAACCTGCGGCTTCTCATCCTCCCTGGCAGCTGCTTTTAAAACTTTGGGGATGGTCACTTATGTCTTTCAAAAGTTTACGAAACATGTATGGACATTTGAAGACAATTGCACGAGATTCAGAGAACTTGCTTTCTGGACCCGGTTTAAGACCTCCTGCCCTACAGGCTCAAGCCGCTTAGCTTGGCAGGTCCAGACCTCCACAGTCCAGCCTGCGCCTGCCAGTCCAGCCTCGTCTCCCTCACTCCCGGACTCATTCTTTATGCTCCAGCTCTGCAGTTTCATGCTTCCGTGGCTGCCCACGAGCTTCTTCTGCCTGGGTGCCCCGTGCCCCTCTCTTCACTTGGCCAGTGCCTGTGCCTTCTTCAAGACTCAGCTCCTTCTGGAAAACCCCCTTGAGCCATCTTTTCTCACCACCATCCTTGCTCTTTTGCTGAGTTCATTGCGCCCTTTCTGAGTCTTCAGAACAAATAAAATAGCACCGCTGTTGAGTACTTAGGAATCATTAGGCCTAACTTGCTCTTACAGTTCTGCTTACAAAGGAAGAAGTATTTTCTTTCCTTAAGGAAGGTGCTGCAGCGATGGGACCAATATGCCTTGGAGCTGTTGGCAATGGGGCCAAACAAAAGAAGATATTAGATCAAGTCCTCAGCTCTCTGCAGTTGGACTGTGCTTGCTTTACCATATTACATATGAGCAGTCACTGAGGTGGAAAATTGAGTGCATCTGTGAATGCTGGAAGGGGAACCTTCCAAAGGGTGACGCTAGGGGCTCTGTCACGAGCAACTTCCTAACCAGAAAAATTGACTTCAAAATCATTCTTAGTAAATGAACAAAGAAGGCTAATAAAGAATGTGTGATTATAGTTTTTCTCCTCTCAGCTCAGCTCTTCCTTCAAGTCATTGTAGATGCTGATGCTGCGTGGCCTCTGGTACCTGCTGCTGCCTGGAGGTGGCACTGCGGGCTCTCAGTCCAGAGGACGGTCAGCAGTGGACACTGTCCATGCCGAAGACACACTTGGAAACGAATGGATTCTTTTACGATAGAATGAGACCAAAAGGGAGTAAAAAATATCCAAGGGTGAATGAGTTGAAGAAGCAAGTAGAGAAACCATTATTAGAAAGAAGGCAAAGGAGAATGGGATGTTTTGATTAAAACTATTGTATCAAGTGTAGAATTTTCCAAAATTTGTCTCTGGAGCATATTATGTTTAGTCCAAAAATAGCAATGACGTTAACTTGTAGATTCCAGAGTCTTTGGGAAGTAGAAGTTAATTTAGATGGCAAGACAGTAGAGGCATTTTAATTCCTGCTCTATACTGGTAGGAGAGTGACCTTGAACTTCATCAAGCCTCCAGGCCTCAGTGTCGTCATCTGTAAAATGGGGGTGTTGACCTGAGTGAGCTCAAACATCTCTCCCAACTTGGAAATTCTGTGACTCCACGATCCTATAGATGGAATTGCATGGCCCCAGGCAGTCTGAAAATAAACTATCGAATGAGATTAAAACAAGATAAGCTAACAAAATTAGAAGTGTTTCAGTTGACCACAGAGGGGCCTGACCTTTAGCTAAATTAGGAAAGAGGCTGTTTTATTTCACTTTATTTTGTCTGGTCTCCACCCTTTTGTTGGAGCCCTGCCACCATGGCTACCCCCACCCCAGACACTACACTGTCATGTACTCTCTGCTCTCTGACTCTGAGGACTTCACAGAACCACCCGGCAGGGACCCAGCCCCTTGGGCTCTACCCACTTTCCTCCCAGTTGCCTCTGATTCCTGCAGTCCCAATATCTTTGGTCTCTGTTCATTCCCAGGAGGTGATGGGTAGGAGTTTGGTGGTCACCAAGAGAGGAGCACCGCTCTCACAGCAAGCTCACTTCCTGCCTGAGCAGGAACCACACAAAAGCAGGCCCAGTAGCTGGCAGATGGGATAATTATCTGTGTGTGCCCTCCAGTGAGTCCCATCACAGGGCCTTGATTTCACGATTCCATCACTGACCAGCTAAGTCCCTTCACCTCCTGCATCCCCTGTACCTTTATATGTTAAGCAGGATAGTAACAGTTATTCCTCTACCCATCTAGCAGGTTGCCGAGATGTCCCACTGAGACAGCTGCATGATCTGCAAATCCTTTCTCAGTGCTAGGTGATGTTCTTGTCGTTGCTATTAGTCCAGGCAGAAGGTGTGCCCAGGTGGATGGCAACAGAATGAGAAGGGAAGCCACGTGCTCTTCCAGAGTCCTGCTTCCAAATTGCCAGCCCAGAAAATGAGGCACCGGAGAAACCGAGGTTCTCCTCTTCCCTGAATCACACATGAAACTGCTGTCAGTTTTGCTCCAACTCTGTGCTGCTGACTTTATGAATTTCAGCTTCCCATTTGGCAGGCTGAGAAAAGGCACAGAAAGAAAAGGAGTTTGTTCAAGTTTGCGTGGTTGGTATGTGGAGGAGCAAGACTCAGACCCACTTCTGTCTGATTGCAAAGCCCTCCAGCTGCCCACTGCTCGAATTCTGGGCTATGTTACTCCCAGGGGAAAGTTGTAGGGTCCTCCAACATCCTCCCAACGTTTGGCACGTCAGACACACTCCTGCCTCGGGGCCTTTGCACCTACTGCTCCCTCTGCCTAGAATACTCTTCACCAGTTATTTGCATGGCTCACCCCTCCTTCACACAAGGGCCCCCTTCTCAGGGAACCCTTTCCAGACTGTTTAAAATCTCAGCCTCACTCCACACTGCATTCCACTTACTGCTCCTGCTTTGTATCTCTGCACAGCACTTACAACCAACCACACCCTGCACTCTGTACCTGACTCTTCCTTCTGAACTTAGGAACTGGGTTCAGATTTAGACAGCGAAGGGTGTATTTTACTTATTTATTTTGTTTATTACTGTCCTCCACTGTCTCCGTGGGGGCAGTTTTTCCCCTGTTCTGTTCATTGCATTATCACCAGTGCCTGGACCAGGGCCTGGGGCATTGTAGCTGTTGATAGAATCTGCTGAGTGAATGCCTGTGTGTGTCCATGGCAGCAGGGGCTCTAGTCAAGAGGGCAGGTGGGGAGCAAGAGCTCAAACACAGGGCTGAGGGGAGAAAGTTCTACCTGCTAAGAGAGCCATGCCTGACAAACTCCTCAGAGGCACTGGAACGTCCGGGGTGGGGGCCTTCAATAGCACCTCCTCTAGATGGTAAGTCCCTTCCACCAAGGCAGGAAGGGAGCTGTGAAGGCACAGAGTGAACTCACAAAAGCAGTGGTCAAATCCATGCTCATGTCCACGCAGCACAGAGTGGAGACTGTTCTCTATTCATTCACAACTTCATTCTGAAGGTTGGTCTTCAGTCTTTGGGACATTGCCATGATGGTGTTGGGGGGCTCAGAGACCAGTGAAACCAATTGGGGACATGGTTTGTTCAATGCAGAGGATCCTACGTAGAGTTGGCCCCTCTCTGTGCCCCTGGTTCCCTGCAGTCCATCTCTAGGATGTCACCCAGCATGCCACTCAGCACATGCGATCTAAAGTCTCATTCACCACTGGATTGTGAGGTCTGATCATAGTATAGTGGTTAAGAGGACAAGCTCTGGAATCAGAATTCCTGGGTTCAAATCTCAGCTCCAATGTTTGGTAACAGTGCGACATTGGTCACATTGCTGCAAACTGCCTTTATTTGCTCTCATGTAGAATGGGAGCATCATGTCTTCTCCACAGAGTTTTTGTGAGGATTAAATTCAGATATGAAAAGTTGTGAGACCTGAGCTTACTGCATGTTGTCACGGTGTCTCCAAATGCCCAGCAGAGAGTCTGGTCCACAGCAGTGGCTCAGTAAAAGTTTACAAAGAGGTAGAGGCACGGTTTGAAGGCGCTAACTTAGCTGCTGAGGAGGGTGGTGGCTGTGATGGAGCAAGAGCCTCACAACACGGCTCTCAGACAGGAGGGGATTTTAAGTCAGCCTCAAAGCCAGGGCCCGGGAAAAAAACCAAGAGGATTTCTGGTGATTAAAACAGGGAAGGGGATGGACTGAGTTTGTACATATAACTGCAAACACACACTTGGTAACCAAGCAATTTGGCAAAGATTCCCACTCTGGAGAGGGAATTTTCCCTTTGAAAACTAGAATAATAACACAGCGATGACTTCATGCAGGGCTTTGGGGCGTGTGTCCAAGAGAGGCCATCTTTTTGCTGATGGTCTGAAAGGCCCTCAATCAGGCCAGGTATCAGTGTAGGGTCCCCAGTCCTCAGTGGGCACAAGGGAAGGTCACTCCAGAGGGGGGTTCACCCTGCCCTTCCATGGGAATTGCTGTGCTTGCCCATCGGTCCTGCTGGGGCTCTATTCCCTGCACTCTCTGCAAGGCGTGCACCCCCCACTGGGCCCTTCTCAACTGAACTCACAAGCCAGGCATCAGCGAGCATCTCTGCTTGCCTCTTTGCTCTTTCCCTGCACCAGGGGTTACTTGGAACTGAGAATGGGTGGACAGAGGTGCAGGAAACACCCTGGCGTCTGCACTGTCCCCCTCCTGTGCCAGAAGCACACTGCTCTGACCTCTCGACCTCCCAGGCCAGGGGCAGCTGCCCCACGACTCCCACCCACATCAGGGTGCTGGGAGCCTCTCTTCTCAATCCCTGGTCTCCAAAGGGAAGTCCCTGCTCGTGAGGAAACAGCGACTCCCGTCGTACCGTCTTGTGCTTCCCCCCCAGGGAAATCACTTCTTCACGGAACATTAAGTTCCTTCCATTTCTTCTTCAAACGCCTGCCATCCTCTCCCCTCACTTGTCATCACCGGTCATAAATGGACCTCAAGGATCTTGAATCACTCATCCTGGGGCCTAAATACTGGAATTTATTGGGCAGACCTGTTAGGATATGCAAGTTCAAAAACAATCATGTTCCTCTTTTATTTCAGGATGGAGAAAACATCCTATTAGTTTGTCTATGGCTAGTTTACAGGGTTTTTTTTGCTTGTTTTTTTCCCAGTAAGTTGCACTTGACATCATATTGGGCAGGGTTGATATTAAAACATTCATCTTCTGCTCAACCCCATGACTGAGAAATTGATTAATTCCCAGAACAGCTCGATCTGTTTATAAAAATCGGTGAGGATGGGGCCAGGTTCTTTCAGAAATAGCCTCCCATTCTAAGAATTGAAGATTCTAATGATCTTTGAGTCATATTTTATACAGATGGAGCTAGAGCCCTTCTGGGGTGGGCAAGACTCCCATCTTTCTTTAGTGAATTGTGAACTCCAGAGTTTGGGGTCCAAGGCAGGGTGGTTGGTGGAGTTGCTCTTTCTTGGTATAAGCCAAACACTTCGTGATGTTTCTGGGTCCAAGGATTCCGGGTGCACACTCACATGTGCACATACACACACAGCATGTTTACCCCATAGATCACGGGGAAAATAACTGTGTGGGACAAGTTACCTCACAGGTATGTGGGGGGTTCCCGAACCCCTGGCTCAGTGTCAGTTGGTCATGACAGCGGCCAGGCTTGGTCATCGGTGTGGCATGAGCTCTGGCCCCCATGCATTCCGAAGAGCACAACAGAGCTCTCATCTGTGAGCCATCAGAAATAGATGCACAACTCTTGTACCTAACTCCTGCTCTCTTCTGCGTGACCACACTGCAAAGGGCCAGCTTATCCAGGATTGTGGACCCTACATAGCAAGGACAAAGGAGGGCAGGGGATACCAGCAGGGACTGAAGACAGGTGGGGTGGACATGGTCTAAGAATAACCCACATTTAAACCACCTTTGACCTCTTCTCTCTTGTTCTAAGCCCAGACGGACCTGCTGGTAGGGTTGGAACCATAGCCTAAGGAGAAGCCAGAAAGGTCAGCCACTGAGGACCCCCCGGAAGCTCCTGAGCCTTCCAGCACTCTTGAGGAGATCAAAGAGTGAGACACAGGACCATGTGTCTCACCTTCCTGGCTGGGAAGAGGGTGATGTGTCCCCTACAAGGTGTGGCACATATCAACTTTGGACACAGGATTTCATGAGAAAGTTTTCCCGCAGTACATGACGTTTTTGCATTTACAACAAGGTTTCAGGTACACTGTTAGGTTTCAAGAGGTGACTATTATTTTTCTTTGTTTCTTGCTCCCAGTCACATAGCTTGTAAGTGGTTATGGCAGAGTTCAAATCCAGGCAGTCCGACTCTTAATTCTGTGATGTTTCCACAAACTCTTGTTCCTACTCAGGTGTCGATGGGAGGTTTGGGGTTAGAAGCATGGGGAGGTTCGTTGCAGTAAGAAGCTGGGATTCTGAGTCTACTCATCAGGCTGGTAATGGCCACGTTGTTCTTGAGCTTGGCCGTTTCTTCCTCTCTGAGCTCTTAGATACTTGCTAATACTAGCTGGTAAGTAGAAATCTTAAGCTACTCTCGGGTACCTGTACAAAAGCAGATACAAATGCAGAATTGTGCCACTATTGTACCAGGGAAAGTAAGTCAGGATACATAGGAAATCTGATCACACCAGTATCTAAAGTACCCAGCACTCTACCTGGTGCAGTACAGGTGCTCCGAAAAATTAGTTCCTTTTCTTTCCCTGGAGGAAATATATACTGTTTATTAAAAAATCATATTTT
This sequence comes from Cynocephalus volans, assembly GCF_027409185.1. Classification (NCBI taxonomy): domain Eukaryota; kingdom Metazoa; phylum Chordata; class Mammalia; order Dermoptera; family Cynocephalidae; genus Cynocephalus; species Cynocephalus volans. Next base: position 157,546,908 of record NC_084464.1, on the reverse strand, counting down.
GGTCTTAAGTAGTGATTTACTGGTAAATGACTCTTTTAAAAAAAGAGTCCAGATTGGTAATGTATGCTGACTACAGTGGTATAAATACCTCCACCCTTACTGTTTCAAAGAGCAATGTGCTGTCGCTGAACATGGAGCTTCTACAGAGAAGCATGATTGGCTCTAGCACACCTCTGGCCTGAGCACTGAAGGGACACCTGGGAGGGCACAAGCTGCTTCTGAGCCAGAGTGCCAGTCACTGCACCTTCCTGCCTTGGTGTTGAAGCTGATAGGAGCATGAGACGATTCTCAGCTCAGAGGACAGTGTGAAGGAGGATGCCCCAGCAGGACCCTGCAGAGCCATGGGGAGGGCAGCCCTGGAGGTGCTGAGGACACAGCAATGAGCTCAGGGCTTACTCACCACCCCATGAGGCAGTTGGTGCCCATCCCCATATGGGAACTAGTGTTTGTGATTTTACCTCTTTTTGAAAACACACAATCAAAAGTATATCCCAAACTATCTAAACCAAAAAACCCTACTGAGGGTTTGCAAATTCTTCTACACATGCACGCTTGACAGTGTGTATTAACTTTCAGCCAAGGTAAAGTAAAAAGGACTGGATTTACTTTCCCCCTAAAGCAACTAACAGACCAGGCAAAATACATGAAGTGATGATTTTCAGACATTGGACACCAGGTAGTGAAGCGATCCCTGAGGGATCCCTGAGGGAGGGGAAACAAAAGAAAGATGCTACAATTGCCCCAGCTTTCTGCCTTGAGAGAGTGCAGGGAGGGAACCCTAGAGGAGGTGGAGCGTGGAGTCCAGGGAGGCCAAGTGGCTAGAGCTTGAAAAAAAATGACCAGGGATGAGAGAGCTGCATAGAGAGAAAACAGCCAGCAATCTGAAGAGTCCAGCTAAGTCCTTGTAAGCAGACGCAGGTGAGGCAATCACCAGAGGCTGGGGAAAACACTGGAAAGGAGGAGAAGGAACAATTGCCAGTGCTCACACAAGGCAGGAATAGTTTGCTTTCACACCAGCCAGAAAGGAAAGGCCTTGTAATTCATGGGGCATTGGGTAGACACAGAAGAGCTTTGACTCAGTAGTGGGGGAAAGTTAGCCCTGGACTAAAGGCTGCTGTAAATCTTTTAAGAAAGTTGAAAAGCAAGTCTCAAAATAATTGAACTATTTCAAAGTCATTTAGCTGTATTCCCAAACAAAGCTTAAAAATATTCATAGGAATTCAGAAATATCTGGTGCTCAACAAGGCAAAAATTCACATTATCTGTTACCTATAAAAAATGACCAGGTTTACAAAGAAGCAGGAAAGTACAACTCAAAATGAGAAGAAAAGTCAATCAAAAGAAAGAAATCTGGAAATGACATTTATGATACACTTCAGTTAGTAGACAAGGACATTATAATAGTTATAACTGCATTCCTCATATTTAAGATGGTAGAGAAAAATATATATTAAGTAGAGACATGGAAGATATATAAAAGACCCAAACTGAACTTCTAAAGATGAAAAATACAGTGTCTGAGATAAAAAAAAAATTCACTGGAGGGATTAACAGCAGATTAAATACTGTAGGAGAAAAGATTAATGAACTCAAAGACCTAGTAAAATGAAACCCAAGGAGAAAAGTCTGGCCAAGAAGTGAATAGGAAGAGCATCGGTGAGCTGTGGGAAACCTGTATGTGGCCTCATAGGCGTGCAAGTGGAGCTCTTGAAGAAGAGGAGAGAGAAGGAAGGACAAAGAAATAATGAATGGCCAAAGCTTTCCCAGATTTGATAAAAACTATAAATCCACAGATCCAAGAAGCTCAGTGGACCTCAAGCACTATGGCGGAGGGGGATGGCTGCGAGAGAGAAAGTACTGGCGAAAAAGTTAATAAGACATTCTCATAACTTCTTCCAAGGCAATGGAGAAATAATTCTGTCAAAGAAGGTTTCTTTTAGCAGCATCAAATCTGGTTTGGCTTTGTAGGGTGGAAAAGTGACAGCCAGAATGGATCCCATGCCTTTTTGACTTCATAAACCTGACTGTCTTAAATGTTCTGAAGAACTGGGTGAAATTGTGGATTGTCAAAGAATGACAGAAATCACGGAATCAAAACTACGCATGCAGTGATGAAGCCGATATATGATGGTTACAGATTATCAGCCTTGGGCTTTGTTTGATATTCTGTGTGTCTTTTAGACTCCTTGAGTTTTAGATTCACACTAAACTTTAAGATAAAGTTTATCAAAGTTTCCTCAGAACTGCATTACAGGTGTTTGTGATTGCTTGGAGAAAATGATCTAGTGACATACTTGTAAGTTCCTTTCCTCTAAAATAAATGAACCAAACCATACTAAACAACAATGATGACAATAACAATAAAGGCAAAAAGAAAAAACAATAACACCCTGAATATGTGCTTTTGACTATTTGTTACTTGCAAAACAAAACTTCAACTTTATAGCATTAGAGCATGTCAGGAGCAAAGTGAGTTTGGTAAAAAGTGAAAGAATAAAATTCAAAATCAAAATAAGAAAGAAGCTTCCAAAGGACTGCCTCTTTTTGTTGCTCAACTAACGGTCCTCCAGATGGCTTGAAGACCTTGGCTTTAGAGAGGACTTTGACTTTAATAGGGGGAAGGGAACATACAAGAAAATTCAGAACTGAAAAGTGCATTGATCTTTTCAACTGACTTCGGGCTGCAGTGAATGATGTGTGTGGAGGTCAAGAGCCTGCACATGAAAGCTTTGTTGGCTACAGAGTCTGAATTTGTTCTGAAATTACTGCAAGGGACCACTGGCATATGTCAGTGGCCAGAGGCCCAGTCAGGCTTGCATCTGATTATTTAGTATTTTTCCAACCTTTTTTTCTTCACTTTTCTTTTTTGGAAGTTTTATTGACATTGCCTCAGATTAACTGATTTTCTCCTTAGCCATGTATATAGTCTACTAATGAGCCCAGCAAAGGCATTCTTCATTTCTATTATAGTATTTTTGATTTCTAAGATTTCTTTTTGATTTTTCTTGGAATTTCCATCTGTTTTCTTATATTACCCATCTGTTCTTTCATGATGTCTATTTTTTCTTTAGAACCCTTGGTATAGTAATCATAATTATTTTAAATTCCTGGTCTGATCATTCTAACAAACCTGTCATATCTCAGTTTTGTTCTGGTGCTTTCTCTGTCTCTTCAAACCATGCTTTTTGCCTTTTAGTATGCCTTGTAATTTTTTGTTGAAAACTAGACTTAATGTGTCTTGTACTGGATCCCACAGAGATTTCTGCTCTGATAATTTGTAGTCCTCTATATCTGCCTGTCTGTCTCTCCAACTTTTGGGGCAGTGGTTTGCCCTGTGACCTTAATTCTCTAATGGACATAAGAAGAGATATCAATTTCAGTCTGTTAACCTTTTTATTTGTTGTCAGGACAGAGTGACAACTTCCAGGCCCTTTGCATGTCAGACTGGCTAGAGGTGCATTTGAGAAGCTTGCTCTGCCAGCAAATGAAGGGTGGGGCACAGGTGAGAGTGGGGGTAGGGACCAGTGGGGAAGTTTTGCATCATCCTGGTGAGAAATGAAATCATCACCTGAAGTAAGGGGGATGGGGTTAGTCAGGTAGAGAGGACAGATTTTCAGCTCTCGGGGGGGGGGAAGACTTGAACTGATTGCTTTGGGGGTGGACTGAGAAGTAAGAGGCTCATGTTCTTCCCAGGTTTCTAGCCCAGGTGAATGGGTGTATGATAATATTTATGATTAGTCAGGAAATATGGGTGATTGGAGTGGATTTTCTGGGGTTAGTTGAAGATGGGAAGTTTAATTTTTGCACTAACACTGAGTAGATTTGACCCGCATGGGTCTTCTCCTCTTCCTCTTCCTCCTCCTCTTCCTCCTCTTCCTCTTCCTCTTTCTCTCCTCCTTCTTTATTGATACCTACTGGTTGGAGATAAAGACAATCTTTAAAATGTGCTTAGTTTTACTTTAATAAAGTAAGTGTTACAGTTGAAGGAGTCCTGAATGGGAAGGGAAGAAAAGTTCTGCTCTTGGCTTGGTCTCTGACTGGCTGTGTGATCTTAGGCAATTTCTGCTACATACCATTTCCCAGATGCCCAACTGTGGTCAAGCTGCATCAGAACTACATGGAATGCTTGTTAGAAATAAAAATGCCTAGACCCATCCCAGCTCTACTGAATCAGAATTTCCCAGGGAAGAACAAGCTATCTCTATTTAAATTTAAAAATTGTTTTGCATAATTTAAAACTCACAGAAAAGATGCACGACTCATACAATTAATTCCTAAATAACCTCAGCCAGATAATCTAAATGTTAATATTTGACTACATTTTTATGTTTGCACTCTCCGTCTCCATATATATGAGGGTACTTCAAAAAGTTCATGGATAAGTAGAATTTAAAAATAATGTGAATCTTTCCATGAACTTTTTGAAGACCCTTCATATACCTATACATATGCTATGTGTATCTTTGTGTATAAGCTTTTTTCTGAACCATTTAAGGAAAAGTTACAGATATGATGCTCCTTTACCCTTAAATACCCTTGTTTCCTAAAAACAAGGAATTATAATGCACAGCATAATGATCAAAACCATGGAATTAAAATTGATATAATACTATTATTTAATGAAAAAACTTTATTCAGTTTGCCAATGGTCCAACAATGTCCTATATAGAAAAAGTAATTCAAGTTCTTGCATTTCCTTGTCATGTCTTGTTAGCCTCTCTTAATCTGGAACAGTTCCTGAGATTTTGCTTAGTTTTCATGACATTGCCATTTTTGAAGAGTACAGGTCATTGGTTTTGCAGAATGTCCCTCAATTTGGATTTGTCTGATGATTCCTCATGATTGCATTCAGCTTATACAACCTGGGTGGTCAGAAGACAGAAGTGATGATGCGTCCTTCTCTGTGCATTAGATCGGGAGGTCCCTGCTGTTGATTGGTTGTATAATTGGCAATGGTAACTTTGATCATTTGGTTATGGTGGTCCCTGTCAGTTTTATCCTCTGTAATTTTATCCTTCATAATCAGTAAATACCCTGCAGAGAAAGACTTTGAGACAATATTAGTGTCCTGCAATCCTGATAATGTTCACCCACTAGTACTGGCATTTATCAATGGAAAATCTCTACTGTTAGTGAGGTTTCCAGGGCATTCTGGCATACATGACCTGGCCAGGTATGAGGACCAGTTTTGGGAACTGTGCACTCACTTAATGGGCAGCTCCCTGAGGGCAGAACTTTTGTCTGTCCCCTGTTTTGTCCCAGCATTTGTCCTTGGGTCTGGTTCACAGCAGGGTCCAATGAGAGAGGAAAAAGAGAGTCAGGGTCAACCGGGTGTTCTCTCTGGGGCTGTGTTTTATCCCCAGTAAAATGAGGGTGATATTAGTCACAGTCATGACATCTTATGATTGTTTCCACTTCCTTCAGGGAGGTAGTAATTCCATTACACTATGCTTTCTTCCAGTGGTAGACTGGGGTTCCTGGGAGATGGGGTTCATGTGTATCATGGGAAAAAAAGAAACCAAGATATATTCTACAGCTCAATGCATGCGACAGGAAATGAAGGTTGGAATTAGTTCATTTGTTCAGATTCATCCATTCTGCAAATACATATTGCACACCTTCTGTGTGCCAGGCACTGCCACGGGTGTTAGGAATACAGTGGTAACAAGGGACATGGTTCCTGCCCCATGGAGCATGTAGCCTAGTAACGCTAAGAACTGCTATTTTCCTCTGCTCTAGCCCAGCAATTGATGTTGAGGAACAGCAGATGTCCAAAAGTAATACCCTTCACAATACCCTTCTCAGGTAAATCCTGATGCAGGTACAGCCCAGGCACCTCTTAGAAGAGCTGAGCAAAGCTGTGCAAAGTATCAGAAGGAGCTCTCAGGAAGAAAGTTGCGTAATTCAGAGCTGCTTGGGAAATTTGCCTTTAGCATTATTCACCTAAATGTATATATTCTTGCAGTGGAAAACACACTTTGCACTGTTTTAAAAAAAGTAATGAATTTGATCAGAGTCCTGTTTATTTCTCAAACCAGCCTGTAGGGTGACTGCCAAGATAAATGCTTGGTACTTTCTGACTCCTGAGTAAAGTCAAGCCACTTATACACAGATGAGCTTTCCAGAATAAAATTAATGAGGTCATCGTAGCGAGTGATTTACGACAGTGCTTGAGTGTACATTATAATTTAGATGAGTAAACTAATGTCCCACAGTAAACATCTTATAACAAATACAGTTTCCTGAAACACACAAGATAGTGAGGAAATGCAATTTTCTTTAACTACCATGAAAAACAAGTATAACCCGGAGATTAAAGGTTACATTCCAAAAGAGATAATGAGGCTTTTAGAATTTAAAAACAGATGTCCCTCTCTATGACTATACCACCCTGAATGTGCCCAATCTCATCTAAAAATGGATGTCACAGCAGAGTTTCTTGCAAACAGACTAGCTTCCATTCATTTGAGAAGATACAGAATAAGAATTTGTCAAACTGGTTAGTGTTTATATCCTTAAGTGTCTTTGAGGGCTTTGACTTACAAATGTTCTCTGCCTTCTACTGTAATTTTGTAACAAGATGCACAAAATGTAACCACAAGCTCGGTGCTCTGTATCCTCAAAATACTTGTGTCAAGCTTCTCTCAGTCTCACTTTATTCAAACATTTCAATCTATTGAAACTTGTGGCCTCTACCTTTAATTTCATTCTTAACCAAAGTTGGACATAAGAATATAGCACTTATTGCTTTCTGTTTCTACACATTATATTTATTGATGTGTAGGTATTCTACTTCTTAAGTCCCCAGTACTCTGTTGTTTACTGGATCTTACCTATCAAACTAGTCGTCTTTCACATCAAGGTGACAGTGACTACATATGGGTCACTGCTCTCAGGAGTCTTTGCTTTTTTCTAACCCTGCCTCTACGTTAGTCCTTTGCCTTCTCTTCTGATTAAATCTGACATATTCTTCAAGGACATTATTTCCACCTTCTCACTGAAGCCTTCCTTAGCCACTGCAGGTAGAACCAACCTTTCCAACTCTCATGTTTCCACAATGACAACATTATGTGCTGACATGTCTGTCTCACCAGCTAGAATATTTGTTTCATGATGGCAATTTTTTTTATTATTAATTTTTGTGTCCATGGTCCACAGCACAATTCATAGCACATATGAAGTGCTTGATAAAAGTGAATTGAATAAATAAAACAATGAACAAGGAAAAGGATTCCAGGGGGAAATTCTGGTCTGAGTCAGTGCTGTAGAGTTAATATAAGTCACCGATGACTAGATGGGAGGATATTTTGTGAGTGGCGGGGCAGGTGTGGATGGAAAGGCATCCTCAAGCTCCCCAGCACAGCACTGCCCCCTTGCCTTACAGGTGAGTCTCATCTTCCGAAACAGGAGCTTTCTGGATCCATCTTCTCCTGGGTGAGAGAATGCAGACTGTTCTCATGGTGGTTCCACAATGTTTCCTGAGATCGCTCCCACTTCCACCAGCTCAAATTTCCTGAAAATTCATAGAATAATCAACCTACACCATCGAACCAGAAAACAGTTATAACACAACAATGTGATTTTTAACAAAGTGTGGCAGATGAACTACACAGACTATCCCCCTTCCTTCTGAAACCCCTCCAAAAGGAGAGAGGGAAAGCCTGTGAACCCTCAAGTATAAATGCCAGAGAGGAGATCACAGTATTTAAACACATCTTCAAGAGAAGTGGCTGGCAGAGAGGGAGCTGTTTTAGCAGAGGAGAAGAACTTAAAAAGTAGTGCCTGCAGCAAGGGAGCTGGGGAGGAGCCCGTCAGCTTGTGTCACAGACCCCTAGTTGATGGCACTGAGAAAGTATGAGACACATGCGAGCCGTGAGCCCAGATGGCTTTTGTGTTCTAAGATAATCATCTTAGAACATGGATTGATTAATCTTATTAAAAAAAAAATTTTTTTTTTAAGGAACAAATTATCCAGGTGCCCCAAACCCACCTATGTAGTTAAGACAATAATACACTGGGACTCTGCGTTGCTGCACTTAAAGTTTCAACGTTCTCCCACAAGTGTTGTTTAGTCTTCCCAACATCACTTCCTACACTATTTTGTCATCTGACCCTCCAGACACCACTCTGAGGTCAGTAGGTAGGTGAGGACACAGGCTTAGAAAGGTTCATCTTTCTGGCTAACCTGGCCCAAGAGCTCCCATTTTTGACTTTCTGAAGGACAAGCAATGCTGGAACTCATCCTCCAGGTTTCTCGCCTCCTCCGTGGCCATCCGTGGAGGGGGTGGGGATTCGACCCAGGCAGGCTTCAGTGCTCACTGCATGAGACTCCCATCCTTCCTTGGGACAGGAGCACTGAATGATGAGCCCACCCAAGAAGACCTATTCACCTTCAAAGAGCTGCCCTCTGATGGAGGGGCCTCTGGGACCACTGAGCAGAGCCTTCCTCTGAGAGGTGAGGCTGTCATGTTGAAAGGAGGGCACTTCAGCCTGCCTGAGGCTGAATGGGCTGCCTCGGTCAGTAGCGGAACACTGATGAGTTCTGGACCCCTAAGAAAAATCTCTTTCTCGATTCCTTCTTTGTTCATTCCAGTGTCCACCTGTGAATGACCCTGTAGACAAAGACCCCCCTTCCTGGCTGGGCATCCTCAAAGTTTTTGAACAGTGATGGCTCCTTTAATCCCCCTCCCTCTCAGACCAGGTTCTAACAACTCCTAATCACTCATCATTCCTCGTGACCTAAACTTATTTCTCCGTGCTTTGAACTTGATTTCTGTCTGGTTCTGTAGAGTCTCCTCTATAGTCTCCATTGACTGCTGGCTCTGAAAGGGATGGGACCTTCTTTGTTCCACTCGATCAGTGCTGAGAATTCCATGACCAAGTCCTCGCTGGAAACGACGATGTCCTCTCATAGTGTCTCCTGGCCCTATAATGCTGGTATTGACCCTTCGCTCCCTCCTCACCTCAGGGGTGAGGGCACTTGAGCTCTTCAGTGTCTGGTTGGGAAGAGGTTCTGGTATGAAGTCAACTGATGGAACAGGACAGAGCTCGGATTGATGCTGCAAGGAGTGTCCAAAATAATGAGCTCAGGCAAGAGCATTTCTGCATAAAATGAGCATTCTTAACCCAAGGAGCTGTGTCCTCCACTCCCAAATTTCCACACACGTGTGGTTTGATGTTGCAGGCCACCTCCAAGGCAGAAGTCTCTTTTCCCAGAGGCAGCCAGAAGAGGTACAGGAGCCCACCCATCACCCTGGCAGTCAGTGGCAATATTCTGATGTGCATCTCTTTAAGAGCCACGAAATGTGAACATTTTCCCAAACACAGCTTTTTCCATGTTCTTGTTTATTTAGGAAAGTAGTCGTAATGGTTAAGCTTTACCTGTCAACTTGGCTAGACCGTAGTGCCCACTCGTTTGGTCAAATACTAGTCTAGATGTTGCTTGAAGACATTTTATAGATGTGATTAATGTCTACAGTAAGTTGACTGTAGGCAAAGAGATGAGTTCCATAATGTTGGTCGGCCATATCCAATCAGTTGAAGGCCGTAAGAGCAAAAACTGAGGTTTCCAGGGAAGAGGGAATTTTGCCTCAACACTGTAACATAGAACCCCTGCCTGTGTTTCCAACCTGTTGGATTGTCCTACAAATTTCAGACTCAAGCTGCAAGACCAACTCTTACCTGAGTTTCCAGACTGCTGGTGACCTACAGACTTCAGGCTTGCCAGCCCCACAATCACACAAGCCAATTCCTTAAAATAAATATAGTGACATAAATGTCCTATTGGTTCTATTTCTCTGGAGAACACTGACGGAGACTGCTGTCCTGTGAAAACACGAGAATATGAGGCTAGGAGAGAGCATCTCAGTGGGTACAGTGACACAGTGCCTTTGAGCGGATGGCTATCAGAGAGGAAAAACAGGGTGTCTGGTGAACACTTAGCAATTTCGTAAATTTGTCTGCCACGGACACATGCTTTTAGCAGTATATAAAGGAAGGGCTGCCCAGGGACAGTGGACAACAGGAAATGTCCTTATTGGCTATAAAGTCTGGGTGGGGTTATTCTTCTTCTCCAGGTTCTATGAGGGAAAACTAATTCAAATCCCAGACTCTAGGCAAATTGATGAAAACTGCAGTCACTAATATGTCTAGCACCATGCAAATGCTTTAAACATATTGTCTCATGTAATTTTTAAAAAATAGTCTTAATTTTTTAGAGCGGTTTTAGGTTTATAGAAAAAGTGAGCAGAAAGTACAGAGTTCCCATATACCAACCCCTCCCTCCAGTTTTCCCTGTAATTAACATCTTGTATTAGTGCGCTATGTTTGTTCCAAGTGATGAGCCCATATTGATATATTATTATTAACTGAAGTCCAAGGTTTCCATTAGGCTTACTCTGGGTTGTACAGGTTTCATTATAAGCTCCACAGACTTTTTTTAAATTTTAAAATTGAAAAGTTTTTATTTTTAATTGATACACAATAATCGTATGTATTTGCGGGGGGTAAAATGTGATATTTGGATACATGTTACAATATATAATGATTAAATCAGAATAATAAGCATATCCATTATCTGAAACATTTGTCATTTCTTTGTGGTGGGAGCATTCTGAATCCCCTCTTCTAGCTATTTGAAATTATACAATAAGTTCTTGTTAATTATAGTCACTCTACCATGCTATAAAGCACTAGAACTTATTCATCCTACCTGGCTGTAATTTTGTATTCGTTGGCCAACCTCTCCCTCTTCTCCCCACCTTTCCAACCTCTAGTAAACACCATTCTACTCTCTACTACTATAGGATTGACTCATATGTTCTCACATATGAGTGAGAACATGTGGTATTTCTCTCTGTGCCTGGCTTATTTCACTTAATATAATGCTTCCCAGGGTCATCCATGTTGCCGCGAATGGCAGGATTTCATTATTTTTTAAGATTGAATAGTATTCCAGCATGTAGATAAACCACATTTTCTTTATGTAGCCATCTGGTTGGACGCAGGTTGATTCCATACCTTGGCTATTGTGTATAGTGGGGCAATAAACATGGGAGTGCAGCTATACCTTTGACATACTGATTTCCTTTCCTTTGGAAAAAAAAACAAAAAACCCAATAGATGGATTGCTGGATTTTGAGAAACCTCCATACTGTGTTCTATAATGGCTGTACTAATTTACAGTGATGCCAATGGTGCAGAAGAGTTCCCTTTTCTCCGCATCCTCACCAGAATTTGTTTTTTGTTTGTTTTTTTGATAATAGCCATCCTGACTGGAGTGAAGTGATATCTCTTTGAGGTTTGGATTCGCGTTTCCCTGATGATTACTGATGTTGAGGATTTTCTCACATACTTAGCCATTTGTATAAGGATGCTTCAAAAATTTCATGAAAATATTTGTATTATCTTTTAATTCTATTTTTTGAAGTACCCTCATACGTTTTCTTTTAAGAAATATCTGTTCAATTCATTTTCCCATGTTCTGATTGGATTATTTATTTTGTTGATGTTGATGAGTTGACTACTTTGTATATTCTGGATATTAACCCCTTATCAGATGTATAGTTTGCAAATGTTTTCTCTCATTCTGTAGGTTGTCTCTTACTCTGTTGATTGTTTCCTTTGCTGTGCAGAAGCTTTTTAGTTTGATATAATTCCATTTGTCTACATGTGCTTTTGTCGCCTGTGCTTCTGGAGTCTTATTCATAACCCACAGACTCTCAGTAGCTGGGAATGCATGGGGGCTGACTCAGGTGGCAGTGCCCACAGCATTTGGTGATGGTGGGGGACTCAGGGGTGATGTGGATCTGGGCTGGGTGATGTGGATTGGGGCTGGGCTGGGTGGGTAAATCTTGAGGCTCCAAGGTGGCTGCAGTGTGCAGGGAAAGGTGCCATCCTGCAGCATTTCCCCCAGCTCCTGCCACATCTGTCCCTGATTCCTGAAGCTCCTTGTTGCCCTCCCTGAAAATGAAGTCTTGTCTTGCTGTAGATGCTGGAAAGGGGCCCTGACATCCTGTCAAGCTATTGCCTTTCTTTGAGAGGCAGAAGCCTGAATCTCAGAGGCTCCCCAGGTCCCCATTCAAACTTGGAAGAAGCCTCAGAGTTGAGACGCCACCTCCCACATCAGCCTGGCCTTATGGTTCCACCTCTGTGGCCATCACCTCCAGGCTACACTCAGCCTGGGTCACCCGCCAGCCCCATGGCTAGGCTGAGTCCCGGCTCCTTCTCCCTCCTGTCCCCAGAGCCTCTGAAGAGGCCTCACTGTGTGCGTGGCCATGTGTGCAGGAGTCACCTGGGTGGCTGCAAGATCTGTGGGGGCAGCAGTGTGTCTTTTCACTGTCCATATAATTTATACAGCGTGGCTCAGAGGCCCTGAGCCAGGAAGATGCAAGAGCTTTTAAAAGTCATCTGAGGCGCTTCTAAAAAGATATGTGCCTTCTCCTCCACCCCACCCCCAACTGGAGATTAGGATCCAGGAGGCCGGGGGGCAAGGTGGCTGGGCATCTTTGTCATGACAATGTCCCTCAGGCCACTGTAGTGCACACCTGGCTGGACTCACCATGTTGTGGGTGGCTCAGGGGAGCCCCGCTGCCATCGATGACCGGGTGGGAGCTTCTCCCGGAGGATGTCCCTGAGGAGCCCATCACGGGAACTCTGGAGGATCCCTGGCACTTGAACTGGGACCTATGCTTCTCCTTTTCTCCACTGAGGGGAAAAAGGGGATGAGGCGGTCATGGTCAAGGAGAGCGCTGTGGACACTGGACTTAGCTACTGGGCCAGATGCGGAGGGCAGGGCAGGTGCTTCATGGTTGCAAGAGAATTTGTTTCCCAAAAGGAGAAAGAACCACTCTAATAAGCTTGCACCCTCCTGCACGTCTCCCAAAGGCCCCATTCTGGTCGGGAACGCTGGCTCCTGCCTTGGCTCCAGCCTCGGGCCATGAAGGTCCCCAGAGAGAGGATTCTAGACCGCTCAGGCTGTCCCAGAGCACGCCCGGGCCATCCCACCAAGACCTCCACACCCTGGCATATCGCGATGCTCAGGGACAGGTGAGGACAGCGGTGGTGAGGAGCCAGAGACCCTTGGTGTAGCAGGAAGCCAGGAAGTTTCGCTCCTTCGCATTTTGCTCCTCGGTCTCAGAGTTCCCGGCCGGCCGGCGGGGAGCTCCCACCCAGGCCCTGCCTGGTGGGAAGTGTCATTAGCTTGCTGTAAGTTTTGGCTGGGACACTCCCAGGGAATAATCTGGGCTAGGAGATGCCGCAGCAGGAGCAAGAACTTGGTCTCTTCGAGGTGTCTTCACCCTGACACTCTCTCCGTGGTGCCCAGTGTCATCCTCCCCTTGCTCCAGCTGGGCTCTCGGGGACAGCTGCTGCACACACGTGCAGGGTGGGGGGCGCGTCTGCAAAACTCATCCTGTGGAGCGGAATGGGTTGGCGACAACAGGTCCCTTCGAGGGTACGGGCTGTACTGACCCCAGGTTAGTGTGTGTCACTCTCAGTGCCTGAGGACCTGCCCTCACTCATTCCCACACTCATTCCTCAACGGGCCCTGGAGGCTTTGGTGGGGCCATTGGTTGTTGGCCAGGGAGTGTGGCCCCCTGGTGGACACTAGGGACAGCATCAGTGCCTCTGGCTGACCTCAGCTGACAGTTCCGCTGGGGACTGGGGTGGAGAACAAAAACAACGGCAGATATGACACCTTTAACTGAGGGTCAGATTGCCCGGGAGGGTGTGATGTGCCTCACCGAGCAAACATGCATGGGGCCAGAAGAGGACGGTGTCGCACTGCAGCCACCCACCCCACGTGGCTCCAACAACCCAGACACCGCACGGCAGGACAGAGCAGGTGTGGGGGGAACTCCCTACCCACCATAGGCTCCAACTCTCACTTTGAGTTTCCTGCTAGCGGGAAGCTGGGCGTCCAGCTCCTTCTGAGCGTTCTGTGTGCCTGGGAGGAAACCTGGCCTCACAGCAAGGGGCAATCGGTGCCCACCGTGTGGTAGGATTTGAAGTTTCAGCAAAGTTCATCTTTGGAAATCTTTTTCCACCTTGGTTTGACAGCATCTGGAACTCTGTCAGTAGAGGTGCCTTGTCCTTACAACCTGCTGCTTTCCAAGAAGTGGATGCTCCCAGATTATGGCTTTCCATAAATTGTCAGTTATTTTTTACACATTTATGTCTGATCTCCTCCAGGAGAGTTTAAATGCTCCTAGTCTTACTGTAGCTTAGGGATTATGTCTTAAACATCTTCATTTTTAGCACAGACACCTTTGCTTTATAGTTACTCATTATATTTTGGTTCGTTTTCTAAAAATCTGCCTAGTGTTAGGCATGTGGAGAGGGTTAATTAGCATTGTTTGAGCTGATGCTTACCATATGCTAATAGGTAATGTGCTTCCAAATGTTATTATATAAAATGCTGACTTCTGAGACCAAATATGCTGCATATCATCAGCATTTATATCTTGTTTTGGTGATCTCTGCATTTTCAGCCCCAGTGCCAGCCCTATGGTAGACAATTAACACATTTTGTTGAATGATTTTAACCCACATGAAAGTAAAATATGAAATCTCAGAAGTGCATCAGGCAAATATTTAGATAGTGGATGGGTTTTAATCCCAGCCACAGAAAAGGTAGAAAACAACCACAGTAAAAAGAAGGGTGAGAAATAGGGAAAATCACCCATCTAGTCCTGAACAGGAAGGATATAGATTTTCCTGTGCAAACCCAGAAAGGGCTATAACCCCGGGGCCAGAACTCTAGAGGACTTAGAAAGAATCCAGCATTTTGTGGAGTGTGTTTGACTTAGAGACGGTTCCACCTCCAACAATTCTTGCAGTTGATGAATCTGTGGAGTAGAAAGAACTTGAACAAAATAAAGTTTAAGAAACTGTGTAGTGCAAGCTGAGAGATTTTTGTGCATTAAAGACTGAAATGTGAGAATTTCTAGGTGAAGAAACAGAGCTCTCTCTGCAATCGGGGTAGAAGGTCTGGGGCCAGGAAGGGAGCAGAACAGCAGGGACCTGATGTGACCAAAGGACAGAACGGTTAGGACATGGAGCTTGAAGATTTCAATGTAGAGCAAGACCAGGCCAGAGGTGACAGCCTCCAAGACACACTGTGGATACACTTGTATGTTTCGTGTAGTTTTTGGTATACATCTATCTGTGTTTCAGGGTTTTTTCATTCCTTGACATGTGTCTGCTACACATTAATGAGAGGCCAGTACATACCTTGTCTTCGAGTGAGCTATCATTAGATTTGGTTTTTCTTTTACAGAATAACTTCATCCAGTCCTTAGCTCTCAACATTTTTTTTTTTTTTTTTTGAGTTGGGAATGGGTAACTGGCTCTGACACATCTTTCATACACTTTGGGGGTTCTTGTGGCCTTCATGAATTCTTAAGCACTCTGAGAAAACACCTAAAGATTGCTTTACCTCCCTCACAAATTAAAACATTTTTTTCCAATTATTGTTTTCAACTTCCTAGTATTCTGGGACTGTACGAAGACTGTATCAGATGGAGAAATCAAAGCTGTTCAGAGAATCATGAGCTGAATAATGTGTTTGAAAGAGTTTTGTCTTCTAAGTGCTACATGAACTACACATGAACTAGTGCTAATGTTAGGAAGAATTTAGAAGTTGTTACACTCTTGTTGGATCTGCAGAGAAGTGGAAAACAGAAACCACAAAGGCATTTGGTTTCCCTGTGATCTGATTTTCTAGAGAATATTTTTATCTTTAAAGCATCATCTTTTTCTTTCCAGAAATTCTTTCAACAAATTATGTGTGGCATACAGGTGTTGTCAATCATCATTAACATTGGTCATACAATCCGTAAGTAAAATCTTGATGTCGGCTGTATTTTGTGATCGGAATACTCAAATTTTGGGGGCTATGACATCAGCCATATACTGTGGTACAACTGCAAGATGATTTTCAAGTTTTAGACAAAGTCAAGAGAAGGTCATTCTCTTAAAGTCTCTAAGAAAAGCCAACGTAATGAATGAACTTAGACATGTGCAGCAGCTTCCTACCTAATGAGGTGGCTTGTTAGCAAATCACTGACAGGGACTTGAAAAACGCCCAAGTTTGATCATGATAACAAGACATGGCTTCAGGAAGGCAGGTTGAGAATATTGACATAAAGGATCATACACAGGTGATGGTTTTGTCAATTGTCTGTCAGGATACGATGCTGTTTGTGGTGATTTATTTAAAAAGCCTCAGGACTTTTTGTTGTTGTTGCTTTTTTGGCTTCGTTTTTACTTTTTATTTTAATGATTTTAGATTTATAGGAAAGTTGTAAGAATACTACAGTGCATTTCCATATATCCTTTACCTGGATTCCTCAAATGTTACCATTTTGCCACATTTACTTTCTTTCCCTCCCCCCTCTCCCTCCCCACCTATCTATCTCTCTGTCTATACATACATACATAGAAACATATACATACGTATATATATATATATATACACACATATATATATATACACACACACATATATATATATATATATAAGTTTTATTTCCATAGCAAACATCTAGTTTTACTTAAATTGTTTATTGCCTGGGGGAGGGAGTGTGAAGTGGGATGTTGGGTGTTGGGGGTACGCTAATGAAAATTAGAGCAAGAATGAATGTCCCTTAACATTTACTGCTTTGTTTCATTACTTACAAGTATTGCCTTTATTTGTAGGGAGGAAGTCATCTGACTTATTGTTTGCCATGGACTTTAAGATTTCTCAGTTAGAGCATGCTTGTTATCACTGGAAAAGAAATACTGTCTTAGTTTGTGGGACTGAAGGCTTTTAGTGCTTTTAGAGATATGTAAAAAGGGAGGAAATCAGAGATTTTTGTTTTGAATTTTACTTTAGGGAGCTCCATGTTGTGAGCTTTAATCCTTTGGGGTTTATCTGAAACCTGCTTCTTTTCTCAAGACGATGCCTACAGGTGCTCCTCCAGGAGGGAGGCCACGCTTGTGACGAGGCGAGAGATGGAGGTGCTTATGGGGTCACTTTCTGCGCAAAGGGACAGCCCCAATTATAGGATCATAAAAATACAGGCAGAGTCAAGAAATGATGGTTTTCTGAACATATTTCTATATCAAGTGTATAGTTTAATTACTTTTAGCCTGGCACTTTAGGCCTCAACAAAGAGTTTATTGGTAACATGATTATTATAATTTTAAACAGAAAAGTCATCTTTCTAAGTGCTATTTACTCTTCTGTGTGCTTTGGAGGCTCTTCCAACTCATGCCAGCATGACAAATCACTCATTTAACATCGTTTCTCAAAGTCTCTCATGGTTTAATGCAAATAAACTATTTTTTGTTTAGTAAAAGAAATCAAGAGTCATTTGAATTCATATAGAAAAAGAACCACTTTTGATTTTTTAAGATGGAAAACATGATAAAATGAGAATGGATTCAAAAGCAGTTTATAAGATGAATTGGTTTTATGATCACATGAGTAAATGGCGGGGGTGGGGGTGCACTGGGGAGAGTAAGAACGGAGCCAAGGGACAGTGAGGAGGTGACTCATCAGATGAGAGACTAGGTACAGAAGACGAAATGACACCCAGGACATGGGGAGCAAACGGGCTGGCAGATGCTGGATGCCTCTTCTTTGCTAGACTTTTATTGACCAAATTATTTCAATTAGCTCTCTGGGTTACCATGGTCTCAAAATACACCAGCCCAGCACAGCACTTATTACCTGATACTTACTTCATAGCAATGCTGTATAGATGAAGAATATTGCTTGAAAGTGTCAAAAGGATTTTTCTTTTGGTAACAGTTGTGGGGTAATTAGGCCACTAGTCCCACTGAAAATAACCACTAAAATGTAAGTAATATTTTTAAAAATTTCAAAAGCAGCAAAGAGTTAATAAGATAATGAGGAATTACTGAGTCAAAATCCAGAAGATGAAAATTCAGAGAGGCGAGCTTGGCATTTGGGACAGTTTTTGGCCAAGAAGCAACTGAAAATCTGAAATACATGGTTAAAAGAGTAAGTGTATTAAGCCATTTCTGTTTCTTATAACAAAATACACAGAACTGAGTGATTTGTAAGAGAATGAAATTTATTGCTTACAGTTTTGGAGGCTGGGAAGTCCAAAGTCTGGGGAATACATCTGGTAGGGATCTTGGTGGTGGTGAAAATGACCCAGGGGTCTCACATGGCAGAAAATTGTGGAGCAGAGAGAGACTAACCTCTCATGTGCTCTTCTTATAAATCCCTCAGAACCACACCCCAACCACCATTATTAATCCACTCACTACAGCATGGTCCTAAATCCAATCACCTTTCAAGGCCCTGTCTTTCAATTACCATAAGATAATGAGGATTTTCCACCCTCAACAGCTATACTGGGAATTAAGCTTCTTATATATGAACTTTGGGGGACACGACTCAATCAATCCATAGCAGTAAGAATCACTTTTTTTTTTTTAGCTGTTTGAGATTGGGGAAGAAGTGAAGTTGGAATCCACGGCCCACCAGGATAAACCTTTCTATGCTTTGGTCTGAGATTCAGCAGAACTGCAACCTGGAGATAAGGGTAAAAGGAAGTAAAACAACTCTTCCATGAACTATGGCTCCATTCTGGGTCATCTGGGTGATTAAGAATATCTCAAATCATGAAACTGGAATAAATGATAATGAATTTGATGGCGCCCCCAGGACCTTACAGAAACAAATAAAAATTAAATCTAGAGAAAAGTAACATCATCTGAGCCTTCAAAATATTTCTGTAAGTAATTTTAAAAATACAATGTCAAGCACATAGTAAAAGAAAACAAAACAAAAAGGCACATGAAGGTGCACACTCACCTGACAAAGAACCAGTGAAAACAAGAAATAACAGAAACATATCCAGAAGGATACCAGATATAGGAATAATCACAGACAGACTATAAAACAATTATACTTACTATTTTCAAGGGCAGAAAAGGTAAACTTGAAAATTATGGCAGAGTATCAGAAACCATAAAATGTAACATAGTAGATTTAAGTAAGATCAAAGAAAGACTCTTGATGTTTAAAATACTACAACCCTATGCTTGCTTTGGCAGCACATATGCTAAAATTGGAATGATACAGAGAAGATTAGCATAGCCCCTGCACAAAGATGACACCCAAATTCTTGAAGTGTTCCATATTTTTAGTGCAATCCCCAACCCATGTGCTCATGACCCAAGCCAATGCAGTAGGTGCCACCTTGAAACCACAGCTATTGCAAAAGCACACCCTGCTCTGGGGCCAGTAGCCACTAACCTTAGTCTTAAGGCTCCACAGCCATACCAGAACACTCACAGAATAGGTTACAATGCCCTGACCCCAGAGGATTGAGGCCTGGACCCAGGGGCTGCTGTGACCCTAGTCCTGCATATCTGGGAAGCCAACCTCAGGCCTGCTGAACTGACATACCCCCACATCCCAGGCCAGAGATCAGATAGGCAGACACCGCTCCCCAGCTCCATGCCAGTGGGCTGAGTTCTGGGTACCCAAGCTCCAAACCATTAAGAATAGCAGACAGGTCCTTAACCCAGTGAACACAACTTGGGGCCAGTGGAAGTAAAGCACATCCACACCTTCTTGGAGAAGCAACCAGGCAGTTTTGCCTTTAACCATCCTGCCTAGAAGCCTCGCTAACAGCCCAGGAAACACTGGTGGGGCCTCCTCATGGCAGATCTGCTCCATGATCTTGCCCACTACTTAGAAGTGGCTGGCTGGGCCCCCTCCGCAACCCTGTTTAGTGGCCTTGCCCACTGTCTGAGAAGTGGTTGACTGGGTACCCTATCAGCAGATGTGCTCCATGACCTCACACACTGCACAAGAAGCAGCTGACTGGGCCCCCTCTGCAGCCCCATCTAGAGGCCTCACACAGTGCCTGAGAAGCAGCTGGCTGGGCCCCTATTGGCAGGCCTGCTCTGTGCTTTGCCCACTGCCTGAGAGGTGGATGGCAAAGCCTCCTCTCTACAGCCTCATCTACTGGCCTTATACTCTACCCAATAGAAACTCAAAGATACATTTGCAGGTTAAAGTCCTTCCCCACACAAGCCCTCTGCAATACTCAAAGATGTCACCATTCCACCAGATGCACAGATATCACTGCAGGGAAACAAGACATGAAAAAATAAGGAAACATAACACCACCAAAGAAACACAATAATGCTTCAATACTGACCCCAAAGAATCACAGATTGCCAACTTGCCAGGAAAGGAATTCATGAATTAATAATCTTCAGGAAACTCACTGATACAAGAGAATACAGACAAACAATTCAATAAAATCAGAAAAACAAGTCATGATCTGAATGAGAAATTTAACAAAGAGATAGATATAAAAAATCAAATGGAAATCTTGGAATTGAAAAATACATTGAATGAAATAAAAAATGCATCCAAAAGTCTCAACAACAGACTAGATCATGCAGAAGAAAGAATTTCAGATCTTGAAGGCACCTATTTTAAAATAGAAAAAGAAAGATAAGATAAGAAAGAAAAAAAGAATAAAAAAAATTAGCAAAGCCTGTAAGATTTATGGGATACTACCAAGAGACCAAATATTTAAATTATAGGCATTCCAAAAGGAGAAGAAAACAACAAAGATATTGAAAACACATTTAATGAAATAATAACTGAAAAACTTCCATAGTCTTGGGAAAGATATGAATATCCAAATCCAGAAAATTCAAAGGTCCCCAAGTGGATTCAACCCCAAAAGGCCCTCTCCAAGACACATTGTAGATGCATTGTCGATAGTTACAGACAAAGAGAGAATTCTAAAAATAGCAAGAGAAAAGTGTCAAGTCACTTCTAAGGGAATCCCCATTAAATTAATAACAGACTTCTTAGCAGAACCCAGAAGAGAATAGGATGATATATAGAAAGTACTGAAAGAAAAAAATGCCAACCAAGAATATTATACCCAGCAACGCTATCCTTCAGAAATGAAAGAGAAATATAGTCTTTCTCAGACAAAAATTAGGGGAATTCGTCACCAGCAGTCTGGCCTTACATGAAATGCTTAGGAGAGTCCTATATCTAGAAGAGAAGGAACAACAACAACTATCATGAAAATGCCTAAAAATATAAAACTTACTGGTAGAATAGATCACAAATTAGAAAGAGAAAGGAATGAAACCTCATCAATACAGAAAACTAGTAAGCCACAAGGGTGAACAAGTAGAGAGGAATAAAGGATACACAAAACAATCAGAAAACAACCAACAAAATGACAGAAGTAAGAACTCACATATGAATGATAACCTTGAATGTAAACAGATTAAATTCCCCAACTAAAAGACAAAGACTGGTGAATGGAGAAAAAAATATGACCCAGCCATATACTGCCTACAAGAAACATCTTACCTACAAAGACACACATAGATTGAAAGTGAAGGGATAGGAAAAAATATTCCATGTAAATGGAAAAGAAAAGGAAGCAGAAGTACCTATATTTATATCAGATAAAGCACACTTTAAATTAAAATTTGTACTAAGAGATGAGGAAGGGCTTTACAAAACAATAAAGAGATCAATACAGCAAGAGGATACAATAATTATAAATATATATACACCTAACAACAGAACAGCAGACATGTAAAGCAAATATTAGCAGATCTAAAGGAAGAGATAGATGCCAGCACAGTAATAGTTAAGGACTTTAACATCGCACTCTTAGCATTGGAGAAATCATTGAGACAGAAAATCAACAATGAAATATTGGATTTAAAATGGCTCCACAGACCAGATGGACCTAACAGACATTTATAGAACATTTCATCCAACAGCTGCTAAAAACCCTGATATGATCATTGCACACAGGATAATTGTACTCAAATATAATATTGTACTCCATAAATATATACAATTATTATGGGTCAATTAAGAAAAAATAAATTAAAAAGAAAAAAATTTCAGAGACATAGGTAGATTAGAGGTTACCACAAATGGGAGGAGGGAATAACGAGAAGTTATTGCTTAATAGTTACAGAGTTTATGTTTAGGATGATGAAGTTCTGGAGATAGATAGAGGTAGTGGTTACATGGCATTGTGAATGTAGTTAATCCCACACAATTGAATGCTTAAAAGTGCTTAAAATAAAAGTTCTTATGTTATATGTGTTTGACCACTATAAAAAAAGAAATGCCAAAAAATAAAATAAATAAAAATATAACAACTCAATTGAAAACTCAATGGATAAATTAAATGAAGATTAGATATGGTTAAAGAGAAAATTAGTAAATCAGAAGATTGTTCAGAGGAAAATACACAAAATGAAGCTCATAAAAGCAAAAGGTAATAAGAAAACATGAAATATACAGAAGATATTGTTAGAAAGGTTTCAACATATGTCCAACTGGATAAAATGAAAGAAATGAGTCTAAAAGTCTTGAGCATAAGAAATATTTGATATAATAATGGTGGAGAATTTTCCTAAAAGACATCAACCTATAGACTTAAAAAGCCCAAGAAATCCTCGTCAAGATAAATAAGAAGAATATATTATAGTGAAACCATGATGATTAAACCTTTAAAGCTTCCAGAGAGAAAAAGAAAGATTCCTTAAAAAATGCACAGCAGTTACACTGATAGCTGAGTTATCAAGGGCAGCAATGAAAGTCAGACAATAGAGGAATATCTCTAAAACACTGAAAAAAACACAAAAAACTGCCAACACAGACCATCATTCCCAGTAAAAAATATCCTTCAAGTATGGAGAAGAAATAAAGAAATTTTCAGACAAGCAAAAACAGAGAGTTCGTTACCAGGAGACCACAGTAAAGGAAATATTAAAGTCAGTTCTGCAGGTAGATGAAAAAAAATCCCAGATGGAAGTTTAGGGATACAGGAGAAATAAAATACAGAGAAAAGGATAATTACATGAATAAATCTAAATGAAAATTGAATTTATAAAACAATCATAATTAATGTCTTGTGGAATGTGTGCATATGCATGTGTGTATGTTTGTATTTATCTATCTACCTATCTTTTTGTTTTTGACATATGCTAGCAAAATTCTTTAAGTTGATATGGGGCTATCAGGATTTTAAGTGTTCTAAGGTCTCTGTATTGTCAAAGAAGAGGGTAAAAGTACCTATTATCATTAGACTTTGATAAGTGAAGGATTTATGTTATAATTTCCAAGGTAACCATTAAAAGCAAAATAAAAGTGTAAAAATTTCAAATAAATATAAACGGAAAATAGAATGATAAAAAATAGTCACTCCAAAAAAAGTCAAGAAGAGAGAGAAAAAGAACATGGAGCAGGTGGGACAAATAGATAGCATATTGTAAAATAGTAAACTTAAAGCTAAATATATCAGTAATTATATCAAACGTAAACAGACTAAATACTCCAATTAAAAAACAAAGATTTTCAGACTTGATTAAAAACCAAAGCCATGATATTCTGTTTTATAGGCACAAATTAAAGTATAAGGATAAAAATGCTTGAAAGTAAAAGATTGGAAAAAGTTATACTGAGTAACCAGTAGCCAAAAGAAAGCTGGTAAAGCCGTATTAACATTGGACAGCTCTTCTGCTGCCATCTTGATTCTGCATTCCCCACACAAGATGCCCAGAGAAGCCACAGAAATCATCCCTGTGATAGAGCAGGAGTTGCCACAGCCCCAGGCTGAGACAGTGTCTGGAACAGAATCTGACAGTGATGAATCAGTACCAGAGCTCAAGGAACAAGATTCCACACAGTCAACAACACAACCAGCCCAGCTGGCAGCAGCAGCTGAAATTGATAAAGAGCCGGTCAGTAAAGCAAAACAGAGTTGGAGTGAAAAGGCCTGAGAGGCTATGTCCAAGCTGGGTCTCTGACAGGTTACAGGGGTTACTAGAGTCCCTATCCAGAAATCTAAGAATATCCTCCTTGTCATCACAAAACCAGATGTCTACAAGGGCCCAGCTTCAGATATCTCCATAGTTTTGGGGGGACGCCAAGATCAAGGATTTATCTCAGCAAGCACAGCTAACAGCTGCTGAGAAACTCAAAGTTCAAGGTGAAGCTCTCACAAACAATCAAGTAAACAGACTCCGACTGTACAAGAAGAGAGTGAAGAAGTTGATGGAACAGGTGTGGAAATTAAAGACATAGGACTGGTCATGTCACAAGCAAATGTGCCAAGAGCAAAGACAGTTTGAGCCCTGAAGAGCAATAGTAATGATATTGTAGGTGCTATTATGGAATTAACAACGTAACCTTCTGAAAATGTGGACCTTTTTTTTTGGTGTTTCAAAAGAGTAACTACAGTTTGGTTTGAAATTTGTACTGTTTCTATCATTAATAAAGTTATGGCTTCTTGGTGGGGGGGGGGGGACAAAATTGACCTTAAGGCAAAAAACAAAAAAACAAAACAAAAAAGACTTGAAATAAATTATCATGTCTTGCTGATTATGGATTCACCCCATCAGAAAGATACAATAATTTAAGATTTGTATGCAGCTAGTAATATGACCACAAAATATTTGAAGCAAAAATGACAGAACCAGAAGGAGATATGGAAAAATTTACAATCATTTTGGATTTTGTAACAGATCTGTCTTAGTAATTGACAGCACAAGCAGGCAAAAAAGTTCTGGAAGACTATAAAATATTTGAAAAACATCATTCAAAATCTGGCCTAATGGATATACTGTATGAAGGTACTTCAAAAAGTTGATGAAAAGATTTGTATTATTGTTTAATTCTGTTTTTCCACTAACTTTTTGAAGTGCTCTCATGTATATATACATAAAATACATCTAGAGGCAACAAGATAATATACGTACTTTTCAAGTACATATTGAGCAGTTACAGAAACTCACCATATGTTGGGCAACTAAGGAAGTCTCAACAATTTCAAAGGATTAAAATTATATGTAATGTGACCAGAGTTCAATCATAAAAAGTGAACTGGAAATTCACCATTTGTTTAAAAATGAAGAAATACACTAAATAACTCATGGTCAAACAAAATAAAACTTAACTAAAATTCTATTTCTCAAAACACATGAAATGTCATGCTTAAAGGGAAATTTTCTCCTTAAAATTATATATTCAAACAGGATATAGAATGAAACCCTAAGTGTTCATCTCAAGAAACTAGAAAGACAAGAGCAAAATAGATGCAAGGAAAGAAAAAGAAAGAAAATAATAAAAACAAGAGCAGAAAATAATGAAATAAAAAACAGAGTAGAGAACACCAGCAAAGCTCAAAGTTGTGTTTTCTGAAAAGATGAGTAAAACAGATCAACCAGGGGTGAAACTGATCAATAAAAAACCGAAAGAAGGCACAAATGGCCAATCTTGGAAATGAAAAAGGAGACACATCGGGTAAGGTTTGAAGCATGAGGTGAGTCAGGAGGGGAGGGAGGGAACGGCCGTCCCAGGCAGAGAGAGGATTCAGCGGACAGTCAGTAAAGGGAGCTCCCGTGGCTGGCGTGGTGGCATCGTGGTGGCAACGCTGTGGCGAGCTGAGCTGTGACGGGAAGAAGGGACAGAGCACAGCGCTCAGAGGACAACGTGGGATCGCAGACACTTTTAAAGGATAGAAGACGCAGCCTCCTCTCTTCACTCCTTGCATCGTCCACCTGAAAAATTAAAATCAGTGACTCAAATTATATGACTAAGATTTTCCAACTATGTCAGTCCGGGTCTCTCCATTTCCCCCTCTTATTACATATTAATAGGGAAATGTTTCTGAGCCTGGCCTCACTAGTATTTGTTTATTTTTGGGGTTACTTTATTTACCACGTAAGAAGATGGGGAGACGAATGTTTTTAAGGATTGCAAAAGAGACTAAGTTAAAGGGTCGTGATAACTGTTTCTGCCAAGGAAGTCTATGAAATATTTAAGTCAGAATTGGCCAGTTTACTTGTTAGATTTCCAGTTTCTTTTCCCCCCTGTAACATATTATAATTGAGAGATGCCCAAACAGATGTTTTCTGTTAGACGATTTCAGTTCCAAAGGTTTCTTGATATTGCTGCTCACAGACAAATAATCCCCAAGGAGCTCCAGAGGCCAATGATCCTCATTTTTGTTATGGCATATAAAAATATTTTAGGCTGCTTATGTTAGATTAATTTTGTTTCTGAATAGCATTCCTATTAAAAATGGATTCTATCACCTTTTCCATGCATACTTTAGAGATTGATTCTTTCACCTTATGTTACTTCTTGTTGCTGAAAAATCCTACTCATTCCTTTTGTCACTGTCAAATCATGTATTCATTTTTGGTGGTCCTTGAGACTTCCCCCGTCCTCAATCAAGTCGCATCCTGGTGACCTGCAGAGAAGAGAGGCTCAGATCGTCCAAGCGTGTGTGTAGGCACACCTACTCACACAAAGAGTCTAATGTTTTCTTGCTGGACTGGTGTTCTGAAAATGAAATATTTAGAATGGAGATGGTAGAAATATTGTTTCCACCATGAGAGCTGGAAAAAGCGCTGTAGAGTTAGACTCTACCAGTATTCCCTTAAATCCTAAATTGTTATGTCTCAAAAGTTATTCTGAAGTCAGAGCTTACTGTGAATTATCACTTGGAAAATAAAAATAATCCTCTCTCCTGGGATATGAAGCACCGGTCCAAAGAATGGGGAAGAGAGGTACTGACCATGTGGGAGGCACGGAGCAGCCCCCACCCCCGCCCCAGGCATCTAGAATGCACCACGCCAATGACTGCCTTGTGACTGTTGGGTTTTTTTTTTTTTGGTTCCCTGGAGCCTCAGGCTCCTCATCAGGAAATGAGGGCAGGGAGGTGGCTGCTGGGTGTTCAGGTCTGACATCTGTGCTTCTCACCAGAACACGGTAACTGTGGAACACGGGGCTCGGGTTAAGAAGCTGGAGCTTCTTGCACACTCTAACTGTGAGTGGAGGTGAAGGGCAGGCTTCCCAGCTGAGAAGACAGAGGCTACATAGCCACACACCCCAGGCCCTGAGTCCAGGAAGGGGAGGCCAGGTCATTGCCTTGGTGGGGGCCCGCTGGCACTGGTAGGACTGGACATCAATATCCAGCCTGAGCCATCTGCCCTTTCGTTCATTCATTCACTTGACAGATAATTATTGAGCTTTTCCATGTGACAGGCACTGTACTGGGTGCTAGTAAACCATGGTGGACTAAATAGACCCAATTCTGGCCACTTGACTCTTCCATTCTACTGGGAGAGACAGACGTTGGACATGTAGGCAAAGACCTCTGTCATTAAACATTGCCACACATTCTATGAAAGACAGCTACAAAACACAGTGGAAGACAATAATAGGGGGCCTGGTCTACACCAGTGAGGGCAGGGTTCAGGAGTGAAGGGCCGGGGGTCGGGGAAGCTTCTGTGAGGCAGTGGCTTTGGCCAGAATGACAGGAGAAGAGAGGAGGGGCCAGTCCCAGTAGGGGGACAGAATGTGGGAGGACTGCACAGGACATGCCTCTACAGAAGGAAAGGCTGAAGGACACTCAGGTGGTTCAGGTGGCAGACAGCAGGGTCCAGGCCCTGCAGCCACATGCGAGCCCTGAAGAAAAGCTCTTCTTTTATACCAAGGACAAGGGAAGTCACAGGACGGTTTTAAGCGGCACAGTCACCTGATCCTACTTGAATTTCAAAGAGATGATTGTGGTTGCTCTGTGGCACATGGACTAGTGAGGAATACAGTCCCAACACTGGAAGGACACTAAGCAGAGGTGGCGAGTGGCAGTGGACAGAGAGCCGCACGCGGTGGCCTCGGCTCTGGCTGTGCAGTTCCTCCCTCTGTGAGCTCATCCTGCTCCTGGGGCTGCCCCTGAAGGGAGCGGGAACCCCTCATCATACCGCAAAGGGGACTTCAGGCAATTTACTCCCCCAAGGAGCATTTCTCTTTACTTCAGTGGTGGGTGAAGGAACAAACTCAGTGAGCGAATGTAAACTGGGTAAATGTACACGGGCACATTCTCATGGCTCTAAAGATTCAAATGGCATTGACCGCCTCATGTGTATGTGCTCTGCCTGAGTGAGGTGAGTCCTGGACACAGCAGGGACCATGGGCTGCAG
Source organism: Cynocephalus volans (assembly GCF_027409185.1). Lineage (NCBI taxonomy): Eukaryota > Metazoa > Chordata > Mammalia > Dermoptera > Cynocephalidae > Cynocephalus > Cynocephalus volans. Next base: position 157,518,885 of record NC_084464.1, on the reverse strand, counting down.
ATGGTCGCGTGTGCAGATGGGAGAGTGCTGGGTCACCAGGGACAGTATGGGCACACACGCTGGCACTGAAACAAGCAAGGCCCGGATCCCAGAGATGGGAATCTGCAATGTTCTCACAGTGGCCCCTGAATAGTCTTCAGAAATGAGCTATGGAGATTTGCACATCAAAGCTGCTTGGCCGAAAGAAAGAGTATCCTTCTTGTCACCAACATTCCACATCCCCCATGGCAAGTGCAGAACTCGGGTCAGGTTTCTCCCAGCAGGGCGAGTCACATGTGTCTCAAAAGGGCCATGTACCAGCCAGTCTGAGAGTCAATTCACCCGGCTTGTTTATGAAGAAACAGGAGAACCATCAAATGAACACCCAATTTTCCATTAAAAAAAGAAGAAAAAGAGAAAGCTCATCCAAGATCGCTGACGCAGGGAAGAAAGATAAATTATCCAAGTACGTGACTGGGGCGAGGCTCTTGTGAAGTTGGAAATGGATCAGAAATTTGTGGCCTTCATGGGACACAAAACACCTACATATTCTTTGGCACCATTTAGAAGCATGATAGTATTTACTTTCCCGTTGTAGTTAGGAAGATAGCACCAAACTCAAGATACTATGTGGAAAGTCTTTGCAGTTTTGTGTCCCACAGCTGGGACAACCTGGGGCACTCTGACGATCCGGAGGAGAGGACGTCACATGGGAAGAGAGCTTAAAAGAAATCTTGAGCTGTTTCTGGGAGCTGGTGGGAAAACCCTTATTTTGCAGCTTCACATGCATGAAGAGCTGCAGGTTAGAGGAGGAGGGAACGAGACGAAGCTCCTCTGCACTCCTACACCTCCTCAGTGACTCCAAAGAGCTCTCCACCCCGACGGCTGCCGAGGTGTTGGGATGTGGGGCTAAGGGTGGTGGCTTTCTCAGCTGACAGCTGCAGCCCACCTTTGGGGAGCCCGTTTCTTCATCGCTGCCCCCCCTGCTTTTCCAAGCTCCTCTCCCTGGGAGCACCAAGCACCTGCCCAGGTACGCGGCCGGCCCCCGGCCCCTGACCCCGGCCGAGCCCCTTGGGTGGTGGCCCCTTTTCCTCCTGCGGCAGCAGAGCTCACAGTCCCACGTCCCCTCCCTGCAGTCTGGCTCTGTGCGAGGTGGCACCGGCGCGTCAGGCCTGCTCAGCCTGGCTCCCGGCACTGGTGCCCGCAGGCATGTGGCTGAGGTCACAGGGGAACAAAACTCTGCTTGTTTTCAAAAGCAGTCTTTATTATAAAAATTTCCCTTAAAAAGCAACCAGACAGAATTCACTCTTTAAGAAGAGAGTGAATTCTTCTTTAAGAAGCGGACTTCTGTTCCTGAGCAGGCGCCAAAGGGTCTCCGAGGAGACGCAGAAACAAACGGGACCAGCCTGTCCCCACCTGGGGCCCGCGGATGGGTGTCAGGCTTCCCAGGATGGAGTCAAAGCCCGGGAGGAGCTCTTCATCTCTCCCTTTGTCCCCCTCCAGTGTCCCTGGCTCCTGTCAGTGTTCTGTGAAGAGTCTGTATGCTTCTCGCCGCATTGTCACAGCACACGATCCCGCATCTCTCCTGTCCCTGCAGACACAAACCACGTTCTTTCTGAGGCCCGAGGGATCCACGTCCCCACACGAAGCTGTGCACAGACTCCGTGTGCCTTCTGTCCCCTCTGTGCCCCTCAAGCCCTGCTCTTCACTCTCTGATTGTTCCCCATGGCCGGCTGTGCTAGATTGTTCTGGGTTGGCTCAGCCAAGGGGACCACCACTCCTGGCCTCCTGGTCATGGGTTGGACTCGTCTGGAAGACATTTGCATGAGATCTGGCAGGTGGGGCCAAGAGGTGGAAGGTCCCCTTGGAAGGCCCAGGTGCACTAGCTCACCTTCACTTTGGGTCCACCTGTCTTCCCGGCTGGCCCTGCTGATCTCCGGCTGTTCCAAGGCCACCGCCAGGCTGTAGAGCCACAGAGGTGGCAGCTACTGAGGCACGGCTTCCCCATACCTGTCCACCTGCTCCCTTTGCACTCTCACCGGGGGGACACCTGCCCTAAGTCTCTCAGATTTCCCCACGGCTCTGCCTCCTCCACCAGCGCCTGTGCCTGAGGTAGGCTAATCAGTGGTCTTCTCCGATCCTCCAACTTTGCCTCCCGAGCCTTCCCCTCTTTATCTTCTCCCACATCTTATGGAAGGTCCAGTTACAGCTAAATCCCTTATCCCTGAAACATGGCATTGTTTTCCTGCCCGAGCCTTGACTGGTAACCCCCATGCTGAACAATATAAGGACTTTAACACCAATTTTTCCTTCTTAATTTGCATACTATCACTGTCCATTATTTTAGTTCTGGTCCTTTTAGTGCTTCATTTAAACATAGCTATTATTTATTCAGACCCTTTTTAAAATATTTACCTCATGTTTAGCAATTTTTTTGCCCAATGGGCCTTGGAGCACTTTCTTCTCGTATTATTTTCCTTTTTCCTGATCCTTTTGAAGCTCCTTAAGAAATATGTTGGCAGTAAATTCTCTCACTTTTTGTTTATCTGAGTATGTTTCTATTTTATCTTTCTCCTTGAAAGGTAATTTTGTTGAGTACTTAATTCAAGACAGACAGTAAATGTATTTCCTTCACTACTCAGGAGGTATCTTTTCACTGTTTTCAGGCTTTTATTGTTGATGTTAAAAATCACCAATCTACTTGCTCTCTCTTTATTCACTATTGCCTTAGCTTGTTTGTTACATCATGTTTAGGTGGGAATTTTTATTATTTATCTCACTACATTAATTACACTTTTTGTATCTTAGGATTTGTGTCTTTCATCAGTTTTGGAAAATTCAGCCTCATCTGTCCTTCCTTCTGACCTTCTGGGCTTCTGATTAGCTGTGTCTTCTATGTCCTCTAACATCACTTTCATACTTTCTATCCTTGACTCTCTTTATTGCATTCTGGCTAGATAATTTTTCTGCAGTTTATCTTCAAATTCATTAATTCTGCTTTTGGCTTAGTCTGATCTTCTAAATGATCCATCTACTGAGTTTGAGAAAACAGAATTAAATTAACTAAGAAGTGGAAATTTAGGAGGCAAGAACCAGCTCTGTTGCCACAGCCTGCTCTGGAAAGCTGAGGAAATAGAATGCTCCACTACACAACTTGCTGGGAAGACCCTTCTCTGTGCCCCCTGACTATCTAAAAGTGATGCCTCTTGACTGTTTCATCCAGTCTTTACTTGTTATCTGCTTTTGAACTCGCCTCAAAATCACCTGCATTCTAACCTTAAACACAGGCCCAGTGCTATAAAAATTCCTCTTTCACTTCACTTCTCAAGATTTTATTCTCCAGGCCTGGCAAGAATATGAGTAAAGCCAGTTTGCTTTGTTGACACAGACTTTCCTGCCTATTTTTGTGAGACGTACAACAATTTCTTCTTTATAACAACTGCATTTTTCACTTATAAAATATCTGTCTGGTCACCTTTAACACCTTTAATAGTCTTTTGCTGATTTTTTATTTTTTTGATTCTATATTTCATTCCTTTACACATTTTCTACAGAGCTTATATCTGGTGATTTTAATATCTGAAGTCTTTGTGGGGTTGTAAATATGTTGTTTTTGTTTCTTTAAACTCACACTTCTGGTCACTTTTTCTTTGTGAATTTGGGCTTTGATTGTGAGCTCATATTTGCTTGATCTTCACATATGGGAGCCCCGAGAGCCTGAACTGGGCTGTTGCTCCACAGCAGATTTGCATGCCTGATGCCTTTGTTTAAAGCTCAGGGCTCCTTGTTTTTATTTCAGCCCAAAGACTTTGTTGAAACAACATCTTGTCTTTGAAGATTTCCCTTGCTTCCTAGAGCCCAGTGATATTTAAAAAATGTAAAGTCCATTTGAGCAAGATCTAGCTGTGTGGAGGGAGAGGCCTTCTTGGTACTGTTGATGGAACTCTCTTCTCTTTTACTCTTCTGACACTGTTTTCCTACAGAATTCAGCTTTATTGAGCACATAGAGTAAGTTCTCCTGTGCCAGAATTTTAGGGTCAGTACTGAACTATAATTATACACTGGTAATGTATAAATGGATACTGTAGATGAAGAAAGGCACTTTCAAAGGCTGTTCTATTAAGCATTCTTGAAACTGCTCTGTAAATGTCAGAGAGGAAGCCTTGAAAAGTTTTCAGAGAGCTGAGCCCAGAAATAGTATGGCACTGCCTGGTTCGTTCTGTGCCCGCTTCCTTCTAGGGCAGATTTTAGACTGTCCTGGGGTCAAACCCTTTTAACTCTAAATTATTCCATGTTGGAACTAACTATGGAATTTTAACACTGGGAATCAGATTTCTAACCTATTAGTTTAGGAAGAAAAGTCCTATTTATTTCAAGCGTAAAAGCAGAGAGTAAGATGTGACCCATCTACTCTTTAAAGATGTTGTAATAAAAGTAGTTAATCTCTTCCTAAACCTTTTATTTGACACTCTGAAGTAATAAGGACAGGCAAAGTGGGGCAGATTATTACAATGCCCAGTGTTAATATAACCCGCTGAAAAAGAAAAAGTAGAGCAATGCAAAAATAACATGTGGAGGGGGACGAATTTTTAGCGTTATCACAGCATCTTTCCTGTTAGTAAAAGATCTTTCAAGTCCTTTTACACAGTGATTGTTCTCAGCTTGAAAATTTGGAAAACACACATCTCAGTAACTTAAGTGTTGCCCAAAACAGAGAACACCAAAGGTTCCATCTCCAGTTCAGGAAAGCTATAAAGTTGAGTTGGTGATTTGGTCTCAGTATTCTCACTGTATAGTTATTTGTTACCCATTAGTCTTCTAAAATAAGAATTCTTTTGCTGTTTTGTCCTACCAAAAATTTCACTGTTTTGGGTCTTTTTATTTGGCCTCTACAATGATAATTCTGAAATAGATTTTCAGAAATGGAAAATAGACTGAAACAGGCTGGAGATTCTCCTACTAGGTCACATGAATCACAGTGAGACATCTTACACTAGACTGTAGAAATACCAATCTTTCCTTCAAGGTCTGCTAGAAAACTATCTTCCACCGCAATGTCTTCCTCAGCTTTCCCAGGCCCAGCTCGTCACTGCTTTGCCTGCTCTTTATTCCTTTTTCAGCCTGTCCGCATGCACATCGTGCAGACGTTGCTGGAAGTGCTTATGTGGCCGTCTTCCTCGCCCACTGGGCTCTGCACACCTAAGGCAGGGGCCGGGAAGTACATGTCTTCATATCTCCCACTCTGGCATGGAGCGGGGCATGTGGCAGGAGCTCAGCAACTACTGCCGGGTGCATTACTGTCTAGTGGAGCCTCACGTGCATCCTAGGTCATTGTCAAATGAATATTCTCACCGGCCAAAAGCAACTCCCACAATGGGTGCTTTGGGGAGGGAAACTGAGGGGATGGAGGGAGTCCAAAAACCTACACTATCATCCCTGTTTTCTTTCTTATTTTTTTTTTAGTTTAAGCATAATTGATAGTACATATCTGTGGGGTACACTGTTGAATATCAATACCCGTGTCCAATATGTGATGCTCAATCAGGATAACTAGCATATTCAGTGCTATACAACGTAATCGTTTTTGTGGCCCTTTACCAATTTCTCACTAATCCCCCTTCCCCCTCCCCCTTTCCTACCGCTGGTGGCCTCAGTTCTCATCTCTCTTTTTGAAAGTTCAATGAATTATCATGATTGTTGTATGTTTCTTTATTTTTTTATTTACGTTTTTTTTTTTTTTAGCTCCCACTTATGAGTCAGGACATGTACTATTTCTCTTTCTGTGCCTGGCTTATTAACTCAACATGATTTTCTCTAAGTTCATCCATGTTACTGCAAATGGCAGAATTTCATTCTTTTTTATGGCACAGTAGTATTCCGTGGTGTAGATGTACCACATTTTCTTTATCCAGTTGTCCGTCAATGGACACTCAAATTGGTTCCATATTTTGGCTATTGTAAACAGAACTGCAAAGAACATGGGAGTGCGGGTATCCGTTTGACATGATGATTTCTATTCCTTTGGTTCTACACCGACCAGTCCATGCTCTGTCCACCTAACTTCCTGATATGGCCTCTGATCTAGTTTTCAGGGTGAGTGGTGGAAAGTGTGTCTCTGCGTTACTATTCTCCAAGAGACCTCAGAGGTTAACACTTGAGTAACTAAGGAAATTTCACCTGTAAATATTTTTGTAGGCAATAAGGTCAATATTCTCAGTGATGAGTATATATGTATTTATAGACATTTATAATCAGGTTTAATTAGGATAGCTTCCTATTTAATTAGGAAAAACACAACATGTAAACACTCATTTTTTTCCCGTACAAAAATGACTCCTTAGCCCTCTCGTATATTGTCCGCAGGAAAGTCGTTATTGTCATCAAGGACTAGGCGTGCCAGCCCCACCTTCACCAGGTCCCCTCATGGTTAACAACTTGCAGATTGGTTTTACACAGTGTTTTGAGCCATTTGAGGGGAAAGGTCAGCACAAATCGTTAGGTGCTGACCTATAAGCAGAGGAGGGGTCAGGGCGAAGAGGAGAGCTAGATTAGTCGTTCTGCCCTCACACGGTGTCAGGTGAGGCTGGCACGAGCTACACGTATATGTCCGTGTGTCCACGCACCAAGTCATGCCATCCCCCAAACACCAGCAATACTGTCCATGCCTGCAAGACTGAGTTTCTGTCCAATTTCCTATTTAGTCCTTAGAATTACAGGACCCTGTGTTTTGTCACATCCTCCCCAAATTCCATTCCATGAAGCACTTGCTAGTGGTGTGAATTATTTCATTACACAGGAGAATTTCAGGCTGTCATGCTGAGAGTGTTGCACCAATCAGAAGTCCAGGTGCGCAGAGTTTACTAAGACTTTGGGAGAAGCTGAAGAGTGGTTACATCACTGAAACCCAACTCAGACACGTGATTCTGTCCCCATGTCCTATTTTCTCTCTGACTTTCCATGGCCTCCTCTTCCGGTTGGTCCTGTCCTACCTGCTGTGCACCCCACGGGCTCCCCCTTGTTCTCTTCACGTTACTCCCTTTTACAACTCAGGGCAGTTGGGGTCTCTTGATGTTTGCAGTCTGGAGTCTTCGTGCCCATCTCTCTGCTCTGTTGAAGGTCCTCTTTGGACCTGCTCTTCTCATCAGACAGAGAGATTGTCAGCCTCAGAATTCCTTTCTCTTGTGTGTGGAACGTGCTTAACACAGCCCCGGCACGTGGCGAGTGCCTGATAAATGGTGCCATGATCATTACGATGGTGGTCACGAGGCTTTTCTGGGGGGATCCTTGAGTCTCAGCACCCCTGACTGGCACCACCCTGTGGTGGCCATGAGGACACTCCTGGCAGACGTACTGCTACAGAGAGAGTAAAGGACACGGGCCCAGCTACTGCACTTGGAATCCATTGCTGTGGTTGTGCCCAGGCCTCGCCTCCTGCAGATGCCCCAGGGACTGTGCCATGGAGATACTATGGCAGACCCTTTCCTGGGTGACACAGACCCCTTTGTCACCTGACTTTGACTCAAGGACTCCTGATGACTTTGCAGAACCTTCCTGAAACACTTCCACCCAAACTTCCCTCCTGGTGGTCTGGTAGCTCTGCCAGCTCTGTCCAGCTCCCTCCCTAGTTCTTTTCACACAGGGAGTGCCTTTTTACCAGTTTAATCCCATCTTGACACATGGCTCTTGGAGAACCTGGACCAACAGAGCACCCAATGCCAAGCCCCACTCCTTTCTGTCCTTGTCCCTGTGTCACCAGTGCCAGGTGAACATCTACTCAAGCCCAGTGAGTGGCCCTCAGCAGTCTCCTCTCACTCGGCGCAGGAGCCTCTTTCTGCAGAGCTGCACGCTGCATGTTGGCCTCTGTGAGTGCCAATCCCAGCCTGGGTCAAACCTGGATCCGTTTCTGTCTCTGTTTTTCTTCTTTCCCCTCTCTACCCTTTCTCCACTGTTTTCTCTCTTCCTTTGTGTCCCCGCCCCCTTTCTCTCTCCCTTTCTTCCCCACTTTACTCTAGATGTAATTTAAGTTATAATTTAATTTAATCTGCAACATAACATATATTAAAAACAGCTGATAAGCTGATGTTGCACATTAAATAACAGACTCCCAGTTAAACAAAGAGGTTAGGACACATTGTTCATCTTTTCTCATTCCTGAAACTCCTCTAAAATGATAGCAAAGGAATAAAATGCCATAAACTCACAAGAATTAAAAGAAAAAGAGGGGAGATGTTTATAGATAGAAGTCAGTACTATGGAAACAGGAAACAAGAATGAAGAAACATAAATGGCTTAAGTTCCAGAGACGACTGCTCCCTAAGCTTCTAGATGGAAAGAGGGAAAAAACATGGCTTTCTTGTTACAGAACCCTGGAAAAACTCAGGAGTCGGTGCAGTAAGCTGGGATGTAGGTGGGGTTGAAAACAGGGCTACTGATGGAAAACCTTTAAAAGGAAAATTAGGGCTTCGGGTTGCTTTTTTTCAGCCCATATAACCAGGCAATCACGTTTTCCTCATTCCAGGAGAAGGCGGGAAGCTTACTTTTGGGGCATATTGAACTGGACAGGCTCTGGATTTTGGGACATCAAACATAGCTGAGGGTGTGGCTATGAAATTACACTGAAAAAAGAGGGATCGAGTGAAAATTGACATCCAGAGTCATGGAGTCCCCAGCCCTCTCCAGCTTCTGGAACAGTCAGGCTTGCACACCCCGGGGCAGGATATTCAAGGATTCCTCTGTGAGGACACTGGCCCAAGAGGAAATATTTTAAATACTGGCATTTAGGGCTCCACTGAGACAGCCCGTCATTCTACCATGAAGCCACATCTATAAGCCCTGCTCTGATTATAGTGACTCCAATTCTCTTTTTAGGGTTTCATCTGCAAGCATGAACAGACAGCCAAGGATAACCAGCACTTTTGTAAAGCCTTTAACTGAGTGACAGAGGTTCAAACAGAAAGAAAGGATGATGCAGGAAATGGACAATGTGGGTACAGAATAAAACTTAAAAAATAAATGTACAGTATGACTTCAGAAAGATATGAGAAGATACTGTGTCTGTGGACCAAGTACATGTAGGGTACTATAGAAAAGAATCAAACAAAGTAGGAAAAGGCATTTAGATGTTTAAACATATTATAGCCCAAAATTTAAAAATTAGATGATGAAGTTGATGAATATTCAAGAAAGTAAAACAGACAGACAAGGAGAGGAAAAATGAGGGGGAAAAAGGAAAAAAAAATACAGGAGCAGGTCAGAAGATCCAAGTAATAGACATTTCAGAAAGAGGGAACAGATGAAGTGTAGAAATAAGTCAAATAAATAATTTTTTTAAATCGAGTAAAAATGTCCAGAAGTGAAGAACATGTCTGTCCAGATTAAAAGTGTGGACTGAATGCCTGGCACGAAGAAAGAAAAGAGGCCCACACCTAGGCACGTTTTTGTGAAGTTTCAGAACAGCAGGAAAAAAGAATCTTTTAGAGAGAAAGAGGAAAGCAAATCATAACTCTGTAGAAAACTGCCTGTGAGAGTTAGAGGGAAAAGTAACTCCCTCAACTCATCAACAAGACAGAAGAAAGAAAACAAAGGAAGCTAAACAGAGACACTCGGCCCTGTTCACCATGGCCCTGGGACCAGCCACATGGGCTGCCCATCCCGCTGGGCCACACTGCATCCCCCTCTGTCCCTCGGGTGGGAACAGTGGCCCCCTCCCCACGATACTCCCTAACCTCAGACCTGTGTTTCCTTTCCTTCCCGCGAGGCCCATCCCGCGTTGACAAGTGTCAGTGCACTGTGTTACCGTCGGGGCCCTGCCATGCTAAGCAAAGGCTGTATGTATAACGCTTCGCAATGTGACTACGTGATCGTGCACATGAACGAGTTCTGTTCCCTTCTGTTGTGTTACTTTATAGTCAATCATGTAGTAAATCAGCAGCAGAGCTGGGTTCACAACTGAACTCTCTTGACAGGACAATGGATCTACAGCGTGAGGCTGGAGGTGAAGAGATGGAGGCACGGACGCTGCGGTGAATGTTGTCTGTGTCCCACATTTATTGTTCTGTAACTTTTCTCCTGCGGGTCTGTAAAAGCCTCGAGTGCTCGGACTGTGTGCTCTGTGCCGTTCAGACCTCGGTACATAGGCTGAGGCTGAGCCTACTGGGATAGTTGGAGAAGTGCCCCCAGAAGGCTTGCTGTTGTGATTTGGGATGAACATTCTAAGGGTTAAGGTCAAAAAGTGGGATGGGGGGGGTCCTCTTCTGTCCCTGTGCCCTAAAGCTCCATTCCATTCTGCATCACTCTGTTTGGCTTTCTCATTTCTTAAATGTAACTGATTTGCTCAAGAAAAGTCAAAGTATTAGTCATAATTTCCTTTTCACAGGGGATAGGTGAAGTAATTCATTTTCTGGAAAAAAGGCATGCTGCTGTGAACTGTGTTTAATTCTACCAAAACCATGAAGTACATAGCATTGGTTCTTTCTGAACGTTCTCCTTTGGGACAAAAAAAGGAAGAGTTAAGTTATAAAATTCTATTTTTCTCTAGAATTGAAATAGTCTTAAGATTTACTTGGCAACTGTGTATGCAAACTGGCCCATTCTTTGGAAAAGATGAGAACATGGACTTCTATTCATCTTCTCAAGAAAAACAAACGTTTTGAGACAAAAGTGTCACATTACTGCTAAGTGTGTGTGTACACACCTTCACAACAGTCTTCTCTGTGGTCATGGTGTTCTTCCAAATTACTTATCTGACACGATGGGGGGACTAGCCCCACTCCTTCTGAAAACCTGTAATATCTTGTCAGCTCTCAGTCTTGCCTGTGTTTATTTTCTTCAGCTGAAAGAAACAAAAATGAAGAGCTGCAATGAAATCGGAGAGCAGGACCAATGCACTTTCTGAAAATCTAAAATGTAGATACCCTAGAGAAGAAAAAAATTAGCTCTTACAATCAATTGCTTCGTGAGAGCTAATGATGGGATAATAATTCATTAGATTCTTTTAGAATGGAAATGATTTTCTGCATTTCCTTTAAAGCCATATGACTTCACATGACTTAGATGAACTGATTAAAAAATCTGCGTTACTCAATTTCTAGAGCTAACGCTCCTGGAACTAAATTATTACTGTCATTATTATTTTTAAAAATTTTAGTGTATGTTGACAATACATACAATTTTTGTTATATATATAACTGTTTTATTGTACTTATTTTTTATGTGCATAGGATACATATGGTTTGAGGTCAACTTTTTGCTTTTTCTGAGCCATTTCATCTTCTCTTACAGACAAATGTACCTCACATTGTTGGGTCAGTCTGTTAGGGAGTGTTCAAGGCACTTGTAGAAAATCAGCCTATGTTTTTGTTCTCTTGTTTACATTATGTTCACTTAGCAACTGTGTGCTCTGCTGAATCTTCTACAGACCTGCTGTTACAGCAGAGATCTGAAGGGAAAAGTTTGAGCATGGATGAGCAAAGCTGACTGCAATTCGTGTATTTAAAATACTCTGAGGCAACAAGAAATTTTGAGATATTTTTAGGACCAAATTTGAGACATTTCTAATCAGTCATACTTCTGTAGGATAAAATTAAGAAAAAAGGTTCATTTTAGAAGTACTGCTTGCAATTTCACTTGTTAGAGGGCTACTGTAAAAGTGAAATTTGTCAGCTTCTCAAGCAATTATTCAGTTTTCAAAAGTTTTATATGATTTTCAGTGTGACATTTTAAAGTATATCCTACTTGGTAATTGCTTGGTTTCTTGAATCTGAGATTGAAGTCTTTTAGCAATTTTGGGAATTTTTTTCCCACTATATCTTTAGACATTGCTGTGGTATCATTTTTTTTCTCTTTTCCTTTTGGACTCTAATCTCATGAATGTTAAACATTCCCATATATATCCCATATGCTTTGTGCTATTTTCTATATTTTTCCATTCTTTTTTTCTCTCTGATTCAGTCTGGATATTTTCTACTGAGCTGTCTTCCAGTCCACTAATTCTCTGCTTTCCTGGGTCTAATCTGCTGTTAAAACTACCTATTGAGAACTTAATTTCTTTTAAAAATTTATTTTATTTTATTTTATTTTATAATTTTAGTAATATTATTTTTTACATTCTAGGATGTTGTTGCTGAGCAGTTGGGAAGGAGGGGAGAGGGGAAGGAAATGGGATGGAAGAAGGAGGAAGGAGGAGAAGCAGGATTGAGGTTTGTGGCACCCCCCTCATTTCCACAGGGGTGACCAGGGGGCTTCCAGCAGTGGTTTGGTCATTGCCAGGCTGGGTGCAGATGTCAGGGGGGTGTGACAAAAGCCCTCACCTTCCACCTCCCCAGCTTGGAAGAGCCTCGGGCACTTCCTTTGGTGGCTCAGTGGTCATTTCTGGGCTGGTTGCTTGTGTTGGGGGGGCATGACCAAGGCCCTTAGCTCCCCACTGCCCCAGCTTGGGAGAACCCAGGGTACTTCCTGTGGTTGCTCAGTGGTCATTTCTGGGCTGGTTGCTTGTGTTGGGGGGCATGACCAAGGCCCTTAGCTCCCCACTGCCCCAGCTTGGGAGAACCCAGGGTACTTCCTGTGGTTGCTCAGTGGTCACTGCTGGGCTGGTTGCTTGTGTTGGGGGGGCATGACCAAGGCCCTTAGCTCCCCACTGCCCCAGCTTGGGAGAACCCAGGGTACTTCCTGTGGTTGCTCAGTGGTCATTGCTGGGGTGGTTTCACTTGTGGCGGGGTGTGGCCAAGGCCCTTAGCTCCCACCCTTGGGACTGCTTGTGGGTGTTGGGGGGCATGGCTGAGGTCTCCAGACCTCCCCACTTTCTGGCTTGGTAGCCCAGCAGACTTCTGGTCCTTCTAGGTGTTATAGGTGTTCTTTGGTGAAATGAGACCTTTACTAGTTAATATCAAACTTTGTCTCTGGTTGTGGGTATGTTGTTTTTTCTTTCAGTTCTGTGTTGGATTATTTGCTGTTCCCACCACTCAAACTCTGCTCTGGAACTAATTTGTTGTCCTTTGCTTACTTCTAAAGTGGGGGAACTTCCTGTGGGGACCAGTACTTGAGCTCTGTGGTTGAGCTAAATTTCTGCTTTGCTGCTGATTCCCTGGGGAAAGCTTTTTGTGCAGCTCAGGTTTTAATGGTTGACTTTATAGGTACCTTGGTTCTAGTGAAACCCGGTGCACCTAGGTTGTGTAGAAACACTGGTCGGTCTGGGCCTGAGTCTTTTCATCAAACTGAACCCCCTGCAATTCTATACTCCTGACCAGTCTCCTCTGAGTGGTCTTACACTGACTGGGGGGCAGGTCAGTTGTCCTTGCTGTTCCCCGGTGTTCCCCTTGTGGGCCTTTCTCCTCCATCACCCATGCTCCAAACACTTCCCATGGGATGGGCCATGTTCTCGTCCCTTGCAATGACTCACTGGCCTCTGAGTTGCTCCTTTTCTTCAGTTGCTGTGGCTTCCCAGCCCTACATAGGTCCATGGGAAACCCATTAGTGGTATTGCTGGCCTGGGGGCCACCAAGGCCCTCTTCTCCCCTTGCTGCCTCCAAGCAATTTCATCCAAAAGGCACAGCTGTGGCTTTTGCTGGCTCCTGCTCTGGGTGCTCAGCAGCTCCAGCCTGGAAATGGCCAGGACTCAAAATGGTCAGAAGCATTTTTTTCTTTCTCTCATCATGGCTTCTCCCACCTTCATGCACTCCATAGGTCTCTCCTCCTCTTCCCTTGAGCTCCAGTGGCCCCAGCTTGGCTGTCATTGCTTTTTTATAGTTGTAAATTGGTTGATTTGTGGGAGAGAGTGATGCTGGGGACTGTCTATTACACCATCTTGACCAGAAGTCAAGAACTTAATTTCAATAAGTTCTCGATATCCATTTAATTTTTTTATAGATTCTATTTCTCTGTTGAAATTTTCCATCCTGTCATCTATTTTCTAAACTTATTAATCAAAGTTTTCTTAAATACCACATCTAATGAATTCAAGTGTCTGGATTGCCTGTGGGTCTCTTTATATAATCTTTTTTTCCTTGGTTTTTAGTCACTTGATCCTCTTTTCTAGTATGGTAATTTTTAATTGAATACCATGCATTGTATATAGAAAATTACAGAGGCTCTGGGTAATGTTATCTTCCTCCGGACAGATACTATTGTTGCATCTAGCAAGCAGTTAGAGGAGGAGCAGGTCACCTAAATGCAGTCTGGGATTGAACTGATTAGAAACTGGCTTCAGTCTTTGTGAGGATTGGTCTATTTGTGTTCACCCATATCCCAAGAGGTAACAGTTCAGGTGCTCCAGTGGAAAGCCTGGATGTGCCTAGCCCTCTAATTTACCTCCACAGTGCCATGAGGATACTGAAAACTCTGCATGACTTCTCAGTTTCTTGGGCACTGATTACAAATCAGTGAATGATTTAGGGGAAAAGCCTGGCAAATATCGGGCTTGCTTCTCTCTGGGATCCCAGCCCCTCAAGTACTAGGTGTGTGGGTAGAATTTTAGCTCTGGGTTGGTGACAGCCATAGATCTGCTCCCCTTCTCATTCTCTTAGCTGCCACTTTGTCTTTGGTTTTTAAGACTTTTGGCCAACATTGTTCGTAAATTTGCAAATTCTTCAAAGACAAAGTGGTGCAGAATGTCAAGCTCATCATGTGTTTTGTTTCTCCTGCAGGATCTTGGTCCCTTAGGTCCTGGCTGCCTTGGTAGCTCCCCGATGCCTTCAAACAGGTACATTTTCTTATTGTTTGTATTGTATTGTATTCAACATTATACTCATAATTGGTGGGATTGGTCTGTTACAAGCTAGCTTAGCATAACCAGATTGAAAAATCTTCATCCATTCACTCATTCATTCATATTATGTGCTTGCTGTGTGCCTTTACTGCCATTATGAACACTAAGAACCATCTACTTCAGACCAGGGAACAAATAAAAGAATACAATGGCAGAATCATAATAGAATTAAGTACATAGTGTGCTTTGGAAGCACAGAGGAGAGTGCTTAGCTAAGATGCGGGTCAAGAGCATTTCATGGAAGGGCTAATGCTCGGACTGTGTCTTGAACGATTATTAAGATAGCACTAGTTGAAGGGGATGCCTCTGAGTTTCTGCTACAAATTATGACAGGATTGAATTTGAGAATTGCCTGAGCACTTTGCTTAGCTAGTCTTTCTTTCTTCTTGGTTGAAATGCTCATTTTCTGCTCTAGTGTGAATATCCTGGTACAGAGAATAGAAAAATATGCTTTTGATCAATGATGGGTTAATCTCTTTATTCAATGCTGTATGTTGTCCTGGATTAAGAACACACACACACCCATAAATCTCAGGGCAACCGAAGATGTAAATCTGAGAATCGACATCAGACATTCTCCTGCCTGAATTACTCCCTTTCCTGCATAGCTGTCCTAGTCAGTTGGAGCTGCTATAACAAAGCACCATAAACTGGGTAGCCTAAATAACAATTTATTTCTCACAGTTCTGGAGGCTAGAAATCCTAGATCAGGGTGCCAAAATGATGGGATTTT
Organism: Cynocephalus volans; assembly: GCF_027409185.1. Lineage (NCBI taxonomy): Eukaryota > Metazoa > Chordata > Mammalia > Dermoptera > Cynocephalidae > Cynocephalus > Cynocephalus volans. The sequence continues at coordinate 157,503,412 of NC_084464.1, read as the reverse complement.
GATGAGGACCCTCTTCCAAGGTGCAGACTGTCCACTTCTCACTGTGTCCTCACGTGGTAGAAAGAGGGTGGGAGAGTTCTCTGGAGCCTGTCTCATAAGGACGCTAATCCTATTCATGAGGGCTTCCTCCTGGTGACCTCATTATCTTCCTAATACCATCACCCTGGGGGTTAAGATTTCAACATATAAATTTTGGGGGGACACAGACATTCAGCCCATAACATTACCCATTTGTGGCAATGGTTCCACCCTTCCAGCTTCTCAGATTGAGAAGCCTTTCACTTGCCTGCATCTCTAAATCTGCTTGTTTACTAAGATTTCTTTACATAAGTTTTTCTGATCTGTCCTCTTGGGTGCCAGTCATTACTCATGTGCAAATGGATATGACATCTTTCTATGAGTTCTCTCTGACTCCAGTTTCTGCCCTTCCAATCTACTTGCATACTGCTTGCAGATTAATCTTCCCATACCAGAGCTTCCTGCCCCCAAATCTCTCGTATAAAGTCTATTATTTTGTTGGATGTTGAGGAATTTCCATAATATGGTCCATTCTATTGATCTAACCTTAGTTTCTATTAGTCTTACACCTGGGCTTCCTATGCTAAACTGGGAAGACCGAATTTGGATGAGTTATACTAAGCACCCAGTTTAACAGGCAAAGTACTTTTTAAAAAAAGTATCCAGCTTTTTTTCTTTACATTATATTTTCCTCCAGTTTAAAGCCTTAATGATGTATAAGAGCTTCTTCAACAGCCTGCAGTTTCTTGTCTAAATGTAGTGGCTTCTGGTGGTTTTCTGCGTTTCCTACTTGTAGCTTCCTTTCGTGTTTGGGGTATAGAGAGACAGTTATAGATGAGATCCTTTGCCTTTCTTCTATTTACTAGTAGGAGTTGATTTATTTAATGAGTGTATGCTGAGTTTTGGTAAGGGGGCAGATTTAGGTGTCATACTTGTTTCTAAGAGTCTGTGTGTAAAAGCACTCACCTAGGATTGTTGAACGGCAAACTCGTAGATTTTATCCTTTGCAAGACCTGTAGGAGACACTACTTGAAGAGAAACATAGAAAACTACCCCCTTTCACTTTTCTTGATAAATGTTCTAACTATTGTAGGTCCTAACAACTTGTCATGTGTTGCTGTGATGGAGCAGAATTAAGAGGAGGTTGGAACATGTGTTCAGATTTCCACATATGTTGAAAGTCATGTTCCCTACTTTTATTAGGCAGATAAACATAATGACATATTTTTTCTAGTATTCTATGAGTCAGATTAAACCGTATTTTTTATATTACCATGTACCCCAGGGATGCCAGGGCTACTCAACAGGTGGTCAGGGGCTGAGAGTCCTGGCAGCATGAACACATCAGGCCAGAGTCCTTGTTGTCATCAGTAAATCCCATGTTCAGGTCCACCTAGAGGCTCTTTCCACACCAGCCCACTTTGTAACCCATGTCTTCCTTACCCTTCCTGAAGGCCGACCTTGATTCAGCTTTTCTAAGACAGCTTCCCAACTATCTCAGGCCCTTTTCTAACATCCCTGTTCATTTACCACTAGTACATGGTTCAGTATTTAGATTGTCTCCACAGATGGCTAGAGTGACCGTCATGAGAGCTTTTCACCAAGTGGTTCTGGTTCTCACCCATTCTGAGCACACGGTAGGATTTCACTGCACTGCCCGCTTGGAGTGAGATGTGGCCTTGTGATGCACTTCAGCAGATGACATGTGAGGGGACTTGTGTGGAATTTCTGGGTGGGAGCATTAAGAGACTGTATGATAGTTGTCATCTCTCCTCTCTGGCACTGCAACCAGCAAGTGGAGATGCTCTGTCAGCCCAGGTTGCTGAGGGACAAATGTGAGCAGAGCCTCTTGCTGGTCTGTGTTAGACGTGGAGCAGGGACAAGAAATGAACCTTTGTTTAAGCCACCGAGTTTTGGGGGTATTCTGTTACTGCAGCATAACATATAGCCTATCCTGACTGATTCAGGTTACTCCTGATCCCTTGCAGTGCGAGAACTTAAATGTCTATAATTTGAAATTGATTGCTGGCAGGCCAAAATACTAACTTATTGACCTCTGTTGCATATTGGATTTTTGTCTTCAGGCAATGACATTTTATTTGGAGGTACTGTACTAATGGATAATGAGACTACATGCCATGGAATGATAAGATGCTGTATAAACTTTCCATTAATCTAAAAAAAGTTTCTGAGGGAATCATTGTTCCAAGAGGCTCTTTTTTACATTTCTAATAATTAATGTCAGGGATCTTAGTTAAAGGAAAGATATGTACAAGGAAAAAGGTTTATCTAGATTGCTACATTATAAATCTCCCAAAAGCTTATCATCAGCCTAGATCACCGGGGAAGGAGCCACAAATATTTGTATAGGTGGTTAGCAAACACAGGCTGTTGTCTAATGAGCTGTGATGCTTCTCCGGATTTGGACACATTCTTGGCTTCTATTGTCATGGCGTCCCTCCAGGACTCAACTCTCAGTTGATCAACTTTTCCTGGATGCCAGATGCTTCAGCTCAAGACTAGAGCCTCTGGGGAGCAGCCTTAGTGCTTCCTGTGGAGGGTTGCTGCTGCTCTTTCATTTGGAGATGGTAGGACTTACCGGCAAATTGATAGCTGAATTGCTTAATTTCCTTTTTGGAAAGGCTGGGTAAGGTCTCTTCTTTGAGTAGAGTTGTAAATCCCCTGGGTCCCAATTAATACCCTTGGCTTTCTGACATGTTAGTGGTTGGGTCCTGTCCCAGGAGCTACTGGATTAGTACTGAGACAATTATACCCATCAGTGCTATAAAAACACCGCAGCCAACAAGGTGTCACAAGGAAATGTTACTATAACGAGCACTCTAAATGTTGGCGAACTCTACTCTATCATCACTTCCTAAAGCTTGGTCCTCTCCAGCAATATTTGGATCTGCTCATTCCCATTGTCTCAGCTGTGGTGGATTGAATGTACCCCCCAAATTCGCTGAAGTTTGACCCCCATTGTAACAGTGCTGAGAGAGTGGGAAATCTGATTATGGTATTTGAAAGATGGGGCCTTTAAGAAGTAATAAATTGTGAGGACAGTGTCTTAGTAAATGGATTAACCCATTCATGGAGTAATGGGCATGGTTCTGATGGCTTTTTAAGGAGAGCAAAAGAGAATGTTAGCTCTCTTGCTCAGCCCATTTCTCTCACCATGTGATACCCTGCATTGGCACAGGACCATGTAGAGAGTCCCCACCAAGAAGGTCCTCACCAGATGTGCCTCCTGGACTGTGGACTTCCCAGCCTCCAAAACTGTAAGAAATAAATTTCATTTCTTTATAAATTACCCAGTTTCAGGTATTCTGTTATAAACAACAGAAATGGACTAATACAACAGCTATGGTCAAGATTCCAGTGATATCAAGCCCAGTCTACTTGTACAAGCTCCCTGGCCAAGCTTCCTGCCACCACTGGGCTCTTTCCTCTTCCTTCTCCAGGGGCCCATATGGACTGGACTAGACAGAACTCCTTTGGTTGCAAATAATGACTAACTTAGGAAGGTGGGACTTCCAAAACCTAACGACAGGAAAATCACAGGGTCTCAGGATTAACTGGAACCCAGAGCCTTAGGAGCACCAAAAGCCTCTCTTCCTCCTTTCTGCTCACCATGCAACACTGTCCTGTGCTCAGCAAGCCAGAGCCTCATTGTCCACATCAAAGGAACCATGACCACCTTGTGAATGACACATCTAACAGCTGCAGCACCAGGAGAGGGGTGGGTCATGGAAAACATCATTGCCTATGGAAACCACATAGCTGGACGTGGGGTGGTAAGAAACATGTCCCAGAAGAATGGCGGTGCTTGTCTGACTAGCAATAGGTGCTTGTTGCCCAAAGGAGCAAGAAGAATCTTTCTTCAGTCTCCATGGCTCCCACACCTGCCCCATGTTAGTCCTCAGATGTCTGAGTCTGTTAGCTGCTATAACAGAATACTGCAGACTGAATCATTTATAATGAACAGATATTTACTTCCTCACAATTCTGGAGGCTGGGAAGTACAGGATCAAGGTGTTGGCATCTGGTAAGGGACTTCATGCTGTGTCATCCCATGGCAGAAGATGGAAGGCAAGAGTGGGCTAGAGAGAGGGTAAAAGGGGGTGGATGCCCTTTTGTAATGATCCCACTCCTGCGGTAGCAGCACTAATCTATTTAGGAGGCAGAGACCTCGCAGCCTAATCACCAGCCATTAGGCCTCACCTCCCAACACTGTTGCCTTGGAGATTAAGTTTCCAGCCCATGCTTCTGGGGGGACACATTTAAGCAATAGCACCATCCCTCACACAACCCACCTGTTTAAGTCTCTATAGATTTAGAGTCTTTATAGATTCCATTCACCATCTTGAAATACTACTTGGGAGGCAGTGTTCCTTTTCCCCTACAAAACTCAGCTTCTGCACAAATATTTTCAACCAAATGTATTGTATCCAGAATCTCCCGTCACCCCACCCCCAGCTCTTGCTTGCTGTAGGCTTGGGTAAGTAAATTAATATGTGTATATAAATATATATGTCAGCTGCAGCCTTGTTTTTTATGGAGATCTTGGTAAAAGTGATTGGAGCCCCCAACTCTCATGGTTTTGGAATCCCACAGCCTTCCCAAGCTTGTTACAAATCCCCAAGGGGGCTCAGGTTCCTCTCACACAATCTCCATCTTGCAGAGGTGATCCTGATATAAAAACCACCTGCTTTGTGCTCTAACAAACCAAACCAACAAATGCCCACTCGCATGAGGTGTGTGTAGGCCGTAGCCTTCACCAGCACCATAAGTGTGCAGACGAGGAGAAGAGGCCTCAGCCATCAACACCCTCCCTCCTCCTGTTGGTGCTTTTCTGTTCCTCTTTTCCACCTGTCATCTTCACTCATCTCTCCCTCTTCTCTGCAGCAAAACTGCGAGGCTAGTTCCTCTTTCAGGTCAACTTGCTGCTCTCAGTGTAGAACCTGAGTTTGGGCAGAGTTGGATCCAAGCCACTGCAGCAGTGGTGGCTGCCCATCTGCCCAACCCACGTGAGCTACTTTCTGCTCAGGTGGTGACTCCTGGTCCAACATGTGGTGACCAGATAGCAGAGGTGGTCTTCTGTGTAAAACACAGAGCACGGGGCTTGGATGTCCACATGGGAGAGGCTGGGTGGCCCTGCTCCGGGAGCAGGTGGCTTCCTGGCGGGGCTCCTCCCACAGCAGATCAAGCCCTGAGGGTGACTCAGGGCAGCGGGTTAGATGGCAGGAAACAGCATGTGGACCCAAGGATTAATTTTTGTTTTTTTTTTTCTTCCAGCCAACCATGCGGGATAATCCTGAACAAGATACAGGGTTCTGACCATGATGAGTTGTATTTGAGCCAAATATAAACCTTTGTTTGAGTCGAGCAAGAGTGACTGCCAGGAGAGGAGTTCCAGCTGAGCCAGATGGTCCGGAGATGGGAGGCCATGAGAGCTTTCCAGTGGGACTCATCTGCAGATGGAGTGGACAAGCTATGGAACCAGAAGAGCTTCTAATGCAAGTTCCAGAGGTGGTGGAAAGAAACGAAGAGGGTCGGAATTCAGGGCACAGGATGTGCCTATGGAAACAGGCAGCTTGGCTCAGGAAGGCTGAATTAGGGGCTGAAGGACTGTCAAAGAGGAAAGGCTTGCTCAAGGTGCCTTTAGGTGACACTGCTTAAAACAGCCAAGGCCACACAAGGTTCTTCCTGAAGTCAAAGGGTGGAAACCAGACTGGAGCCCAGCTGGGAAAAGACCCTGCTCCTCGAAGGATCTGGAAGACTGTGAGAAGATGCTCAACTAGGGGCAGGCCAGGACCAGGAACAGGGACCAGGGGTCAGCCCAAGCGGGAGACCTGCAGGGGACAGCTGCCACAACATTTCCGCTCAGTAAGTGCACTCAGTGGGCACAGTGTGGATCCTGTGTGGCACGGGCTCCCCGGTGCCCAATACAGTGCCCGGCACGTACTAGGTGCTCAGTACGTATGTGCTGAATAAGTGTGTAAATGCACTCTGTGGAGACTAGTCTAAGATTCATCACAGAAAACGGTGCTGTTGCCAGATGTGTTCGGAGCAAGCTCCAGCAATGCGTTTCTCTTAGGGGATGTTCAAACCACGTTAGCAAGTGTCAAGCTCCGAGAAGGACAAAAACCTGATTAACTTTCCTTACTCCAGCTTTTGCCTTACTTATTTGGCCCGAACATTTCCTCCCCACTCCTGCTCCCAAGATCCAGTGACACCAGTTAACACTCGGGAGGGGACAGAGGGCAGCTGGAAGACACGGCAGTCCCGCCGAGATGAGGGAGTGGCCTGAGCCCGGGTTTGTGGAGTTTGTGAGTCTGCGGGGCCGGACAGACCGTGAGAGTGGAACAGGTGGAGGAGCCAGCAGGGCTGTCACCAGAGACGGCTCTCCTCCCCTTTGCAGGGTCTACCACGGGAAGTGACGAGAGGGCCCCTGACTGGGGAAGCTGTGCGGGAAGATGTGGAATGTTCGGCTCATTCAAGAGTGGGCAGGGCAGACAGCGGCCTCGTCCTGAGAGCTCAGCCGGGCTCTGACCCAGGGGTCTCCTCAGAGCTGTACTACACGGCTCCCGGAGACGAAGACCATCGTACATAAACTTTACTGTAATTCTTTCCTTTCTTTCCTTTCCTTCCTTCCTTTCTTTCCTTCCTTCCTTCCTTCCTTCCTTCTGACCCAACTCTGACTCTGGATGCATGTTCATTCATTCATTCATTCGGTCAGTATTTGGGGTGCCATTGAGAGGGGTGGGAGAATATAGCCCTCAAGTCTAGATGAGTAGCTCAACATAGCAAAGGAAAGAGAGAAAGAAAAAAAGAAAGAAAGAAAAAAAGAAAAAAGAAAGAGAAAAAGAAAGACAACCTAATTAAATTCTAGAGTGGAAAGTCTATAACAGTGGTTTTCAAACTTGACTGCACATAAAAATCACTAGCGAAACTTTAAAAAGTGCATATTCCTGAGTTCATGCCAGAGTCAGAATCTCTAATTTTTAACTTTAAAAGTTTTACCAGCATCCCAGGAAAGTCTCACGTAGCTTGCCCAGCACTACAAGTCGGTGTTCAGAAAATACTGTAGGTGACAGACCAGTGAAGTTGAGGATGCGGCTACATCTGACTGGCTGGGTTTGCGTGTTTGTCCAAACTGCCAGCCAGGGGGTGTCAGAGCAGAGGGCCTGGCACTAGGAACCAGGCACAGCACAGAGACCCGTTTACTTAGTTCTCAGAGTCTAAAGGCCGAGACTGCGTTTCTGTCTCTGTGCCTTGAGGGGTGCAGAAGACCCATTACACTTTTATTTGGTGCTAGTGGCTACTGTGAAACTTCAGTCTCCTTACTCGCCTGTTAAAGTTCCTTCTGTTTCCCTTTTCACCCAAATTTACCCGTGTGGGACAATCCTATGAAAGACCTGCCTCAAAGCTGTGACAGATCCTTGAAAATTATTTGGAAAACAACTCAGTAATAACAACACAGTCCCGCTTCAAACCCTCTGTTCCCTACGCACGCTTTATTCCCCCACATATTTTCAAAGCATCTGTCATTGCTTTGGGGCAGGCTTTTATCACTAGTATCCTCATAACTGTCACTTCATTTGGGGCCCTGTTGACTTTTTGATACATTTAGTCACACACACAGATCATTCAACCATAACAACGCACTCAAAATAACTCCTTCTGGGTGACTGCACAGACAGTTTCTATCAGCTATGTTAATAATAGCACGATAGAAACACACGCTAACCAGTGCCTTTGGGCCCCTACATATTTCTTCCCAAATCATGCAGTACACATTTTAGAAACTATATTAAAGTGCTGCAATCCCCCCAAGCCCTCCGGCCTTTACTTATTGCTATAGTTCACACCTCAAGCTGTGGGTAAAGACAAGCATGGATAAGGTCATCTGCTGCTTTAAAGTGACAGACTAGAAATGTCTGATTTCTCTGTGTTCAGAAAACACCAGAACCTCCAGAAAATTCTTATGACGGTGTTTATGTAAGACCTGTATAAACATCCGTCTCCCTCCCTTCCTTCCTTCCTTTAATAAATACCTGTAATGTGCTAGGCATTGTTATAGATTCTGAGCCAGATGCAAAAGTAAGCAAAATATAGTCTCTGCTCTCAAATGCCTCACAGTCTTCTGAAGCTTGTCAAGAAGAAAACCTGAGAACTATATAAAATTGATTTTGTCAGCACAAAATTATCTAAAGATGTCACAGAATGCTTTGAGGGATGGCTTCCTGACCCCTAGTTCTTTTTTCTGGAGACTCCTCCTGTTCAAGGTACATGCCCAGAGAGACACGAGACACCTAGGTCAGAGACATAGGACTTCATTACTCACAGCATCTGCAGTAGTCTGCGCATCAGCATTTTTGTGTACCTGTTCTGAGCCTAGATTTCCACAGGGCAATGGGAAGAGGGCTGGACAGCACTCATGCATGCAAGTGCCTCGCATTGTAGGAGAGGATCCCTGAGCTTAGAGAACCCAAATCTTTTATGATGGACAGTAAGCGTGCCAGCGCTTTCCTCAAAAAGGAGCTATTATTTCTGTCTTCCAAGGCTGGTTGATGTACATGGAGAATTCTTCCCCAACATTCTTGCTTCTCATCCTTCTCTAAGTCCAAATAAAAACAGAAGAAGTTGGCGAATCTCAAGGGTGATATAAATGGATTTTCCTCTCTAGGTCAGGAACCTAGATGCTGCCCCTGCGAGCTGCCCTTCCCCACTTTGCCTCCAGTTCCACATCCTGCTCTGCCAGGGAATGCAAATCTTAGCGTGGCTGAGTCCTGGGCACCAGTTTTAGATCCATTTATCTAAAGGCTGAGGTTGGTAAACTATGGCCCACAAGCAAAATCTAGCTTGCAGTATGATTTCCTACATGCCTGGAGCCAGAAATGATTTAAAATTTTTAAAAGATTATTGAAAGAAAGAAAGAAAGAAAGGAAGGAAGGAAGGAAGGAAGGAAGGAAGGAAGGAAGGAAGGAAGGAAGGAAGGAAGGAAGGAAGGAAGGAAGGAAGGAAGGAAGGAAGAAAAGAAAGAACATAAGACAGAGACAGCCCACAAAGCCTAAAATGTTTACTCTCTCTCCCTTTACAGGAAGTTTGCTGACTCCTATTCTAGAAGTAATTGAGTCACTTCACAGGGGAAAGGTGACCATGTTAAAAAATAGCACTTACACCATCCGCAGAGGGGACGGGGCGCTGGAGGAACGGGCGAGCACGTTGCCTTTCTGTCCTTTGAGGAGTCCTGCCATCTTCCCTGGGAGACAGCAGACTGCACAACACTCCTCAGGTCTTAGAAGATGGAGAGCTTTCAGATTATCAAATTCTATACACACCTTATAAGTGTATATACGAATGTGTGTTAAGTTAGAAAAAGCAAATAAGAGAATGAGAATTATAGTTCCAATTATAATACATGATCTAAACATGTGAGAGGCCTCTCCCAGTCAAGTGTGGCGATGGCATCCGTTAGGACTCGGACGATGTTCTCAGGTCTGAGGAATGAATCGTGGAGCGCCAGGAAAATAATGATCACGTGTCTGTGCATGCAGGGAGCTAGCTAACAGCTGCTCAAACGCATGTCCTCGAGCATCTGAGCTCTGCAGAAATCCTCTCCTCTCAAAGTCTTGGAGTCCCTGAGTCCCCAAGTTCCTGCAGTATCTTACTGTTTTTAAACTCCTCCATTAACATAAAGATCAAAGGTTTTTTCTCATACTGCCTATATGTTTGAAATACGCTCTCAAAAAATATTGAAAGATTCAAAAATATACTTGAGAATATTGATACTTCCTTTAAAATAACTCTGGGATATTTTTTTCCTCCAGCTTCTTTCTGGGGTTGACACCAGCCTCTAACTTCAGCCTTGCAGTGTGGCCAGCAGTTTAGTAATGTAAGAACTTGACTTAACTAAGTCACAGGGAGCAGTTGACTGGACGAAATCTGATTTTGACTAAATCAGGAACTTGACTAGAAGATGTAAATCAGGAACTTGACTAGAAGATGTAAAAAGATGGTTGTTTGCCACCTTGAAGCAAAATAGCAGTTTTAAATCAGAACATTCTATTACCTTAGAAACAGATATCACTAAGATGTGACATTTGAATGATGTTTCAGAGGAATGGAATTATACTAAACATTTTTCTAGTATTTCTCTGGTTCTCACAAAGTGAAAAATAACTGGCACTGTCATAAGGGGTTTTTTTTGTATTAACTTCCTTTTTCTTACATCTCATGAAGTAGGTGCTATTGTGAGCCCCATTTGGTGGGGGGAAACTGAGGCACAGAGAGGTTAAGTGGTATTCTCAAATTCAAAGCCTGTCAATTTAGTTCCAGAGCTTGTACCCTTTCTTGACTGACTCCTCACATTCTTAGAACTCCTAGTTATATACAAGAAGAGTGATTCTCAACCCTGGTTGTAAACACTTTCTAGTTATATGTAAAAGTGGAGTTAGGTTCCAGGCTCAGAAAATTATAAACAAGTTTTTCACCTATATAACTGTCTGGGGGACACTGAAAAGTTGTGCAAAGTTATCACCTGCATTGTGGGAGCTCTAGTATTCCTGGCCTTCACCCACTGAATGTCGTAGCCACCAGTTTTCATGACTACTAGACTTCCAAAAAAAGGCCCCTACGAATTTCTAAAATGCTCCCTAGGGGGCGGTATCCCTCCATTGATTGAGAACTGTTGGTTAGACTTGATTGTACCTTACAAATGACATTTTCCAGAGTAAATCAACATAGATAAGAGCTGTATCAGCAAGCAGGTGTCTGTATTCCTACATGTGCAGGAAGAAGCCAGTTTGTTGGAGGTGGGGTGTTAGGGGTGATATACTAAAGGAAGCAGCCATCCCCTGGAGTCACATGGGCTATCCCTTCTTGATGGCACACAGTAGAGGGGACTTAAGAGATGTCTCTGCTGCTTCAGCAGTCTGTGACGTTAGTGACTTAGTTACAGGAATATTTGACCTGAGTGTGCTAGAATCCAATAACTTAGAAGTGGATTGGCCGGAAAATACACAAGACCAATTTTTGGAAATGATGCTGGAAACTGGTTGGCAAAGGTGGAGCGAGCTGTGCTTTCCAGCAGCGCCATCAAGGCTGACTTCTCTGCAGCCTGTGCATGTCGGGACACGCATGGACATCCATGCTGAGCCAGACATCCGCACTTCCACTCTCTTGCTGACTGAGCAAAGCACTGCCTCTGGGGATGAAATGCTTCCCAATTACTTGGAAACTGTGATGGTCACTTACAGCTGGTGAATCATGCGGTGTTACCACAGGGTCCCACAAAGATCCACGGTGCACACCAAAGACAGGCACCAAAAACCAGGTCGGTGGTGTTGAGAGAAGCACTTCATTTTCTCATTTTGAACACTCTGTCTCTTAAAGATATGAATAATGTGTCCCTCCCTAACCAAATGATTTTCTTCTAGGGATTCTTCATGTTATGCCGCACATGGGCAGTCACAGGCTTTCTTTCCATGCCATTTGCTGCTGAGGAGAGTTAGGCCCTAATTCTTGTTGCTCCCACACATCCTGGTTCTCGAGAGGCTGGTGGTTTGGCTCCCACTTGGTGGGAGGTAACAGGTAGTCATGTGACCCCTCCGTCCTTGGCAAAGCTCCCAGCAGAGTGCAGCTTGCCACTGGGGACTCAGAGAAGTTCTCATTTGCTACGTGAGCTGCTTCATCCAGCTCTAACAGGACGATTCTTGGGAAGTTTTGAACTGGGTTTAGCAGAATTTTAAGCTGCCATTGACTGATTATTCAGAGCTAAAATTAGAGAAAATACATTATGATGCCTTTTGCCATGGCAGAACCACAAATATTTTAAAATATTTCATGGATATAATTGGTAAAAATAATTGCTGGTATGAAATATACTAGTTTAACCACCTCAAAATTAAAGGAAAAACTTGGACTGAAATTCTTGTTTTTGGAAAACAGAATATAAGTTTCAAAAGATAGTGGTTTGCCTCGTTGGAAAGATTCCAAGCTTCAGACCCAGTAGGCCAGTGTTAAAATCTTGGCTCTTCTTTTAACCAGCTGAGGGCCCTAGTAAGTTACCTCCCTCTCTGAGTCTCAGGTTCTTTATCTATAAGTGGGGGGAGGCGGTCAGGGGAAGGAGGGTGAAGAGAGAGAGACAGACAGAGCTCTAAAGATGAAGCTGATAATCACGTTAACAGCAGGGAATAACAATTGGGAAATTAATTTATTAAGCCCTGTTTACGGTTAACCAAGCTAGATGTTTATTTAGCTGGGATATTTTGTCTTGATAATGGCAACACCCAAAAGACAAAATTTTAAACATTGTAAATATAGATAGTTATTACAATCTTTGCGTTACACACTGTAAAGTTTGATAATCATCCAATCAGGCTTTAACACTTTTGACTATCAAAAATCAATAGTTTTCAGAATTTGGGGGGAGAAACATTCCTTTGAGAATTTTATGAATGCTCACAAAAAAATGCATGTATATTCATGTATTCACAAAAATTTCTATACAATTCTAAGGAATCCACAGACCACCATATTCCATGCAAAGATCTCTAGAGGATTTATGAGCCTGGTATTTGAAATCCCAGAATACTCCTTACTCAAAGGTGGCTTTTACATTTGGGGTTCTCTATTTTGATAATCGTTGCCAGGATTTGATTTTATTTTAAGCTAACATATACAACTAATTGCTCATTAGAAGAGAGCAGAGGTCATGGAGAAAAATAAATCTGCTCCAAAATTATGTATTTTCTGTGTTTTCTTTTTGCAAATACTTGGTGAGGAAAGAGGGTAATCTTTCAGAGAGGTGCTTATGACATTGGGCATTTGTAAGGAGCTGTGGTTTTGAACATGCCCTGGAATAGCTCCCCTTTGTCTCCTTGCTTGGAATGATCTCTTCCAATGTCCAGCCATTTGCAGAAGAGAGGAGGGGATGGGTTAGAGATGGATTTGAGCTATTAAACAACATGGATTCTGGGGTCCTAGCTTCCTGGTGGCTTTGTTGTTGGACAGCTGCTCTTGGGAGGGTAGGAAAGGCAAAGGTATATATATCTGCTTGCTGCTCAGAATGAGGTTGCTAGACTTTCCCTGAATTAAAGAGCCATCTAAAGCTTACTCCCTGGAAGGGTTATGCTTAATCATTATTCATACCTTTTGCCAATTGCTTTAACCAGATCTGTACCTACCTGGGATTGGCCTCATTGGAGGAGAGTTTGGTTGGGGCTGAACTGAAGGGCTTTACGGACAGCTATGGAAGTTAAGACACTTAGGGGAAAGAAAACCTACAAGTGACCTTGAGCAAAGTCATTTTACCTCTCAGGCTTTTGTTTTCTCATTACAAAACTAAATCCATAGTTGACATCTTAGTGATTTTATTCAGTTCAACAAATATTTATTAAAAGCTACTATTTGGGGCCGAGCCCGTGGCGCACTTGCTAGAGTGCTGCGCTGGGAGTGTGGCAACGCTCCCGCCGCGGGTTCGGATCCTATATAGGACTGACCAGTGCACTCACTGGCTGAGTGCCGGTCACGAAAAAACGACAAAAAAAAAAAAAAAAAAGCTACTATTTGCCAGGAATGTACTAGGCATTTGGAACAGATCAGTTAACACAAATCACTGTTCCCCTGGAGAGCAATGGATGGGGGAATTGGAATTGGGATCGTAATTGTTCACAGGGTGATCATGAGAAAGAGACATTGGAGGAAGGACTTGATGAGAGAGATGGGCACAGATCTCTAGGCATAGTGCCTGGCCAGAGCAATGGCCCTGTGGTCGGCTGTAGATGGGCAGAGACTGGTCCTTGGACAAGCAGCAAGGTGGCCAGCATGGCTGGAGCTGCATGAGCCGGTGGGGAGGGGGAGGATATGAGGTCGGAGGCCTAATGGGAAGTGGATACGGTTTTGTAGATGACCAGCTTGACAAATGCAGCTTGGGCTGGGTTTGGGTTCAACAGAATTAAAACAACTTCAGTGCCTACTAGCCCAGTTTCTGAAGCCCCACCGCCTCACTCTCCTTCCATGGAATCCCATTCTTCTGGACAAGGGGCTCCTGTTTGGCTCAGATGCTTGCAAGTGACTGTGACAGTCCTTCTGGATCTGCACAGAATCCTCTTTTTTATTTTTTTTGCCATTCCCAAAGCTCACCAGCCTCACTGAGGGCATAGCATTGACCAGAGTATCCTGGGTCCCCATGTGCAGGGATCTTGGGCCCAGGGTCAGCTGTCTGTCCTATGGCAGCATTAGGTGGCATAGATTATCCCATGGGGTTCCTGACCCTTGTCACAGACACTCAGCTGAGACCCTTGCTGGGGAAGCCATCTAGAGTCGAGAGGCAGAAACAAAAAACCTATGCTGGACTGTGTTGTCATTAATGTTTAGCTTTACAGTGAGTGAGCTGTACAAGCTTGGGCTGGTTACCTCACTCTGCTCAGTGTGTAGCACGGGATCATAACAGCACCTTGTCTTTTCTCACAGCACTTTCAGAAGGAGTAAATGACATAGTACACATAAAGCGCTTAGTGTGGTGTCTGGCAAGTGATAATTGTTCCATAAATATATTTCTAAAATCTTCTTAATTTTCTGGAACATTACTGACCTAAAATATTTTCTCATGGGCACCTTGAGAAACAGGTACAACATTTCTATGCAAAAAGTTGGTGATGTATATCAAGAGATTTAAAAGTTTTTATGCCATTATACAGTATTTCTCCTTCTTGGACATACTGTAGAAATTTTCAGAAGTGTGAACAAAGATATATGTTCAAGAATGTTTTTCATAGTATTTTTAATAATAGCAAAAATAAATTGATGGCAATCTAAATTTTTAATAATAAATATAGTGGATAAAAATAATTATGATATGTGCAGAGACAGAACTGATGGATCTTGAACACAACCAGCACCATTTTAGGCAAGGCCAAGCACAAAATGGCTGCCTACCCTTCCGCCTTCCCTTTAGGAGAAGCCTCCAACTTCTGCAAAATAGAAACCCTTTTGCTTCCACATGGGTGCAACGCCCCTCCCTCACAGTGCCCCTCCTTGACAGCTTCAGCCAGCCCTTGGCACCCTACAGCCCATATAAGCCCTCCCACCCCAACGATGGTTGCTGCCTCCATTTTGAGTGCAGCCCGGCAGATTCTTTTCCTTTAATAAAGCTTGATCGGTACCTAGCATTTTGGCTCACTTTCTTTCAAGAATATCATGTAGCTGTTAAAAACAAGGTTGATGAGGACTCTTCAGTGACATGGGAAAATCTTTTTGCATAGCTTTAATAGGAAAATTCAGGATGCAAATTGATGTACATGATACTCAACTTGATAAAAAATTATCATCTGTTACAAGTAAAAGAAATATAGATCAAAGTAGTAATAGGGATTATTTCTAAGTGGTGGGACTGCAGATGTTTTTAGTTTCTTCTTTGACCTCTCTTAAGTCTCTAAAATGAGCATGGATTACTCTTTTAAGCAGGAGAAAAGCAATGCACTGTATTTTTAAATAGTGTGTTGAGTACACACATATTTATCAGACCATGTGTCTGGAATTTTATTTGGAAAATATAGTTACAGTAGATATAGGTCAACTACTTTCCAAGATTTCTTAATTGGAAAGTTTGAAATACTTCAAAATAAATGATTTCCTGGACTATATCTGGACATGAAGGGAAAATAAAATTTTAAAGGAGACGGGGTAATGCTTTCAACATTCCCATGTACAAATAACTCTCCCCTTTTGGCCTTTGGAATGGTAATAGGGTGGGATTTCTTCTGTTTCTTTTTGAAAAATAGCCCAGAGGCCTAGAGGATCATCCAGGCCAAGGGACAAATGTTTATCTTTAGAGAAAACAGCCTTCCTTGACTTTATTGTTATGTTAGTGTGACATCAGGAAATGCGAACAGAAATTGCTTTTATCTGGGAGTCGCAGCCCTTGGCGGGCATAAAAATAAGAGGCACCATATTTCAAATAGTATCTTCTAATTTTAAGGGAGCCTCAAAAAACAGAACTCCCAATACAGACAAGACATGAAAATGGTGTATAGTACAGCGCTTCTGAAACTGTAACGAACATAGGAATCACTTGCAGGCCTTGTTCAAGTGCAGAGTTTCCTTCAGGAGGTGTGAGTGGGGCCCAGGATCCCACATGTCTGTCCAGCTCCCAGGGGATGCTGCTACTGGGGGAGGACCACACTTGCATAGCAAGTAGCCAAGGTATAGAGCACCAAGGAGGCTTTGCAGATTTCCCAGACGAGGTGCAAGCTAGGCCTTATCACTTCGCTGAGTGTCTCAAAGGACTAGAGGCCATGGTACAGTGCTCGTAATGGTCACTGTGCTTCAGAATCAGCCAGTATGTTTTCTGAAAACACAGTGACACCCCTGGGCCCCAGCTCACCACAGGATTGATCAGGGGCTCCTGGGCGCCCCTTTTCCAAAAGCTGTCTGGGAGATGCTGATGCACAGCTTGGTCCAGCGAGGTGAGTCCCCACCCTGCACCTCTTCTTAACCCCCATGGCGGTCTGCCACCATGAGGGGTGTTTCTGTGCCTCATGGCTGCCCTGCGCCTCTCCCCTTTGCTCAGGAGACTCACTTGCTTGAAGAATAATCCCAGCCTTCAGCATCTTGATTCTACAAGAATCTTCAGAATGAGATGGAGGGTCTTTTTCCAGCTCCTTCATCCCCACTGCCAGATGGGCATTTCCCAGGCTGGCCACCTGAAAAACCCAACAAGCAGCCATTTGGAAAAGATCTGTAGATGAATGTGGAATCTGGAGTTTTTGTGACACCCAGATAGCACTCAGGAAGCTAGTGGAGGATTTGGAAAACATTTCTAGCTCTGGACACCATGACACTGTGACTATAAGAAGGTTCCAAAATTGGATTTTCTTTTAGAGATAGAAGTTAATAAATGCTACAAATGTAATGCCCTGCACTTTTCATTAGTAAAATGAAAATCTCAGGAACAATAATTAATGATTTTATATAAGAAAGTGGTTTAGATTCCAAAAGGATAGTTTTTCTGAGCTCCAGTGAAATACAGGCTTAAAAAGCCCAGTACCAAAAATGTTAACTAACTTTGGTGGCATAGAAGCTCAGAAAGGAGAAATTTTCAGTATACCCATTTACATAAAAGGTAGGGTAGTGCAGCAATGAGAACTGCAAAACTGTAGAAGATATTTATTTATGGATCAGGGCCAAATTAGAGTAAGATTGCTTGAAATGAGTTATTCACTTATTTATTTTTATTGCAGTGAAAAACACATAATATTACATTTGCCGTCTTCGCCATGTTTAAGTGCCCAGTTCAGTAGTGTTAAGTATATTCACATTGTTGTACGACCAATCTCCAGAACTTTTCCATCTTACAAACTGAAACTCTGTACCCCTCACACACTAACTCCCTCTCTCTCCTCCCCCAGCCCCTGGCGACCACCATTCTACTTTTTTTCTATGATTTTGACTACTGTAGAATACTTCATATGAAGGGAATCATATAGTATTTGTCCTTTTGTAACTGGCTTATTTTGAAATGAGTTCATTTTTTCACACAGTTTCAGAAATAGACTCTAGACCAGCATGAATTAGTTAACAAACAGCTAAAAAGAGCCGATGGGGGCCCAGGTCTGAAAGCAGGTGGGAAATGTGGCAAAGCGCCTCTCTTAAAGAAACAAATGAGCAGACAAAAGCAAGAGCCTGGGATTATTTTAGTAATTGTGCCCAAGTGGGTCCCAACCCAGAGTGATGCTTTTCCATTTGACACTTTGGTCACTCAAAGGTTACCGTGGTTACCTCAAGGCTCTCAGGAAAGGCACAACTCTTCCTCACTGGAAGACCAGGTGGGCCAGTGCATCACAGGCCTGTCCCCTAGTGTGAGGGAAGGGGCCCCTCTCTGGACAAGGGGTGACATATGTTGCCACAAGTTTACCTCTTTTGCAGCTGTAATCTGCTTTGTCGCTTTTGCCTCCAGGAGAACCTGGCCGTTTGCGGGGGGAGGGGGCTAGCTTCCTGTGCACCCCCACTCCGCAGCCCTCTCTCCTGCTCCACCCTGCACGCTGCCCTCTTCTGCTCAGTGCTGTTAGGAAACATTGTCACTGAGATTTGTTATGTCACAACTGAGCCTCCTCTATAAACTCTTAAGTCTCCCTGGTAGAGAACATACTCTTTTTCCTCTGAACATGAAGGTGCCTCTTTTGAGCTACTGGGACTCTGAGCTACCTGGAGGTGGAGCCCTGGCAGACTTCACCTGGCTGTGCCGTGTGGCCAGCAGCACAGGGTGGGGCACAGGCTCGGTGATCAGAGCCGCACCATTATGTTAGGGGAGGACAGAGAACCCTGTGATAGTGTGTGAATCTGTGTGCCCCCATTAAAACTCCTGTTGAAATCTGATCCCCAGTGTGGCAGTTTGGGGAGACGGGGCCTCATGGGAGGTGTTTGGGTCACGGGGGTGAACCCCCCATGAATAGATTCATGTCCTCCCTGGGGAGTGGGTGAGCTCCAGCGGGGACTTGACTAGAGCAGATGGCTTTGGTGTTGGAGCTCATCCCTTCCACGGAGGCTGGTGTGTCAAGCCACTGAGACTTGACAGCACCAGAGGATGGGAATATGGAAAATGCATGGGGCCCTGGAAACCAGAGACTGGAAGCTGAGGTGAACACATGGCCACACACTGTGCAAAGAAGACAGAGGGAGAGGACAAGTTTGAGAGGCGTCTGTGTTAGACATAACCACCGTCAGCACCCTGGGCTGTGTGCGCATTTGTACGAATTAACTGTAAAAAGACATCTGGGAGACCACTGGGGAAATCTGAAAATTAACTGGATATTAACTGGCGATAAGGAACCCTTGCTAATTTTGTTAGGTGTGATATTATTGTGGTGATTATGTAAAAAAACAGAAGTGCTATCAATTAGAGATGGTTTCAGAAGAATCTTCAGCAAAATAACACAATATTTGAGATATGCTTTAAAATAGATCAGGAAAAAGTATGTGTGACTGTGAGAGAGAGAGAGAGAGAAAACAGAGAGATCAGCAAAATATTGGGGAAACTGCTAAAGCTGAATAATGGGTAATCGAGGGCTCACTATCATATCTTCTCTACTCTTGTCCGTGTTTGAGATGTTCCATAGGAAATCCATATTGCTTCAATCACACGACAGCACCAACATGTCATTCCCAAGAGCACCGCACTCGAGACCTCCGAGCGCTGCATTCCACTGACTGAGCATTAGTACGGCACACTGTAAACACATCTGCAATTTATAGTTTTGAGAGAAATTGCCATAGGCACAAGTTCCCTGCAGTCACCCCAGGAAGGTAGAGGTTGATTTCTCTCTCTGCTATTCTTTTGCACCTAACGTAATTTTAAACATGAATACATGATACATTCTGCCAGAAATCTAGGTTTTACAAGCAGCATAAACAGTTACCCCTGCTGGCCCAGGATGCTCTCCTATCTTGAGTCAATCATGTGCAATTCACAAACGCGGGGCTCAGCCGGAAGGAAACAGAGAAGGGGCAGGCCTGTCTGTGCCAGGGCAAGGCTGTCCTGGGAAGAGAAGGCTGTCTCTTGCTGCTTCAAAAGGCCCCAGCGAGGGGACAGTAGTCCTGTGGGTACAGCCTGAGATCTCAGGCAGATGTGTCCCTCATCCCTCTGGTTTTACCCTGTGGTCTCTTTCCTTGTTTCCACCTCTTTGCTGAGCCTAGAGAAAAATCCACTTGGTATTACTCTGACCCTTAGAATTTATTCTTTCGGGCTGCTTAAAAGTCTCTGAAAGAGAGTGAGCGGAAATGCTGGGTACCGATCAAGCTTTATTAAAGGAAAAGAATCTGCCAGGCTGCACTCAAAATGGAAAGCAGCAGCAGGTGACGGGGTGGAAGGGCTTACATAGGCTTTAAGGAAGGAGGAAGGCTGACGTAATCAGGGAGGGGTTTGGGGCTGGTGTGGAGGAGTTTCTATTTCTCAAAAACCATGAGGTTTCTCCTAAGGGACAGGCTGGTGGCCATTCAGTGCTGAGTGTGTGTAAAATGGTGCTGGTCACGTCCAAGATCCATCAGTCTCCCTTTTGCCTCTTTTCTTTCCCAACCCTGAAAACTGCAGTCTCTTTTTGCTACCCTTAGGGTTTTATCTGAATTATTGGCATCTTTCCTTGATTGCAGGGTCCAGATGAGATGGACCCTGCTAACACTGAGACCAGAGACTTAACCTTCCCATGTCCAGTAATTTATTTCTGTGAATAACAAATCTGAAAGTACTTTTAAAACATGCAAGCTTCTACACAGTATGCGGGATTAATATTGATGCCTGCTGCAAGAGCTCCAGTTCACGGCAAGGCATAGATTGACATTTTGTTCTTATTTGCAGACTAAAGAGTTATAGATGGAGAAATTATAGCACTAGTTATAGATGGAGAAATCATAACCGAGTTAGGGGATATTTATTCAAGTACTGTAGCCAGTGCCTACACTTATCCATGCATCACACAGAATGAAGTAATTGAGTCTTAAGAGGTTTCATGACTTGAGCATCTTTTAGGGGTGAAAAGGTGATACTTATCTGAGGGCACCTACAGTGAGCACAGAGTGGATCCTGACATATTCAGGTAGCAGGTTTAGGGATCAAGCTGCCCAAATTTAGTACAGCTCACAGCATGGAGGGAAAGATTAGGTATTTTCTCACTGTTTTTGCATTCTGGTGTTTCCTCATGATTAATCAATGTATGCACAGAATCATTCAGTTCTTACAACATCAGCTTCGTTCTTTCACTACAGAGGAAACCACCTTTAAAGTCAGCTATTCGCATACGTTAAAAAGTAATGGCTCTGTCACTTCCAGTAGAACAAATTTGAAACTTTTGCAAAATTCCTGGCAATAGCAATACAATATGCCAAAAAGCTGGTGGAAAAGTTTGGTAAGCATATGTTTTATAAACATTATTAGGGCTGAGCCCGTGGCGCACTCGGTAGCGTGCTGCGCTGGCAGCGCGGCCACGCTCCCGCCGCGGGTTCGGATCCTATATAGGAATGGCCGGTGCACTCACTGGCTGAGTGCCGGTCACGAAAAAGACAAAAAAAAAAAAAAAAAAAACATTATTAAACCACTTATCTGGTAAGTTAAATCGGTAAAATAAACCATTTTTCTTAAGTATGTTTTAGAATATCAAGAGGGCAAAAATGTATACAAGTAATAAATTATTAAATAACCTTTCTTTTTTTGCTATTGGTTAAGAAACCATTCAGCTGTTTTGAAGTAGACATTTATCTGAAAAAGTATATCAAATGACTTTTAAAAGCTTTTTTTCAGACTTATTTTTATATTAATTTTTCTGCATATTTACTAGACTTGACTTTGTTTCTCATGTACTCTCTGATAGTAGATTTATGTAACAAAACCAAATATAATTAAAGACAGCTGAGTATTTTCTCTAAAGAGTCACATATGAACAAAGAAATTAATACTATAATTGGAGATGGGAACGTCTGTAGATCAATAAATTGATATACACATACATCTGGGTATAAGTTTAACACTTGGGTCAAATTTAAAGGGAGAAAAATTTATTCCTATCTTGTCTTTCTACCCATGGCTTCCTATTATCAGATGATAGTGAATGTTAAATAATCATAGAATAAATCCCTGCCCAATGTCTTAGTTAACCAATAATGTCACCCTTCCACCCAGTAACACCTTTTGTCAGCTAAAAGTGCAAGTCTGTAGGACAAAGGCTCTTTCACCATGTCCTTCAAATCTTAGAACCTTGGCAGGTGCCTCTGTTATCTGCATGTGTAGGTTTTTACACCTCTGCTTGAGCATAATAACATTGGAGTTCTTCGTGCATGAGGAAAACAAGGGGGTGCAGAGGAAAGAGTATGGTCTGTAATTTCAACTGTCTGGATTGGAATCCCATCTCTACATTGGGCAAGATGTTTAAAGTCTCAGGGTCTCAGGTTCCACATCTGTAAAATGGAGATGGTAACACCCAACTCCCAAGGGTGCTGTGAGGATTAGCGGGCATCCTGTTCACAGTATATTGTACATAATAGGCACACAGTGGATGACACCTTATAATTATTGTTACAGTTATTCACAAATATTATTTGCTCACTCAGCAGACATTTACTGAGCGGTTGCTATGTGGTAGATATTGTGCTAGATGCTGGTGATAAAATGATGACTAAGACAGAATTGTTATACTCTAGAAGCTTCTGATCCATTGGAGAGTTGAAACAGATTACTGCAGCATGGCAAGTGATATAATAAAGGGCACACTCCAAGGAATGTGAGAAATGGAGTATTTGTAGTCACAGGTTAATAATCAAAGACGAGATGCCAATGACAATTGCTGGTGCCAGCATCTCAGGGGAGATAAGACCTCACCTGGGATTGACCAGCCACTATCATCACCAAGACCACAGAGGGCCAAAGGCTCAAAGACACAGAGGAGTGGAAGACTGCCAGGTGAGAGCACCACCACCATCGGAGGGGAAGACGTTTGGGGGAAGGGTTTCTTACAGGACTGATCCCTTCCAGTGATCTAGTCCTGAAAGGCTCCATAAGGGAGGCAGGGGTTGAGTGGAGTTTTCAAGTGTGGATTTCGTTTCAAGAGACAGGAAAGGGAAATTATGCCTTTAATAGGTGAGACGGGTGGAAGAGGCAAAGATGCAGGGAGATGCTGAGGACAGGTGGGTCTATCAGAAAGGTAAGCTGGCAAGGGACTTTTAAGGACACTGAATACCTGGCTAGGGTGTTTGGTGTTTATTCCAGGGGTAAAGAACAGGAGTGGGAGGGACTGTGGGGAGAGATCCTAGTTACCCTCCTCTGGGCAGAGCAATGATCCCCGTGTGAGGCGCTAATGCTGAGATAGAATTGGGACAGAAAGAACATTTGAAAGAATAATCAGGAGAGCTGGGTGTCTTACCAGGTGTGGCGGCTCAGGTGAGGTAGGAGGTGAAGGGGGCTTCACGATTATTCACCGGGCGATTATTTAAAGGGCTGGTGACTTCAACAGAAATTTGACACCTTATTGGGTGCAGGGAGCTGGATCTGGCAATGATAAACTGGCAAACCTAGTCTTAGTGTTAATTTTAAAGTGACGCCAGGGAAAGAGGACTGGACTTGAAATTCAGATCTCTGAGGGGAGAAGGTGCTGTGCAGATCACCTCCCCTACGCACATGAACATGGATCAGCTACTCACTCGCTTATTTATTTGCTCTCCATTCACTTATTAATTTGTGTGCTCTTTATTCATCCATCCATTATCTACTCATTCTTTCATTCATTCATTCATTTATCATATCCTTATTAGAATCCCTGCTCAGTGCTGGGTATCGTAATGTTATTGATAAAATGGAGATGTACCATTGTCCCCACAAAGCTCACCGCTGAAAGTTCCCGTCTTTACCTGTAAGCATCTTGATATTCACCAACCTCTCCCCTAATCGCTGCCTTTTTGATTTTCTGTAGATATGTCAGCTGCCAATGCTACATGTAGAATAAAAATGTTTCAGGTTTGCTATGAAGTAAAGACCCATGCAAGGGAATATGAAATTATATTTTCTGATCATTTTAAGACATTTGTTCCTTTTAAATTTAAAACAGATAGAAAGGACATTTGCCAGGGCAGAAAAAGCCCTGGTTTTTCTAGTTTTCCAGACAGTGATCATATCTGAATTCCAAGTAAGCGCAGCCTGAAGGTATTACCTTATTAGAAGTTATCTGCTGAGGACGCGCTGTCTCAAGGGCTGAGTCCAAAGCATTCCCCTCCACTGGGCAGGTGGGACCCTGATCTTCTAATCTGCTTTTGGGGGGAGCTGGGGCTTGGGAGCTACCAAGTCCCACAGGGTGGATTTGTCTGTAAAAAACTTTCCTGATTTGAAATCCTCTCTTTGTGCTTGTTTTTGCATATGGATCCTCTCTTTGTGCATCTGGTCAATAGTTTATTCCCAAGAAGGTGAAGTCATTGTTGGCCAGAGAACTTTAGCCCTTGGAATTTGACTTTAATTTGATCTTTAACTCCTAAGTGAGTGTCTGATTGTCTGGATTTCTGGTGTCCTCAGTGCCCCTGGGGCTCGCCTCCACGTAAGCAGGCATTGGAAGACAGGACCACAGATAGACCTGGAGACACGAGGAAGGACCTTCCATGACTTATAAATATGATTGTCATTTGTTTCACGTGTTGGCAGGAATGCTTACTGCTTCTTTTAGCCTATTTTCCCCGTTCCCCATGATTGGACTCTGCCACCAGGGAAGAGGTTTGTACTTTCCATTACAACTAGAATAAATTCTTGAAGGGCTTTTGGAAGACCCCAGCCTCTTTGGGATATGGCCAGGGGCAAAGCTATCAAACTCCAGGGGACTCAAACCACATTGTGTTCCAGGTGAGTTCTGCCCCTTGGAGTGTAACTCCCCTGACTGTGGTATGAGTATCACTCCTGCTGTTGTGTGATCTGGAGGTAGGAAAGATCTCTGGCCCCCACTCTCACCCCAGCCCCACCCAGGGTGGCATGGCACTCTCCTTAAACATAGCCTTCATTTGTTTAAGTGCAGGAAGGAAGAAAGAAGCAGCCAGTTGTGGAGGGGAGTCTGTCTAAATCTCTGTAAGTGCCTTGGAGGCTGGGACCTTCAGCCCCGTTGTACCAGCCCTCACACCACAGTGCTCACACATGGAAGACTCGCACTAGTGCCTGCTGTTGGTTGAGCCCCAGATATCTAGGGTTCTCTATGAGGGCTGGGATGAGAGAGGCAGCTTTGATCACATTCTGGGTGTCTAGTGCTGGGTAACACGTGACCCCAAGACCGTACAGCATAAAACAACAGGCATTTTACTATGCGTGTGGATTATATAGGACTAAATTTAAACATGGCACACTAGGGCCAGCTTATCTCTGCTCCAGAGTCTGGGGCCTCAGCAGGAAGGACTTGAACAGCTGGGGCTGGATTCATCAGAGGCTTCTTCACTCACATGTCTGGTGCCTGGGCTGGGATGATGCAAGGTTTGGCTTGGAGGCTCTCAACTAGGGTGCCTGCACATGGCCCCGAGGTGTGGCTTGGGCTTCCTTCTGGCACGGCTGCCCCAGGGCAGGCAGACTTCTGACCTGGAGGCTCAGTGCTCCAAGAATGAGTATTCTGGTGAACACGGCCTCTTATATCCAGCCTTGGGGGTCATAGAGTGTCACATGCACTACCCTTCATTGGTCAGGGCAGTCACAGCCCCCTCCAGAGTCAAGGGGAGAGAGGCCTCACCTTTGATGGGAAAGGGGTCACAGCACTGGAGGCCCAATCTGAATGAAGAATCTCCATGGATATCAGAAACAGAACTGGTCTGTGTTAGTGGGAAGAAGATGAGAAAGTCCAATCAAAGTTTTTGGTTTTTTTTTTTTTTTAGTATTGAATTTTAGGGCACCACCTCTGAGTTCTGAGAGCTTCTTTGTCCCTTCCACTTCCAGGTAGATGTGGCTGTAAGGGTTCCAGGTGGATTAGCTAGCAATGCCCCTTGGGGATGTTCTGGGTCTGGACAATGTTTATGTCACCCTCTGAGCATGAGGTTCATACCCCACAGTCACGTCAACCTGAGAACTGTAAAGAAGTCTAATTAGAAACTTCCTACGAGAAACACTTTCTGGTCCTCAAGGGTCAATATTTCCCATGACTTCTCTCTGATTCCGGAACAAGAGCCTCAAAGGACCCCTCTCTGGGTGAGGTTTAAAGGGACTCTCAGCTCCAAATCAGTGGAGTTTAGGTGGATGCTCCTTCCTGGTCTTCCTGGTCTCCGAGGATTGAAGTTGGCTGGAGAAGAGCCTTTCAGAGGATGAGTCTTCAAAGCCCCGAACTGGTGGAAGCTAAGATTTGTTTGACCCTTTATCTCAACTGTAGGGATTTTCCACTTTCAGTTGGGGATTGTGATGTGTCTGCGAAGTGCATTATAAACTGATTTTTATCCCTATGAGCACTTCTTTAAATGCTTTAGAGGACAACTTTATCATCTGTGCATCATCAATAGCAATGACTGAAAGAACAAGAAAAGAAAACCTTGAGGCTATTTTGGGTAGCCTTTTTTTTTTTTTTTTAATAAAGCCAAATAATTTTTAGTTCCCTAAGATTTACCAGCTCTGTTTGGCTGTCTGGCCAGACACGTTTGCCACTGGAAAAGTGTTTTCCTGTTAGAAGGTTGGGGCCAGGAATGTCCTCAGTGGGAGCAGCACGACTTAGATGGAATTTTTGCTTATTATTCAGACTTGCAACCTAAATCTCCCAGGAGAGGCTGCTGATTTTGGTGCTGGAAAATATCCTAGGAAGATTATTCTTTTTCTGTGTGTGTGTTACTTGTTTTTTTTTGTTTGTTTGTTTTTTTAACTGAAACATAGTTGATTGCACATATCTGTGGGGTGAAGCATTGAATATCAGTACCTGTGTGTGATACATGATGCTCAAATCAGGCTGGTATGTTCAACATTACACAATGTAATCGTTTTTCGTGACCATTTACCAATTCCTCCCTTACCACCCCTCCCCCTTTCCCACCTCTGGTAACCAGTTCTGTTCTCTCCTTTTGAAAGTTCAATTTATTATTGTGATTGTTATATCTTTCTTTTGAGATAGGGTGACCCCCGCTTTCATAACATATGCAATTTGCTTCTGTGAAACTGCTTGCTATGTGACAAGGTAGATTGAATTGCTTAAAAAATGTTGTTTGGGGCCGGCCCCATGGCACACTCGGGAGAGTGCAGCGCTTGGGGGCGCGGCGGAAGCGCCGCCGCGGGTTCGGATCCTATATAGGAATGGCCGGTGCGCCAAGGGTTGCAATCCCCTTGCCGGTCACAAAAAGACAAAAAAAAAAAAATGTTGTTTGAAAATTCCCCTTGGCTCTTTAGCCCTGCTTGATAGAAGTTAAAAGCTAAATATTAGCCTACACTTCGAGAAGTTTGAATTTTGTCTGATGTTCCCCACCCAAGCTGCCCAAGTGATTAGCTGGCTTGTTTCAGCTCCTGTTAGCAGCTTGCGCTAGGCCTCCCCCAACCCCCTCCTCACCCCAGGAGGGTATGTGTGACTATAGGATAACTATAAGTGTGTGACTATTTGATAATTTTAACTGTGTAACTAATGTAAAAATGTGCCTTTTAAAAGACCCCTTAAACTTAAACTCAGGGCTGCTTCCTTCCAAGACTTTCTTGGAGGGACAGTCACCGGCTGGCCAACAAACCCCCCTATTAAATTCTCAATTGGGTATTCTGCTTCCTTTTCCATGTGGCAGCCTCACAACACTTTCTTTTTAAAAATTTATTTGTTTATTTTTTAGCTCCTACTTATGAGTAAGGACGTGGTATTTCTCTTTCTGTGTCTGGCGTATTTCACTTAACATAATCTTCTCTAAGTTCATCCATGTTGCTCTGAATGACAGAATTTCATTCTTTTTTATGGCAGAGTAGTATTCCACGGAGTGTGTATACCACATTTGTAGGAAGACTATTCTAAGCTATGCCTCGAGCTGCTTTCAGAACTAAGGAAGCCCTTTATCAGCTTCTGGAAGTGAGAGACCCAGTAGCCACATCATCTGAAGTTGCATGAAGAAATACCTTCCTCTGTTACCCTGAAGAGAGTTCATTTCTATTTTGAGAATAATCCACGATAAAAAGGGGGAGATGAAATCTGGAGGGTTGGTCAACCAGGTAGCTCAGTTGGTTAGAGCACAGCCTTGGAACACAAGGTTAAGTGTTCAGATCCTTTACCAGCCAGCTGCCCATACCAAAAAATAATTTAAAAAGAAAGAAAGAAATCTGGAGGGTGAGTGAAGAAAAGGAACATAAGGGGAGAAGGAGAAAGGAGCTAGGGAGAAGAAAATGGGAAGAAGGAGAGGAACACGGGAGAAAACGCATTTTCTCAGGAAAATCACACACAGTAAAATGCCAGCTGATAATTTATTCTATTATGAAAAAAATGTTCAATTCTGATCCACTCAGGTGAGAGGAGTAGTTGTGCAGTTTTGTCAGTAGCCGGCTGCCCTTGCAGAAATCCTACTCAGAGCTCCAAAATAATTCACCCATGCCTAGCTTCATTCCCAGGCTCCCCTGCCCCAAGTATGTTCAAAGTTGGATAATTAGACCTGTGAGGCTTTGGCAAAGCCAATTTCCTAATATAAAGTATCCCTGCTGCAAATTGCAAAGCCCTTTGGTAAAAGCCATCAGCATCAGATGAGATCTTCAAACCCTGTTGGCTCTGAGACCTCATCTTCATGCCTCACAGCCTGCTTTCCACACATCTGGGGGTGCGTGTTATTTTTTTACTGTCCTTTTGGCTGCAGCACAGAGACCAGACCCTCAGGCACCTTTGTAACTAACAGGGCTCCTGAACCTCTTGGCTGTTTTACCACCTACAAAAACCTCTGAAAAAAGTGCGTTCACACACATAAATGAAAAAAACAAATCAAGTCCCAAAATGTTAAAAGAAATTGGAAACTATTGGTGGATAAAGGACAAACTTCTTTGGTTTCCAAATAGCAATGTATCTTTCTGTCCTTGCTTCTGGGCCATGAGCAGCCTGAGCAGAGGACCTCAGTAATGTGCCAGGGAAACACAGTGAACCAGGGCCCAGGCTTGCTTCCCCTCAGCAAAGTGGTAGTTAGGTTGAGGAAAGCAACTGGGTTTTCATGTACAAGTAGATTTATACCAGGGTAGAAAAAGGTTATGTGCCAGGGGCCCCTTGGTCAGTCCTGAGGACTGCAGAGAGAACTAGTTCCTCTATCGTAGATCAGGGCTCGGAGGGACGGGGGACAGAGGACAGCACTGAATGCCCACCTTGCTGAGATGCATGAGGGTCAACGTCTCACGCATCGGCAGGGTGAGAGCCCTGGGGACTTTGATACCTCTGGCCTTGGCTGCTGCCACCAACACAGTCACAGCAGGGTGGATTACTCTGGGTTTCCCTGGGATGGGTTTTGGCATTGCTGTTGATAAAGGAACACACCCTACAGTCTGTTGCCGCTGGCCCCGTCGCTTCTGTTTCTGGCTCACCTTCCAGCTGGAGAGGGTGTTTTTGCTTTTTAAAATCACTTTGCATTTAAAAAAATTCTAAATCTAATATCCTCCCAGTTTAAAGTTTTATTTTCTAAGGTCTCTGAGTTGCCCAGTCTGACAAATTGCCTAGAAAAATGAGGTACTTAATAGGCCCAGATTAATTGGCAACTAATGCACTTCCTGCTTTACAAAGTTCTCATGTCCTCCAAGGGGACGGAACATCACTTATCTTGCATGAGGCCTTCTCTCCAGAGACCACAGTCTCTGGGAACGCAGGAGCCATGTGGGACTGATCTGTTCTCTTTGTCTAACTCAGTGTCAGGCCCACGGAGGACACCACACTTGCTAAATACTCACCTCTAGTTCTGAGCCGCTGGCTTGGATTCCGGCTGTCTTTGGAAGAGGTCCTAAGGCCATCAGAAGGGCACTGGCCTCCATAAGGGCCCTGGGGTACTTGGTATTGTATGTGGTACATGGGTTTTGGGTTCTGTGGAAAGTTGTTTTCAAAGACAGCTGCTGAAATCCTCGCCAGCCTTGGTGCCCTTTTGAAAGGTGACTTTCTCTCTCCTCCCACCTGAAGGTAGAGTCTGTTGCCCTTGCCCTTGAGTCTTGGGTGGCCCTTTGACCTGCTTTGACCAATGGAAGTACAAGTGGTGTCACTTCACTCCCAAAGTTAGAATTCAGTCTCCCTTGCAGTTTCCATTTCACTCTCTTGGCACCTTGAGAGGCTCTGTAAAGACTCCTCTCCCTGCTGGAGAAACCACGTGAAGAGAGAGAGGCCCTGGACAACAAGACTGCACCAGCAGAGTGAGGCCTTGGAGGATGAAAGACCATGAGCAGAGAGAGGCCCCCGCTGAGGGGCAGACATGTGAGTGAGGCCATCCTGGATCCTCCACACAGAACTGCAGCCTCCTGAGAGAACACAGGCAGCACCCAGAGGAACAGGACAAGCGTCCCAGCTGCGTCCTGCCAGCCAGCACGCAGCACAGGGAGCCAACAGTGTGGCTCCGGCTTTAAGCCAGCATCTTTCAGGCAAGTTTGTTACATTGCAATAGATAATGGATCTAAACTGACCCAAATTTGAATTCCAGTTCTGTGCCTGCTGATAGTGTGATGGTGGACAATATTTTTTAGCCTCTCCCCTCATATGTAAAATGAAAATAATACCTACTTAATAATACTAGGAGTGGACATGTTCTGAAGCACCCTGCCAGCCGCACCCTCTGGTTTGGAATTGCCCACAGTCCAGTTGCAGGGATGGTCCTAGGAGGCCATGAATATACCAGGTGGTTTAATCTCCACCCTGGGCCACGACTGACTGGACCAGAAGTAGATGCCTGCCCCAGTGGACTCATCCACGGGCTCAGGAGACCCTGTGCGAGTCTCTCTTGAGATTATGAACTAAGAAGCCCAGCAATTGAAGTTGGAGAGTTGAGCCCTGGATCCACAAGGAGCCAGAGTCACACATGAGCCGAAGCTAAGAGAGAGCCAGAGTCCCGAGCGGGCAGGTGTTGCTGGTGCACTGAGGGGTGTGTAGAGACGCGTGCAGCTCCAGCCAGACCCTGGGAAGGGGCAGAGTGTGTCCGCAACTTTCAGTGCAACTCAGTTTCCTGCCTTTAGTCCTATGAGGGTCCCTGTGACCTCAATCACCAAGCTTCTATGCAGAGGGGTCTGTTGCTTGTCACCAAATCACCCCTAATTAAATGTGAACATTTATGTAAATGCCAGACAAGCCGTGGATGTTCAATAAATGGTAGTTATTACCAATGTTCAAATTTTTAAGTTAGAATAGTGTTTCTATTGTTTAAAAAAAAGTTATGGAAGAAGGAAACATTTATCTACTTTTCTTTCAAAAATCTATATTCTCCCTTCTCACTAGATTTGATCAACATTAACTTGATGCCTAGAGTCCTAGAAGAAACCAATTTTTTGAGCCAGTGTGACTCAGAAACTAACCTCTTTCTAAACTTCTCATGCAAGCAGAAGGTGTTTTTCCGTGGGAGGCCACTGCTCCGGTGGGTGGGAGTAGGAGTGTGGCCACCTCTGCCACAGAATGTGCCTTGCTGAGCTGCCCACTGATAATGTGGGGAAACCAAGGTCCATGTATAAGGAGCTCTGGTTCCTGGGTGTTTTCTGTGAATGGATTACCCAGAACAGGATTTTTCCAGATTGGCAGGCTTAAATGGGACACTTTACAGGTTGGCTCCAGGGCAAGAATTCTCAGTCTCTGGAAAAGAAGGAATCATAATCCTTTGACAATATTTTCCTAACATCCATTAAGCAGCAAGAGGAAGTTTTCAGAGTAATAAATCGTGTTCATTTAATATAAAACCCTTCTCTCCTAGCTTGGAGCAGTAGTTTAGCTTCTTACTAACTAGCCATGTGGCCTTGGGCAAATCATCTAACCTTTCAGCTTCAGCTTTCTTACCTGTGAAATCAAGATAGTAAGAGTTAACATCTCCTGGGTTTGTTTGGGAATTAGAATAAAGGATACGTCTCCAGCACTTAGAAGACTGCCTGGAGGGTGGCTTCGGTAGCTGGCTTGGCCTGATGCCCACGGCAGGGACTTGATGGATGGCTGCTTTCTTTACTCCTGGGAATGAAGTGATCGAACTGCTTGCTTCTCATCGCTTGCTTGCTTCATTTTCTGGGCCCAACATTCATGTATTTCTTGCACTAAAATTCACTTTTACCTGGCCTCAAAAGTCAACTCTGCTTTTGAGTCCCATCCTGGGTCCTGGGTTCTGTGACCCCAGGGAAGGCCCTGAAGACTCCCCTGCCCCTCCCTCCTGCCCCAGGGGTATGGGGCAGCCCCTCCCATCCGGCTCATGTTGGCTTTGAAGTTGAGACCCAGACACCCCTCAGCAGGCACTGTCCTTTGAGTTGTCTCTCTAGAGGAGGTGATTAGCTCTGCAGAGTCATTCATTTCTTGCCAAAATTTTCTTTTTATGTGTTTCTGGCCTGGGTTAAGGAAAAAAAGTGAATGTCCTAGAAAAGAACGCTTTTCTGTGTTCCTTATGAGCTCATTAACTCTATCCTTAAATCAAGAGAGATGTGCAAGAAGCAAGACCTTAGATGAGACGTCCAGGTGGGTGAATCTGTCTCCCAGTCCCGATCCCCTCCCTGGGCTCTTTTCTGGAGCACACCTGCCTACTGGCACCACACCGGGTTCCCAGCATGCCTATGCTCCCTACTTCCTTTCTGTCAAAATGTGCACTCAGGAGGGCTCTTAGAAAGCCATGTCTACTCAACAGCAAACAACCATTACCTGTAAGAACCCAAATGCCCCAAGGGATCACACCCTGATCCTTCTCTGCCACACCCACCCCAAGCCCCACGCGGTATGCTAAGTAGGGATTGTATTTTAAGCCAATCAGCCTTCTCTTAAAGCCCTATATATGAGTGTGTGCTG
The DNA here is from genome assembly GCF_027409185.1 of Cynocephalus volans. NCBI lineage: Eukaryota > Metazoa > Chordata > Mammalia > Dermoptera > Cynocephalidae > Cynocephalus > Cynocephalus volans. The sequence goes on along the minus strand of NC_084464.1, from coordinate 157,470,980 downwards.
CCTAATAAACACGCTCTCTCCGGTCGTCAACTGGTGTAGGCTCATCCTTTCATTTGGTGCCAAAACCTGGGACGGAGCTTCTCTCGAGCGGCGACACTTTTCAGATTGCAGCGGCAACACCTTCCGAGTCATCCCTCAGGGCTCCCTCGAGCTGTAACACTTTTCAGATCGCAGTGGCAGCACTTTTCGAGTCGCCCCTCGGGAACTCCATCCCGCCAGGACTGGCCTCCCTTCCACCGCTCACCACTGACGTCCACCCTCGTCCATTGTTTTCGGCGCTGGCTTCTTCCACTCACCACCGGCTCATCACTAGGTAAGCCCCTTTTCTAAAGGGCACTGGCCCTTTTCAGGCTACCACAGGGAGTCTAGATCGTCCGGTAGCTCCTAACAGCCATACCCACCCCACCACGGTCTTCACGACCACCATAACAGGTTCCAAAGCCCCGGTAAACTTTTACTTTCATTTTTGGAAGTTAAAAGCCCCATTCTCTTCTCTCCTTCTCTCTTTCACCCTCTTGTCCACCACTCTCTTCTAATCTCTGTCCGATTTCTCTCCACTTCCTGGGTCCGGGACCTGACCAGAAATTCCTAGCGCTAGGTTTCCTTCAGGCACCGGGCTTTTGACCTAGAGAAGTGAAGGTCTGGGTGACGACCCACACCTCCCTTCTCTCCTCCTGGTTCGTACCTGAACCTGCCGGGACTAATGTGACCTACTGGGGATGCCCTCTAGGATCCCGCTTTTCCCAACCTGCCGAAGGATCTGTCTTATCACTAATCTCTGTCCAATTTCTGTCTAAATTCCCATTAAGAGACCAGAATGGGCGCTTCCTCCTCCTCCCTAGAGGACTCTCCACTTAAATGCCTTCTGAAAAACTTCACCAATCTTTCCCTCAGGCCAGATATTAAGCCCAAACTCCTTACCAAATTCTGCACACAAGATTGGCCTTATTATCCTTTAGATAATCAAAACACATGGCCCCCTGAGGGCACATTAGATCCTAACATTCTACACGACCTCTTTAACTACTGCCACCGCCTAAAAAAATGGAAGGAGATCCCCTACATCGAGGCTTTTCGCCTCTTGGCTCAGAACACCACCCTCTGTTCCTCCTGTGCTCCCTCTCAAGTCCTTTTAGCCTGTAAACCCTCTTCACAGTCACCCCTCAATCCTTGCACCTTCGACCCTGCTGATGAACCCCCACCCTACCGATCTCCTCCTCCCCCAGTGCCTCCGGCGTCCTCCCCTGTCATCCGCGTCACCTTCTGCACCTCCTGCGCCATCCACTCCCCCATCTTTACCCTCACCTACTCCTGACCCACTAAGCCCCCCTTTCACCCATTCCCGAGGACCTCCCCCCGCCCCTTTAACAATTGCCCCACTACGTGAGGTAGCTGGGGCTGAAGGAGTAGTTAGGGTCCATGTTCCCTTTTCCCTAGCTGACCTTACAGAATTAGAAAAAAGACTAGGCTCTTTCTCTATCGACCCTACCACCTACATTAAAGAATTCCAATGGATCCTGCAGGCCTACAGCCTCACACATCATGACATCTTCATGCTCCTAGCCAATACCCTCCTCCCTGAGGAATGCCGCAGGGTCTGAGATACAGCCCAAACCCATGCCACTGACACCCATCGTACCAATCCAGATCACCCGCCAGGCCCCCAAGCAGTCCCAGAACAGGAACCTAATTGGGATTATAACACAGCCCAGGGAATCCAGGCTCGAGACTGTTTTGCCTCTTGCTTAATTGGCCTCAAGAAATCGGCTCCCAAGGTCGTCAACTTCCAAAAAATTCAAGAAATTGTCCAAAAAAAGGAAGAAACTCCCTCTGAGTTCCTCAATAGATTAACTCAGGCCTTTCAACAATACACTAACTTAGATCCCAACTCTGAAGACTGCCAGCATGTCCTTATGACCTATTTCCTGGCCCAATCCTACCCCAACATTAAAACTAAACTTAAAAAATTAGAGCAGGGTCCTGCAACCCCTCAGACTGAAATCCTATCAGTGGCCTTCAAGGTTTTTCATAATTGGGAGGAGGAAAAAGAACGTCGAAAACACAAGGCCGACCACACCAACTTCCAGATGTTGGCCCGGCTTATTAAACCCCCTGGGCGCCCTCCCACAGCCTCCACCTCTAAGCCTCCACCTGGAGCCTACTTTAAATGTGGGAGGGAAGGACATTGGGCCAAGGCTTGCCCCACCCCCAGGCCACCCACCACTTCTTGTCCAAAATGCAAAAAGGGACATTGGGGATCTGATTGCCCCCTCGCCCGAAGGGGTGAGGGACCAACTGCCCCACAGTCCCCCGAACCATGGACACCACCTATGGTGGGCCTCGCTGAGGAGGACCGATGGAGCCTTGGGCCCTTCCCGACCATCTCTATAACAAAGCAGGAGCCCAGGGTATCCATGGTTGTGGACGGCCACCCAATATCTTTCCTCCTGGACACTGGAGCCACCTTTTCGGTCTTAAGGGAATATAAAGGCCCTACCACCTCCAGCAGCTCTCCTATAGTTGGGGTAGGAGGTAAACAAATCTTTCCCCAAAAAACCCCTCTTTTAACCTGCTGCCTTCAAGGCACTCAGTCCGTTTTCTCCCATTCCTTTCTAGTCATGCCACAATGCCCCGTCCCCTTGTTGGGTCGGGACATTCTATCACGACACCAAGTCTCCATTACTTTGCCCCTGTCCTCTTCCTCTTCCCCTGTTTCCTTCCTCCTAGCGCTAGTTCAAGCCCAAGATCCTACTAATTCCACCCCTCCAAAGAAGTCCTTACCCATCCTAATGCACCCTGTTAACCCCACAGTTTGGGACACTGCCAGCCCCCCTCTGGCCCAGTGTTCCCCTGTACACATAAAACTAAAAGACCCATCCAAATATATTTGTCAGGCTCAGTATCCATTAACCACAACAGCCCTCCTCGGGTTAAGCCCCATCATTCAGGACCTATTTAAAAAAAGGTATCTCCGTCCCACTCAATCCCCTTTCAATACTCCCATACTCGCTGTAAAAAAACCTAATGGCGCCTTTCGTCTCATCCAAGATCTCCACCTTGTTAACGCCGCTGTCATTCCCATTCACCCCCTTGTGCCTATCAAAACAGTTGGACCCCACTGTACGAGGCTGGGCACCCTGTTTAAGAGCCCTGGCAGCGGGGCAGTTACTGCATAAGGAGGCATCCAAATTAACATTTGGGGCACCTCTCACCATTCTCTCACCACATCACCTTAAAGACCTTCTTACCTATAAGGCTCTCCAATCCCTCCCACCTTCCAGAATCCTAACCCTCCTATCCTTGTTTCTGGAAAATCCTGCCCTATCCTTCACTACCAGCCCACCCCTAAATTCGGCCACCCTACTGCCTATACCAGATTCCCCCAACGTGCCTTTGCACAGCTGCGTAGAAAGCCTTCAAAATTTTATACCTTGCCACTCTTCCATCACTGAGGGACCCCTGTCTCACGCTGATCTCACATGGTTCACGGATGGGTCCTCATTCAAGGAAGGAAACACTCATTACGCAGGGTATGCCATAGTCTCCCTTGATTCGGGTATAGAAGCCCAAACTTTACCCAAGGGTACTACCGAACTTATCGCTGCCACGCGAGCCTGCGTTCTAGCTGAAGGAAAAACTCAACTTATACACTGACTCCAAATATGTCTTTCATATACTTCTCTCTCATGCCGCCATATGGAAAGAACGCGGTCTGCTTAACACCAAGGGTAACACAATCACCAACTCAGCTTTAATCTCCACATTAATTGAAGCATCCCATTTACCTTCTAAATTAGGAGTCATTCATTGCAGATCCCACCAGAGGGACGATTCCCCAATCACTCGCGGGAACTGTAAGGCTGACCTCGCCACACGCACTGCGGCACGGCACCCACAGACACAAAACCAACTTCCCATTCTTCCATACAGCCCCCAAGGTTCACAGACACCCTCTCAGCCTCAACCGCCTAATGATGATAAGTCCTCTCTCTTTCGCTTGCTCCATGACCTGTTTCACTCTAGCCCCCAAGCTTTATCCCAGTTTTTACAAGCCTTCTTCTCAGTCACCCCATCTGACAAAGCCCTCTTACAAAAAATTTCCTCCTCATGCACAATCTGCCAGCGTACCAATCCTAACACCCCTCTCAAACCTGGGCCATACCCCTCCCACCAGGCTAGAAGTCTCACACCCACGGCCGACTGGCAAGTCGATTTTACATACATGCCTTCCATCCTGCGCCTCAAATACCTCTTGGTGTTTGTTGATACCTTTTCAGGATGGGTAGAGGCATTCCCAACATCCAATAAAAAGGCCTCCACCGTAGCCCAGACTCTCCTTTCCCAAACCATCCCACGATTTGGGATGTCCACTTCCATTCAATCTGACAATGGACCTGAATTTACCGCCCAGGTAACACAGAGACTCTCCCAGTCTCTCTCTCTCCCCTGGCACTTAGATTGCCCTTACCGACCTCAGGCATCCAGAAAGGTAGAGAGAACCAACAGAACCTTAAAGGACATACTAACTAAATTGTCTCTGGAATTACACCTTGATTGGGTCCGTCTTCTACCTCTTGCTCTACTCAAGACCAGGGCTCTCCCAAAAAAGCCCTCCAATCTTTCCCCTTTTGAAGTCATGTATGGTAGGCCCCTCCTACCCCCGGGGATCACAGCAAGTGAAGGACCCATACCACCCACCATGGCCTTACCCTTGCTCTCCCACCTTCGCCGTCACTTTCCAAAAATAACCTTTCACTCAGCCCAGGCCAATTAGTATTCTACTCTCATGCGACCGCTCCTGGCAGCCGTCCCCTTAAACGCTTCCCTTCCTCAACCCCACCAGGGTCTTTCTTCTGGTGCAATGGAACTCTCTCTACCTCCATCCTGCCTAATCTTACTGCCCCATGCCTTCTTGTCACCATCGTCCCTCAACTCACTCTGTACTCCAATTCAGAACTGTTCTATCTTCTTCACCCACCCTCAAGACAAAAAAGGGCCGCCTTCCTCCCAGTCGTGGTCGGTATTTCCCTAACAACATCAGCGGTTGGAGCTGGCCTGTCGGGAGGAGCCTTAGGACACAGTTTATGGGCGGTCAAAGACATCAATGCTAAACTTGAAGGGGCTCTGACTTCCACTGCCGAATCTCTTTCCTCTCTACAGAGACAGATCACCTCTTTAGCTCAGGTCACCCTCCAAAACTGCAGAGCACTAGACCTCCTCACTGCAGAAAAAGGAGGTACTTGCATCTTCCTTGGGGAAGAATGCTGTTATTATATCAATGAATCTGGTCTAGTAGAAACAAACATCATCAAACTCACCGACTTAGCTTCCAGCCTACGAACCACATCCAGTTCTAACCCCTTTTCTTCTTTTATCTTAAACCCTATCCTAACTTGGATTTGGCCCATTTTGGGACCTCTAATCATTATCCTCATAACTTGCCTTTTCTTGCCCTGCATCATTAGGTTTCTTCAAACCCAAGTGAGAAAAATCTCTAATCAGGCCTTTAACCAGCTTTTGCTTAGAAACTACCAGCTTCTAGGTACCGATGAACCCCCCGCCTCATCTCGTGAGCGCCTCAGCCGATGCTGAAGAAACACCACCTTACAGAGGCCTACACGCCCTTGCCACCGATGCCTGGCTGCTCCCTCCAGTCTCCAACTACGAACAATGGAACCGGTGCATATTCGACTTGTGGCTTCAAGGAGCGTTTATGGACTTTTCCCCTTTTGAAATTACTTGTTTCTCCACCCTCCTTTGGGGTTTCATAATGGGTATTTATGTACCTTCTTCCCTTTGCCCCCCCCCCACAATGCCCCAGTTCAGCAGGAAGTAGCTCGATGACCTCAACGTCCCCTTTCCTAAAACAAGAAAAAGGGAGGAATGTAAGAACCCAAATGCCCCAAGGGATCACTCGGAGGAATGTAAGAACCCAAATGCCCCAAGGGATCACACCCTGATCCTTCTCGGCCACACCCACCCCAAGCCCCATGCGATATGCTAAGTAGGGATTGTATTTTAAGCCAATCAGCCTTCCCTTAAAGCCCTATATATGTGTGTGTGCTGCCTAATAAACGAGCTCTCTCTGGTGGATCGTCAACTGGTGTCGACTTGTCCTTTCATTACCAATGGTATGGTGTTACAATAGGGGGTAAGGATTGACGTCAAAAGACTAAATCTCTCACTGTGGAAGTTTGGCCATCAGCAGTAAATTGACGTTGGGTTGCAGAGAGGGTGGGATGAGGGTGACAGAGTCTCCCTGCTTGTGGGTCTATGGGAGCCTCATTTCTCATCACATGTGCTGACCCCCAACTCTACTCTTGGGGAAGCCTGCTCTAGAACTAACCAGAAAACACCAAGGGCCTGTACTGTGTTCGACCAGCTGAAATACAGTGGGAAGTATAGTTTGTGACCTCTAGCCTGCTAACATATTTTCTTTATTATTAGCCATAGTTATTAGTTTAACCTTGCTCGATGCCAAATCTTAAGACAATTAATTTTAAGCAACTGTGTCTGTCTTCAGCACACTCCCATCTGGAGAGGTTCACACCTGATCTCCTTTTTTCCCAAAAGCTTTGACTTGGTGTCTGATCCACAGATTGCAGTTGCCCCTTTTATGCCTTTCTGACCTGAATCAAGGGTTACATGTAGGCTCAGCCTTGCCTCCAGCCTCTGAGGCCAATTCTTTCTTCCATGGGGGGATTTAATGATGTTAACTCAGGACTCCTTTACAGCCTCCCACTCTGAGCCTGGGCACTAGTGACTGTGCTGTGCTTGGTCTTTGTGACTTAGTCTATGTGCAGGAGTCCTTGTCATGCTCCCTTGACCATGTTCCTGACTGGTCCTCTAGGAGTCCCCCTGTTCCTATTAACCAGCACCTTCTACTGCCAGGTGCTCAGGATCTGTCCTTTCTGCCTGCCTCTTCTTTTCATCTGCTCTGCCCCATGCGTCTGTTTGTTTTTAAGCCCCCATCACTCTGGGGTGAAAGCTGAGACTACGACCTGTGTCTGGCTGGTCCTGTGTACCCCCCTGGGAAGAGCCTGAGTGTCTGTTGAGCTCCCTTCACGGCTCTTTCTTGTTGGTGCCGCCCAGGCCCAGTGATCTCTGACAGTACTTGCAAAATAAGAGAGTGCTGGCTGCTGGGAAGTTTAGACTTACTGCAAATTAGAAGAATTAAGATAATTAAAATATATGTATCTTGTTCACAAGGAACATAAAGAAATCAGTCTTCCATATCTTTGCCTCTAATTTTTTTTGTCAATTAGTCATACTATTTTTCATGTTGATTTTAAAACTTGGTTCATGGGGGGACGGAGATTCAGTTACTATTTCTGAGTCATTCACACTTGGATTTGGAAAAAGAAGTTGGAAGAGTACTTAATATCTGGAAAGTATTCTAATGGGCCCATAAAGCCCTCAGAGCCATTTTCCTCATGGATTGGGCGTGGAATGAATGGACATCCTGGGATCCACTTCCCGTTTCCCCTTCTCCACTGGTAGAAGAAATCGAGGTTGTAAAGCAGGAGTTTGGCAATTCATGGTGCTTCGTGCTCATTTCCACGTTTAAACCATGACTTCTCAGTTGTGCAGTGACTGAGACCCAGTGCAGGGAGTTTAATGGATTATGGGGCTTCTTAGATTGGAATCCAACTCATCATTGAAAAGATAAAGTATATTTCTGCTATGGATTAGGGAGAGCCATCTGATTACATTTGAAATGTTTTCTGTTTTTTGGTAAACTTTTGTTAAATCATAACCCTTCTATTCCAGAGAAAGTGATACTTTACAAAAGAGAGATTCATCTTGAAAAAATTCACATGTAATTATAGTTCAGGATTTGGAAGTTCCTGATGAAAACAAATGTGAATAGTAATTTTTTGAAATACTCTATGTGCATTTCCAGCTGTAAGTGGTGTTCCACTGGTCTCTTACTGCAGGATTCAAGACATCTGCAAAGTCTCCCCAAATGAGTCCTGGGGATGGGTCTCCCAGGAGCTCACAAGCAAGTGTTATGGGTAAGTGCGTTCCCCAAAGACCATGTTGAAACTTAATCCTTACTGTGACAGTGTTAAGAGGGTGGGAAATCCTACTATGGTAATTGAAAATTGGGGCCTATGAGAGGTGATTAGATTGTGAGAACTGTACCCTTGTGAATGGATTAATCCATTGATGGTTTAATGGGAGTAATGGGCATGGTTCAGATGGCTTTAAAAAGAGAGCAAGTGAGAGGTTAGTCCCTCTCTCTCTCTGCTTCTGCCATTCTCTCCATGTTATACCCCACGTTGCTATAGGTCACCACCAGGTAAAGGCCCTCACCAGATGTGTTCCCTGGACTTGGGACTTCCCAGCCTCTGAAACTGTAAGCAATAAATTTCATTTCTTCATATATCATGCAGTTTCAGGTATTTTGTTATAAGTGACAGAACATGGACTCATACAGCAGGTCTGCCCAGCACCATGTGGCCCCTCCATTTTCTCCCTCTCTTGCTCAGTGGTGGGGGGTTGCCTCCTCTGCACCTCCCCAGGATGCTCTGCACCGTCTCTGGTGTGCAGCGGTGGCACCCCTTCTGCTGTTCTCTGTGGCCAGAGCTAGGCACCCCCATCACTGCTGGGCTCCCCCACCTCTTCCACACTGCTACAGCTGCCCAGAGTACTTAGGATGCTGAGTCACTCTGCAGTCCATGCTGTCCCCTTTTGTCCCCAACATATTACTGTGAAAATTTCCACAGACAGAAGAGTGTAAAGAACTGCTCTGTGAACTCTCATCTGCCCACACTGGATGTCACGGTTGTTAGCACTTAGCTCTATTTCCTTTACACACATCTCTGTGTCACCATCCACCCACCCATCTTAATGTACTTACACTTTTCAAAGTAGGCAGAAACATCAGTGCCCTTCGTCCCTATGCATGTCATTCACTGGAGTTAATATTTGCTTATGTTCTTTTGTGTTCTGTTAGCTGCACGGCCCTGAGTGTTGGTGTTGCATGGAGTTTTAAAAGAAAGCAACTCATTCTCTGTTTACCCATAGGCCCCCCACCCCTGCCCCTGCCTCAATCTCTCCTCAGGAATTGGATCTAAATCCATAGAGTGCTGGACCAAAGATGCATCTGAGTAAAGAAATTGCCTTTTCATCTTTATTTTTTTTTTCTTCCAAATTTTATTTTATTTTGTCAATATCCAATGTGGTTGATTATTGTGGCCCATTACTGAAACCTCCCTCCCAACAACCTCATATCTTTTCCCTTGTATCAACTTCAAGGAATTGTAATTATTATGTCTTCTTCCCTCACTACCCACCCAGTTTTTCTGTGTATTTATTTATTTATTTATTTTTAGCTCCCACAAATAAGTGAGAACATGTGATATTTCTCTTTCTCTGCCTGCCTCGTTTCACTTCATATAATTTTCTCTAAGTCCATCCATGTTGATGTAAATGGCAGTATTTCATTCTTTTTTATAGCTGAGTAGTATTCCATTGTGTAGATCTGCCACATTTTCCTATCCACTCATCTGATGATGGACATTTGGGCTGATTCCTGCTCTTAGCTATTGTAAAGGGTGCTGCGATGAACATTGGGGAACAGGTATACCTTCAACTTGAAGATTTCCATTCCTCTGGGTATATTCCCAGCAGTGGGATAGCTGGGTCATATGGTAGATCTATCTGCAATTGTTTGAAGAACCTCCATACCATTTTCCACAGAGGCTGCACCATTTTGCAGTCCCACCAACAATGTATGAGAGTTCCTTTGTCACCACAACCTTGCCAGCATTTATCATTCACAGTCTTTTTTGTTTGTTTGTTTTGTTTTGTTTTGTTTGTTTGTTTTTTAAATTTTATTTTGTCGATATATATTGTGGCTGATTATTGCTCCCCATCTCCAAAACCTCCCTCCCTTCTCCCTCCCCCCCCCAACAATATCCTTTCTGTTTGCTTGTTGTATCAACTTCAAGTAATTGTGGTTGTTATATCTTCTTCCCCCCCCCCCGGTTGTGTGTGTGTGTGTGTGTGTGTGTGTGTGTGTGTGTGTGTGTGTGTGTGTGAATTTGTATGTTAATTTTTAGCTCCCACCAATAAGTGAGAACATGTGGTATTTCTCTTTCTGTGCCTGACTCGTTTCACTTAATATAATTCTCTCAAGGTCCATCCATGTTGTTGCAAATGGCAGTATTTCATTCGTTTTTATAGCTGAGTAGTATTCCATTGTGTAGATATACCACATTTTCCGTATCCACTCATCTGATGATGGACATTTGGGCTGGTTCCAACTCTTAGCTATTGTAAAGAGTGCTGTGATGAACATTGGGGAACAGGTATACCTTCGACTTGATGATTTCCATTCCTCTGGGTATATTCCCAGCAGTGGGATAGCTGGGTCGTATGGTAGATCTATCTGCAATTGTTTGAGGAAACTCCATACCATTTTCCATAGAGGCTGCACCATTTTGCAGTCCCACCAACAATGTATGAGAGTTCCTTTGTCACCACAACCTTGCCAGCATTTATCATTCGCAGTCTTTTTGATATTAGCCATCCTAACTAGTGAGACGGTATCTCAGTGTGGTTTTGATTTGCATTTCCCGGATGCTGAGTGATGTTGAGCATTTTTTCATATGTCTGTAGGCCATTCATATATCTTCCTTTGAGAAATGCCTATTTAGCTCTTTTGCCCATTTTTTAATTGTGTTGCTTGTTTATTTCTTGTAAAGTTGTTTGAGTTCCTTGTATATTCTGTATATTAATCCTTTGTCAGATGTATATTTTGCAAATGTTTTCTCCCACTCTGTTGGTTGTCTTTTAACTCTGTTAATTGTTTCTTTTGCTGTGCAGAAGCCTTTTAGTTTGATATAATCCCATTTGTTTATTTTTCCATTGGTTACCCGTGCTTTTGGGGTTGTATTCATGAAGTCTGTGTCCAGTCCTATTTCCTGAAGTGTTTCTCCTATGTTTTCTTTAAGAAGTGTTATTGTTTCAGGGTGTATATTTAATTCTTTAATCCATTTTGAGTTGATTTTAGTATATGGTGAGAGGTATGGATCTAGTTTCATTCTCCTGCATATGGATATCCAGTTATCCCAGCACCGTTTGCTGAAGAGACAGTCCCTTCCCCAGTGAATAGGCTTGGTGCCTTTGTCAAAGATCAGATGGAAGTGAGTGTGTGGGTTGATTTCTGGATTCTCTCTTCTATTCCATTGATCAGTGTGTCTGTATTTATGCCAGTACCATACTGTTTTGGTTATTATAGCTTTGTAGTATAGCTTAAAGTCAGGTAGTGTTATGCCTCCAGCTTTATTTTTTTTTTGCTCAGCATTGCTTTGGCTATGTGTGGTCTTTTATTGTTCCATATAAATGTCTGGATAGTTCTTTCCATTTCTGAGAAAAAATGTCTTTGGAATTTTGATGGGGATTGCATTGAATTTGTTTATCACTTTGGGTAGTATGGACATTTTCACTATGTTGATTCTTCCAATCCAAGAGCATGGGATATCTTTCCATCTTCCTGTATCCTCTCTAATTTCTCTCAGCAGTGGTTTGTAGTTATCATTATAGAGATTTTTCACCTCCTTGGTTAATTCAATTCCTAAGTATTTTATTTTTTTGGTGGCTATTGTAAATGGGCAGGCTTTCTTGATTTCTCGTTCTGCATGTTCACTATTGGAGAAAAGAAATGCTACTGATTTTTTGTGTTGATTTTGTATCCTGCTACTGTGCTGAAATCATTTATCAATTCCAACAGTTTTTTTGTAGAGGTTTTAGGCTGTTCGATATGTAGGATCATGTCATCTGCAAAGAGGGACAGTTTGACTTCATCTTTTCCAACCTGGATGCCCTTTATTTCCTTCTCTTCTATGATTGCTCTGGCTAGTACTTCCAACACTATGTTGAATAGGAGTGGTGAGAGTGGGCATCCTTGTCTAGTTCCTGTTCTTAAAGGAAAAGCTTTCAGCTTTTCCCCATTCAGGATGATATTGGCAGTGGGTTTATCATATATGGCTTTAATTATGTTGAGATACTTTCCCTCTATACCTAACTTACAGAGGGTCTTTGTCATGAATGAGTGCTGAACTTTATCAAATGCTTTTTCAGCATCTATAGAGATGATCATATGGTCCTTGTGTTTGAGTTTATTAATATGGTGTATCACATTTATTGATTTGCGTATGTTGAACCAACCTTGCATCCCTGGGATGAATCCCACTTGATCGTGGTGAATAATTTTACGTATGTGTTGCTGTATTCTGTTTGCTAGTATTTTAGTGAGGATTTTTGCATCTATATTCTTCAAGGATATCGGCCTTTAGTTTTCTTTTTTGGTTATATTTTTACCTGGTTTTGGTATCAGGATGATGTTTGCTTCATAGAATGAGTTTGGGAGATTTGCATCCGTTTCAACCTTTTGGAATAGTTTGTAAAGAATCGGTGTCAATTCCTCTTTGAATGTTTGGTAAAATTCTGCTGTGAATCCATCTGGTCCTGGGCTTTTCTTTGTTGGGAGCCTTCTGATAACAGCTTCAATCTCCTTTATTGTTACTGGTCTGTTCAAATTTTCTACGTCTTCATGGTTCAGTTTTGGGAGCTTGTGTGTATACAGAAATTTATCCATTTCCTCCAGATTTTCAAATTTGTTGACATATAGTTGTTTATAGTAGTCTTGAATGATTCCTTGTATTTCAGATGAATCAGTTGTAATATCACCTTTTTCATTTCTAATTTGTGTTATTTGGATCTTCTCTCTTCCCTTTTTAGTTAGCCATGCTAATGGTTTGTCAATTTTATGTGTCTTTTCAAAAAACCAACATTTTGATTCGTTGAAATTTTTATTGTTTTTGGTTTTCAATTTCATTCAGTTCTGCTCTGATCTTAATGATTTCTTTCCGTCTGCTAACTTTAGGTTTGGATTGTTCTTGTTTTTCTAGTTCTTTAAGGTGAAGTGTTAGGTTGTTCACTTGCCATCTTTCCATTCTTCTGAAGTGAGGATTTAATGCAATAAATTTCCCCCTTACTACTGCTTTTGCAGTATCCCACAGGTTTTGGTATGATGTATCATTGTTTTCATTAGTTTCAAGAAATTTTTTGATTTTCTGCTTGATTTCTTCTTGGACCCATATGTCATTAAGTAGAATGCTGTTTAATTTCCATGTGTTTGTATAGTTTCCAGAGTTTCATTTGTTATTAATTTCTAGTTATAATCCATTGTGGTCTGAGAAAATACATGGGATACTTCCAATTTTTTTGAATTTATTGAGACTTGATTTGTGATCTAATATGTGATCTATCCTGGAGAATGATCCATGTGCTGATGAGAAGAATTAATATTCTGAGGTTGTTGGATGGAATGTTCTGTAGATATCTGCCAATTCCAATTGGTCTAGAGTATTGTTTAGATCTTGTGTTTCTCTACTAATTCTTTGCCTAGATGATCTGTCTAATATTGACAGTGGGGTGTTCAGGTCCCCTGCTATTATGGTATTAGTGTCTATTTCCTTCTTTAGGTCTAATAGAGTTTGTTTTATAAATCTGGCTGCTCCAACATTGGGTGCGTACATATTTACGATTGTTATGTCTTCTTGATGCATCAGTCCTTTTATCATTAAGTAGTGTCCCTCATTGTCTCTTTTTATGGTTTTTAGTTTAAAGTCTATTTTTTCAGATATAAGAATAGCTACTCCAGCTCGTTTTTCTTTTCTGTTTGCATGGTAAATCTTTTTCCATCCTTTCACTCTTAGTCTATGTGAATCTTTATCTGTGAGGTGGGTCTCTTGTAGGCAGCATACAGTTTGGTCCTCCTTTTTGATCCAGTCAGCCAGTCTGTGTCTTTTGATTGGGGAATTTAAGCCTTTTACATTAAGAGTTGCTATTGAAAGGTGTTGATTTAATCCTAGCATTTATTGGTTGTTTGGTTGTCTTAGGTGTCTTTTGTTCCTTGCTTTCTGATTTACTGTTTGGTTTCTGTGTTTGTTGGTTCCTTAGGTTGTAGATAGCGTTTTTGTTTGATTGTTTCCTCTTCATGAATGCCATTTTTATTATACTAGTGGGTTTTTATTTTTCTTGGGTTTTTATGGCAGTGGTAGTTATTTTTCAGGAACCAAACCCAGTACTCCCTTGAGGATTTCTTGTAAGGGTGGTCGTGTGGTAGTGAACTCCTGCAGTTTTTGTTTGTCTGAGAAATATACTATTTGCCCTTCATTTCGGAAGGATAGCCTTGCAGGGTAGAGTATTCTTGGCTGGCAATCTTTGTCTTTTAGTATTTTGAAAATATCATCCCATTCCTTTCTAGCTTTTAGGGTTTGCGATGAGAAGTCTGATGTTAGCCTGATTGGGGCTCCCTTATAGGTGATTTGACGCTTCTCTCTTGCAGCTTTTAAGATTCTCTCTTTGTCTCTGAGTTTTGCCAATTTGACTATAACATGTCTTGGAGAAGGCCTTTTTGGGTTGAATACATTTGGAGATCGTTGAGCTTCCTGGATCTGAAGATCTGTGATTTTTCCTATACCTACCTGGGAAGTTTTCTGCCACTATTTTGTTGAATATGTTTTCAATGCAATCTCCATTTTCCTCCCCTTCTGGAATACCCATGACTCAGATATTTGAACGCTTAAGGTTGTCTGATATCTCTCTCAGATTTTCTTCAATGTCTTTTATTCTTTTTTCTTTTTTTTTTTATCTGCTTGTGTGATTTCTAACAGCCCATCTTCAAGTTCAGAGGTTCTCTCTTCAACTTCGACAAGCCTGTTCTTATACTCTCCGTTGTGTTTTTTATTTTGCTGAATAACTTCTTCAGTTCAGCAAGTTCTGCTACATTTTTTTTAGGACACTGATTTCCTTGTACATTTCCTCTTTGAGATCCTGTATACTTTTCCTCATTTCATTATGATGTCTAGCTGAGTTTTCTTGTATCTCATTCAGTTTCCTTAGAATTATCACTCGAAATTCCTTGTCAGTCATTTCCAAGGCTTCTTGTTCTATAGGATCTAGAGTTTGAGATTTATTAACTTTTGGTGGTGTACTTTCTTTATTTTTTGTATTTCTGGTATCTTTTTTTTGATGTTTGTTCATTGTGGCAGGGGGTTTCACAGTCCACCAGTTTCAGACTATTGACTAACTAAGATGTTGCTGTGGTTGCCAATTTGGTATGGCTACCTCCGTGACTGCTCAGTTGGCCTCTAGTGCCTTCTGTGTATGGTTGCCTATGGTCTTGGGCCTCTCCGGGGAGCCGCCTTTCTGGTCAGCTTGGACTCTGCTGGGCTGCTGGATCACGTACCACAGGGTGTGTGATCTCTGTTGAGCTTTCACTTCCCGTACATTACTTCTCCCTGTTCCGTGTGCTCTGGCCCAGGCTGTTGCATCATGCAGTGGTGACCCCACAGGGTGTGTGGTTTCTGTAGAGTCTCCGCCTCCCTGGCCACACGTCTCCCCACTCTGTGTGCAGTGGGCTGGGCTGGGACGTGTCTTCTGCAACCCTCGTCTATCAGCTGGGCCTTCAGGACCGTGCTCGGCACCACCTCGCCCAGGATGTCTACCAGGTTTCTGCTAGGCACAGATGACCGGTCACTCTGGGTGCCTTTGTAGCACTGTGTAGATCTTTCTCGGGACTTGTTCACCTTTGTATCCCCCCCGGCATGGACCGAGTCTAGCGCTCGCCTGCAATCAGCTCTCTGGCAGGTTCAAGTGGATTTGGGAACTCTCCTACCACACTATTCCCAACCAGAAATTGGTTAGGCGCTTTTCCGAACTGGTGGCCGCAGAGATGGTATCTGCCTCCCAGTAACAGGATGTTTACTGGGGGCCGGAGTCCAGGGTGTGGTGGAGTGACAGTCGGCCCCCCCTGTACTTCCTTGCCCTCCCAACACTGGCCAGGGACGTCCCATGCCATCAGCCCCGCCAGAGAACCACAGAGGGGGTGGGAGGGGAGGCCAGCCTGCAGGCCCCGGGAAGCCCCGTGCCGGGGCAAGCAAGTGGGAAGGCTCAGTGAGGAGCCGAGCCGGGCGGAGCTGCCACCACCTGGGAAAATGGAGGCAACCCCGGGGCGGTGAGTGGCCTTGTGATGCAGGCAGAAGCTGGGTGGGCGTCAGCCCCCCCCCGAGCAGGGCTGGGCCAGGGGTCACTCACAAGGCTGTGTCAGGTTGGGCGCTCACTCTCTGCCTCTGGTTTGTCGCCTTCCCCGTTCTTGGCCGCCGCCACCTCGGGCTGCTTGTTCGTTCCCGCGGCGCGACTCAGGCACTCCCAGGAATCTTCTTTTATGCTGGCCTGAAACCTCGAATCCTGAATAGGGCAGCTGGCCGCCTTCAGCGTGGCCCCGGCCTCCGGGATCCTGTCTGCATCCACAGCAGCCCTGGCGCTGTGTTCCCTGTTTAGAGACTCACTTTTGCAGCTATGAAACAGTTCTTTTCCTGCTCCATTCTTCAAAGCTGTTGCCTGTAAATGAGGCAGCCTCTCCTGCCGAGGGCAAAGTGGCGGTCACCCCCACGACCGGCCAGCAGCAGCGGTCCTCCCTTAAGAGATGGCAAGAGGAAGGTCCACAAGTTTCCCGGCTGCCTGAGGCCCAGTGGCCGCCTTTTCCACCTCAGCTACTCTGCGCCAACTGCCACAGCCACCGCCATCTTGAAAATCCCTTTCTTTCTGATTTACTGTTTGTTTTCTGTGTTTGTTGGTTCCTTGGGTTGTAGATAGCCTTTTTGTTTGTTTGTTTTCTCTTCATGAATGCCATTTTTATTAAACTAGTGGGTTTTGATTTTTCTTGGGTTTTAATGGCAGTGGTAGTTATTTTTCAGGTACCAAACCCAGTACTCCCTTGAGGATTTCTTGTAAGGGTGGTCATGTGGTAGTGAACTCCCACAGTTTTTGTTTGTCTAAGAAATATACTATTTGCCCTTCATTTCAGAAGGATAACCTTGCAGGGTAGAGTATTCTTGGCTGGCAATCTCTGTCTTTCAGTATTTTGAATATATCATCCCATTCCTTTCTGGCTTTTAGAGTTTGTGATGAAAAGTCTGATGTTAGTCTGATTGAGGCTCTCTTATAGGTGATTTGACACTTCTCTCTTGCAGCTTTTAAGATTCTCTCTTTGTCTTTGAGGTTTGCCAATTTGACTATAACATGTCTTGGTGAAGACCTTTTTGGGTTGAATAAATTTGGGGATCTTTGAGCTTCCTGTATCTGAAGATTTGTGTCTTTTCCTATACCTGGGAAGTTTTCTGCCAGTATTTTATTGAATATATTTTCAATGCAATCTCCTTTTTCCTCCCCTTCTGGAATACCCATGACTTGGATATTTGAGTGCTTAAGGCTGTCTGATATCTCTCTCAGATTTTTTTCAATGCCTTTAATTCTTTTTTCTTTTTCTTTCTTTCTTTCTTTTTTTTTTTTTTTGTCTGCCTGTGTTATTTCAAACAGCCCATCTTCAAGGTCAGAAGTTCTCTCTTCTGCTTCTGCAAGCCTAGTTGTTAAACTCTCTGTTGTGTTTTTTATTTTGTTGAATGAATTCTTCAGTTCAGCAAGCTCTGCTACATTCTTTTTCAGGTCAATTGATTTCCTTGTACATTTCTTTTTTCAGGTCCTGTATTCTTTTCCTCATTTCACTGTGTTGTCTAACTGAGTTTTCTTATATTCCATTCAGTTTCCATAGAATTATCACTCGAAATTCCTTGTCAGACATTTCAAGGGCTTCTTGTTCTATAGGATCTAGAGCTTGAGAGTTATTACCCTTTGCTGGTATTCTTTCTTGATTTTTCATATTTCTGGTATCTTTCCTTTGATGTTTAGTCATTGTGGTGGGGGGTTTCATAGTCCACAGTTTTGACATGATTGTCTGGCTAGGATGTTGCTGGGGTTGCCAATTTTGTATGGCTACCTCAGTGTCTGCTCAGTTGGCCACTAGTGCCTTGCATGTGTGGTCTTGGGCCTTGGGCCTCTCCGGGGAGCCACCTCTCTGGTCAGTATGCACTCGGCTGGGCTGCCGGGTCACACGGTGGCACCGCAGGGTGTTTGGTCTCTGCAGAGCTTCTGCCTCCCCTGCTGGACATCTCCCTGCTCCGTGCGCACTGGGCTGGGCTGCTGTATCGCGTGGTGTTGGCACCGCAGGGTGTGTGGTCTCTGTGGAGCTTCTGCCTCCCTTGCTGGACTTCTCCCTGCTCCGCACACACTGTGCCAGTCTGCTGGGTCACACAGTGGCACCACAGAGCATGTGGTCTCTGTGGAGCTTCCACCTCCCCTGCTGGACATCTCCCTGCTCCATGCGCACTCTGCCTTTTCTCTTTACAATCAAGGCACAGCTTCTGGGAAAGCTTGTCTTTCTGCTTCTTTTCAGGTGAGGTGTGTTGTCTCCCTGGAGGCTCCTGAGCTCTCAGGTAAACGGACCCTGATGGGCCCTTCCCCAGTGACCTTCAGACCTGAGGTCCCCAGAGGCTGCAGCAGCTGCTCCTGCTGGAGTGGCTGCCACTCGCCTGTGGAGTGCAGGGAGAGTTTGGAAGGCTTCTCACTCCCAGAGCTGGAGTCTATCAGGAGGCATGCATTGCTCAAAAAAAAAGGTAGAACAATGAGTGGGTATCAGAATGAGAAGTGGCCTGGTCACTACTCAGAGGTGACCTGGACACCCCAAGGAGCACTGTCTGTCACAGTCAGCAGACCTAAGATGTCCTGTGCACCTTCCACTGCCAAGCCCTGGGAGGAGCGCCCGCTGTGTCCATCTACTGTAATTGCCACAGTGTTCAAACTGGCCTGTTATGTCCCCTCTGCACAGATGAGACTAGTTGATGACCATGGTCTTAACACCTATGATAAAGATATATATAAATCCAGCCATAGGAGCTAGTCAGGGAAGTTCTTCTGGCAGAATTTATCCCTGAGAAAGGGGGATTGGTATTTTAAAATGTGGGATTTTATTATTATTCAGGTACCATGAGGTCAACAGATGGGGAGACAATTGCCACTGAAAAGATAGTTTGTCACCGACATGTCCCCAGAGGAGGGGGCAGGCCATGCTGTGCAGGGCCACTTGGGGAAGTGTGGGGGTCAGTCAAGAGGCAGAGGGAGTGAGGGGGGACATGGGCAAGAGCCCTTCCTGAGGGTTCCATGGGGAGGAGCAGGTGAGACGGGGAGCGGGCTTGGGATTGGCTAGTGTGGATAACAGGTGGGCTCTGGGGTGTAGGGGCTGTCTCTAGCTGTCTGGTACCTGGCCTGGGGCGATCAGGGCAGGGGACTAGCAGCCTGGAGTGTGAGAGCTCGTACAGCAGGTGGGGTGCATGTGCACGTGGGTGCTGGATTGGGTGGTCCACATGTGAAAGGCACACTTACAGGCGAGTCACCTGCTGTCTCTGAAAACTGACTAGCCCTGGGAGGAGCAGTCCCTCCGTTGTCAGTGAGGCCCCAGATGTCCAAACATCACCATCATGTGCTTGGTACAGTGCAATGGGTGAGAAGACCCGATCAAGTGGATTTGAATGTCATCCCCCAGCGATAAAACCCAAGCACTCTCGGGTCCCCTACAAGCTGTCAATCAACATATTCCTGAATATTTGGGAAAACTAGACTTGGAGGCCTGGAACAATACTCCAGAGCCTCACGGGGCCCAGTGATACTGTAACACTCCCTCTTACAGATCACAGGGAAGTGGCCACTGGCTGCTGCCCTCAGGCTAGCAGGAGCTGCCCCAGCTCCTGCACTAACAGCTATCTGCTGGTCAGAGGGGTGCCGTGTGCCAGAGCAAGACTGAGGCCTCCTGGACAGGACCCACTAGGCAGCCCTGCTTGCTGGCAGCAAAGGACTTCTGCTCTCCTGCCTCTTGGTGCCTCCCAGCTCTCTCCACAGGGTTAGGGACAGACAGTGGAGGCAGGCTCCACGTGGGCAATCCCTTTTAACTTGCTGGTATGTATCCCTGTGTGGGTGTGAGGGGAACACAGAGCTTATTCATAGGTTAGGACTCTTTCTCTTGAGGGAGCTGCTGTGGAGGGTGTAGATGTGACCAGCACCAGGGCAAGGTGAGGACAGTGTGAGCCTGGGCACTGACTGTAGAGCCACGACTTTCTAGGCCTTGAAGGCCTTGCTTGCAACTTGCCATTTGAGCCCCACATGGCTTTTCATTTCTCATCTAACTTTGAGCCATTTTCCTGTTCCTTATCAATTGTCTCCATAGTATAAGACAGGAAAATGCTCAATTCTGATATTTTTGAGAAGCTGAAGGAGAAATATTGGGTTATTCATGAAGTTCAATTTTCTGTGTTATTCACTCCTGTGGAGAGTCATGAGAGTTTAGTTAGGCTGGATGATTACAGAATTAAAGAATGAAGGTTCCAGTCAAGATGGCAGAATAGACAATCTCCAGTGTCATTCTCTCCCACAAATCAACAAATTTACAACTATAAAAATGTAACAACAGCCAAGCTTGGGCCACTGGAGCTCAGGGGAAGAGGAGGAGAGACCTACGGAGTACATAAAAGCAGGAGAAGCCATGATGAGAGAAAGAAAAAACTGCTCGGAGCATTTCAGGACATGGCCACTTTAAGTCTGGAGCTGCTGAGCACATGGAGCAGGAGCCAGCAGAAGCTGCAGCTGTGCCATTTGTATGGAGTTGCTTGGAGGTGGCAGGGGAGAAGAGGGTCTTGGTGGCCCCAAGGACAGCAAGACCACTAATGGGGTTCCCGTGGACCCACGCAGGAGTGAGGAGCCAGAACAGCTGAAAAAGGGGAGCCATTCAGAGGCCAGTGAGTCATTGCAAGGGACCGGCACAGGGCCCATCCCATGGGAAGTGTTTGGAGCATGGGTGGTGGCAGAGTTGGGTCCACTGGAAGAATACTAGGGCACAGCAAGGACAGCTGACCTGCCCCGCAACCAGCGTAGGACCACTCAGAGGAGATGGGTCAGGAATGCAGAATTGCATGGGGTGCAGTTTGATGGAAAGATTCAGGCCCAGACCAGAGTTTCTATACAACCCAGGTGCACCCAGTCTCTGGAGAGTCAGAAGTACCTATAAAGTCAACCATTAAACCCCGAGCTGCACAAAAAGTCTTCCCTTGGGAAACAGTAGCAAAGCAATAATTTAGCTCAACCACATAGCTCAAGCACTGGTCCCCACGGGAAGTTCCCTCATTTTAGAAGTAAGCAAAGGACAAAAAATTAGTTCCAGCCTAGGCACACCACCAGCACCTCAGGGGCCCCCTTGGGGGCCCAGGTTATGGAGTTGGGGACCGGACCCCCCCCGCCCACACCCAGGCACACCGCCAGCACCAAGCAGCATGCCAAAAACATCACCTCCATGTGGGTGACCCACCACAGCCACCACAGTAACCACAGCTGCTGCAAAAGTGGCTAGACATCACAACCACCACGTAGATGGCCTGCCAGCCACTGGAGTGTATTGACACAAGGAGAGTCACCAGCAGAGACCAAAGAAAAGAAGAGGATGTCTCTCTTGACAAAGCCCATTCCAGAGTGACAGAAGCAGCATCTGCTATATAATAATATTGGGGGACCTGAACACACCACTCAGCATCAGACAGATCATCTAGGCAACAAATCAACAGAGTAACCATTACTCTTTCAGAGGGAGAGAAGAAATCTAGGGTTATTGGTGGGAGGGAGAGGGAGAGGGGGATCAGGAGAGACTGGACAAGGGGCATAAAGAATAAGTACAATTTGTAACAATATGCATACTAGTAATATTGATTTGATCAACACATGTCAACATTGAATCCCAAAAATATGTATAATCAATTATGATTCAATAAAAAAAAAAGAATTAAAGAATGAAATAGCAAGAAAGAGGTCTTGGAGATAATCTAACTTGGTTCCTTCATTTGAGCAGGGTAGGGACCCTCTTTCAATGTTCTTACATTGTGTACTGATGTCAACACACACTCTAGACTGTGAGCTACCTGATTGTGTGTAGTCTTATTTCCTCAGAGTCTGGACTGTGCCCGGCACAAAGGAGCTTTCAAAACCTGTTCGTTGAATGGATGGATGGATGAACGAATCCCTGGCCAAACTCACACATCTAATCCTGTGGCTCCAGGCAGAAGCCACATCCTGTCATTCCATGTACAACCTTCTGTCTAATATGCATACTGCCTCAGCAATATTTATTTTAATTAAATTTTGACATTGCTCTGAAGTTAAGTATTATGAGATCCATTCTCTGGCCACCTTCCCGAGAAGCAAAGGTGGCCCTCGGAATAGCTCTGGCAGAAGGAAGAGCATATTGCCTAAACTCCTTTGTGTGAGGCCTGTTCCTGCCATTTCCTAGCTGGTTACCTTAGAGCAACTCACTGAACCTTGTTGACCCTCAATTTTTTCACCTGTAAAATGGGAAGGTCGTACTGATCCTGCCAATTTCACAGGATCGCAGTGAAGTTCAAAAGCCCAGCCATGAATTCGAAAGCCCTTTATCAGCAGCGATGCCTGGCAGGCACAAAGTGTGAGAGCCTCCAGCACCAAGGTATGGGGAGGGGAGGTCACTGTGGCTCTGCCCCTCGGCTGGTCTTGAAATGCTCTTCAGGGACTAATGCTTCTAGAGAGAAGGCGAGGGTGGTGTCCACGTGGTCACTGTGAAGATGCATGTGCATTATTTGGGGGAGGGGGAGGAAATGGGAACTCGGAGGTGATTGGAGGGTCAAAAAAGAGGAGAGAAAAGGAAAGCCCATGGGGTTGGGGCATCCCTGTGGACGGCTGGAGTGTCTGTGTGCACCCCAACACCATGGGTTGCATGGGTGGGCACAGAGCCCAGAGATTGCCTCTCTGGTGACACTGAACAGCCTGTGTGTTTCCTTATCCTTTGCAGATAGGGCACAAGCTGCGTTGGCAACAGCTGGCAAAATACTGCCCACAGGCAAAGAAATCACACATTCAAGGATATGTGTATCTGGCGAGAAATAAAAACTTGGAAAGTAGGTTTTTGTGGCCAACAAAATTCTATATAACGTTAAAATAATAGGCTGATTTAGTAAAACTGGTTAAAAAAAAAGTCAGGTAAGCCGGCCTTGTGAATTCATACAGATCAAACAACTGACCATCGCTTGAACGCTCAACTTTTTAGCTAGTTCCTTCGTTGGCTTGTTGACGTAACATGTGTCTGAGAGAAGAAAGCTGCTCAGAGATCTCAGAGCCATCGCCAGAGAGAAGAGCAGGCTCAGGCTGGCCGGGCACCGCGCCGCGGATACTCATTCTCGGGCAGGCCGGGCACCGCGGTGTTGACACCGGGGCTGCGGGCAGGCGGGTGGAGGAGGGACGAACCAGGCCATCCGTCCAGTGTCTTAGTGCGCACAGCTCGGCCTCAGCTGCTGCCCTTCCAGAGCCTTTACCAGCAGCCACCAACAGGTACTTATCAGATGCTGGTGACCCCAAAGCATAAGAGGGTGGGGAGGATTTCATTTTAATTAGCTTTCCGATACGTTTATTTAGAAAAAGAAGAAAAGTTCATGGCAGGAATGCTCTAATTAAGCTATTAGCCAACCTGGGTGGAGTGCAAGGAAATCTTTAAAACAACAATTGTGCAGACACTCGGTAGCTTTTGACCTTTCAATTGTGAATTTGTGACAATAGATCTCTTATGTCTCTTGGTAGATATTTCTCCCAATTATAAAATAATATGTCTGACTCTAATTAGGAGTGAGTCAATGTCACTTTGGCAAATGCGTAAAAATACTGAGTTGTCAACTATTTTAAAACAAATAAAGCTTTTCTTTACACACATTTTGCCTGTATTTACTAAATTCTTACTTTAATAATATTATAGGATGAGGGTAAGAAAGAACTTTTGTGGACTTAAAAGTGCTCAATGGTCAGATTCTCAGAAATATTTGTAATTAATACACTTTCTCTTCAACAGCATTAAGACTGGTTGGCCATCCCCTTAATAATAGTTTATTATTAACTACTTAACTTACCCTCATCTTTGTTAATACCATTAATCTGTTTATAACCAGCACAAAGGACTTTCCAGCCTAATATGTCAAGACTGATTCTCAATTGCTGGATCTAAGTTAGTGAGATATAACTTAATAGTGTCTTCTTTTTAAAATCAAACTGCTGTCTTTAGTTTGTGCTAAAAATATAAGTTTTCTGGAGAATTTGTCATGTAATAAAGTAATTGTAGACATATATATTAATAATTAAAGTAGGTAGAAAACAATGGTCTCTTTTATTTGCCACCCTTCCTTTAGTGCCATGTCACTTAGAAGTAAGGGACTGCTTTCTGCCTATCCATGTCCCTCTTCTCGCATCAGTATATATGGCAGATTATATTCCCAAAGATGACTTCTTCTCTAGAATGTTCTGCTAGAACCTTGCCACTCTTCCATCAAGAGGTAGAGTTTATGAACTCTCCCCTTGAATCTGAGTGGGTTTTTGTGACTGTTTCAACCAATAGAGTAGCATGGAAGTGACACTGTGTGATTTCTGAGGCTAGACCATAAAAATGCCAAATACTTACACCTTGTTCTCCTGGGACACTGCCATGTAAGCAGTGTCTGCACTGAAACCTCCATATTGTGGGGAAGCCCAAACTGGCAGAATTGGACAGACCACATGGAGAGGCCCCAGGACTACATGAAAAAAGAGAGATGCCCTGCTAGCTCCTAGCACCATCTTCCCCTCCTCACCAATGTTCCAGCTCCAGCCACCATCTGACTGCAGATCCATGAAGGGGCCCAAGCAAGAATCACCCAACCGAGCTTATCCAAATTCCCAAACCGCAGAAACCATGATAGTGAGATGATCATTGTTTTAGGCCCTAAGTTCTGGGGTGATTTGTTATGCAGCAGTAGATCACCAGAGCAGTATATCTCATCTCTTTGGCCTTAGTAATTGTTGTAGGATGGGCATAAGACCTAATCCAGTGTAATCGATGCAAGCCTTAAGACATTTGCTAGGAATGCTGGAACACAGCTGTTCTCCTGTCTGGGCTTGGTGGTGTCAGCACACAAGGCTCAGAAAGATGCTGTAGCCATCGGACTGCAGCAAGGAGAGGCAGCCTGAGGATAAAAGCAACGCACAAAGGAAGCAGAGCGGAGAGGGAGCACGCAGACATCAGTGAGCCCTGAATCAAGTTGCAACTGGAGCCACCATTTGACTTACCACTCAAGAGGAGTCATTTTTCACAGTTGCAAGTCCCCATACAGATCACAGAATTCAACCCCCTGTTTGATACCTGAATCATTCCTATTTTATTTCTGATCTGTGATCAGCCAGACATTTGAAAACCTTTAATGATGAGTTTTACCACCAGGAGCACCCAATCCATCCCCAAGCAACTTTAATGTTTGAGTCAAAATCTGTCTCTCTACAATAGTTTTTATGAGGTAGAACAGAAAATAACTAAGAAAGCTGTATATAAAGCTATTTATAAGAAGAGCATCTAAGTTTCAGCAAGTTCCTTAAAGAATTTTATGATATTCAAATTGCTAAGATGAAGAAATGTGAGCAGGATTGACAACTGCTTGAACATTTTCTGTCTAAAGAGTATTGATTTATTGATTAACCTAAATCAGCATCAGATAGGAGGAGCTGCTAGTCTTTGTCTCCTCCTCCTGTCAATATCGAAACCAGTGTCTTAGGCCTCAAGATTGTGATAAATACGTCCATGAGTGGCATGGAGCTGGGGGGACAACTGTTATGTTGGATGAGAAATCAGGATCCCAAAATATTTTGATATACTAAACAATACTGAATCCAACAAGATAAAATTTTAAAACGATCCACATAAAATTCTGCCCTTTAGTCTTCTCAGAATCAGCTGTGTGAGATAAATGAAAAGTGACTAAGTTCAGAGATAACACATATGGAAAGATTTAGAAATTTCACTTGTCAAAAACACTTGATGCAGGACAAAAGGGTTATGTACCTTTCAAAAAAATTCATGTGATCTTAAATTGTATCAACAAACGTGTAGTGTCCCAAATAAGGCTGGTGGTCCCTCCTTTTTCCATGCTGGACAGACTTACACTGTAGTACAGGGCTCACTTTACGGATGCCATATGTTAAGGGGAAATGGACAGGGCACACTGGTGTATGGTGGGAAAATATTAAACCTTATCATAAGAGAGATGATTAAAGGATATGGATGCTTGCCTGGAAAGGACTCTACCATATCTGGGCTTCTGGAAAGTCTGATAAAGTCACTATTTTATCCTTTTAAGGGAAGCACTCTGAGGAAAGATTCACAATTGCTTGCCAAGTGACAATTTTAAAGCTAAAGCTTCTCAAATACATCTGCCTTAATCTGCAGTTTTTAATCTTTGCAGGATCAGGAAGCCCCACTGAGATGCTGATGGAAGCTCTGGAACTATTCCCCAGAAAAATCACAGAAACTTAAAAATTTGCTCAATTTTCATGTTTATGAATCCCTCTGAAGTCCACAGATCCCATGTTGAGAATTCCTGTCTGGAACCATGAGAGACTGAATGGATTAATCTTGCAAACGGTCACACCAGAAAGCGCACAAACCCTCATTACATTCCAACATTATACAACACTCCTCAGACTATCCACTCGTTTTCCTCTGCCTGTTTTCTCTTCTCCAAAGAAGCAAACATTATACAGCCATTGCTTGAGACTTACCTTCTCACCTTCAAAGCAATGCAAAGATACTTTAAGGCCTTTTCTTTTCCTCCCAACTTTCTTTCCTCCTTTCCTCAGTACTGCTCCCTTCCTCTTCTCTGCTCTCTCATCTCTTTTTCCTCAGCAAGGAAAGAAAGCAGGGACATGGAGCAAAGGTGTTCAAAGGGGAGGGAGCGTGACCAGAGGACAGTGGGCGGGCCAGGCACTCTTCACACCGCCTGTGCCTCCCCCCACTAGTCCCGTTTTCACCTCAGAACTCTACAGATCCTGAGACACTCAGAAGCTTCTGTGCAACAGCCACGCAGACTCCATCATGCACCACACTTGGGGCTGAGAGCTGGTGTTTGCTCATGTTGATCTTTTCTGTGACAAAGTCCTGAGCCTTGACAAAAATGCCGTGCTTTCAGTGGAGATTATACATTAACTTGACATGTAACTCAATCTAGGCATTAGTCTTATCTCTACAAGCGGGTTATACACTGCTGGTAGGCACAGGCCTCTCGTGCAGTGTCTTTGTACCTTTCTTAGGGAACTGTAATATCAGCTGGTTTTACCACCTCTACTTTGTGCAAACTGATGGTTTGTGCTACTCACATAATACATGATAATCCCAGATGATCACCTCATGGATAACTAAGTTTTACTTGATAATCTTAGGAATTAAGAGTGTAGGCTGTAAAGTCAGCTGCCAGGCAGGAGCTGAATTTGTGTATCACAGCTGGTAGTATAATCTTAGGTAGTTCCTAGGCCTCTCCAGATCTTGGTTTTCCTATATGTGAAATGGAAATTACAATATATAGTGAAGGTTAGTGAGGGGTAAATGAGATAATTTATGTAAAGCACTCAGTCCATTATCTGGCATATACTCAAAAAATGTCAGTTATTGTTATTTTTTAATGAAGATGGACTTTACAGAGATTTTTGAGATTCTCAAGAAGTTTCAGCAGGAAGCAAAGTTTAGATTAGACCCCGTTGAGTTTGCAGACACTGGTCCCCTCCAATCGATGCTCAATTTGAACTTTTTGTTACAATGCAAAGGAAATACGAGTTCATTGAAAGAAGTAGACACTCATGGAGATCCTCCAAAAATCCAATTCCCATGAATATTTTACAAAAAGAAAATAGAAACGACTGACCGAGTGTAGGCAGTTTATTTGCTGCCGACTTCTGAATTTTCTTCATGTTCTGTTGACGAGACGAGCATGTTCTAATTTGTATGGTTATTTTAAATACTGATCGGCCTTCATTTCAGTTATTAATGTCAGGTGCAACTGAGCTGCCTTAAGGAAATAAAGTACTCATTCCTTCCAGCCTCCCATCTTAAGCTTAATTCATTCCATATTCCTGGGTCATTTTCCTGCTGACATGTGCGTGCCCAGTTCTGTTGCTGCACAAGAATTTAAGGTAAAGAAAGCCTGTAGCAGTGGCCTCCAAGAGGGGACCGTGCCCCACCCAGTGAGGGTTTTATCTGGTTATAAAGCATAGTGTGTGAAGAGGTGTCCAGGGCTGCAGCAGAGAGCCCAAGACCAT